>NW_005841840.1:3069236-3099513 GCF_000455745.1 Alligator sinensis | reverse complement strand
CCCCGACAGGGCTATTTTTATCCCTTGGTCCCACCCTTAGACAGAAAATGTGCCCTCTCATAGACTCAACAGGTCCTCCTGATTTCCACCAACCACCTTCTGGACTCACCAGTACCCCCCTGCTAGCCGCTCCAATCCCACCCACCTCTCTTCCCTCCCGGCCATCCTGATTTATATCACATTCCTAACATGGCTCCTGCCACCAGCAAACTTGTGCACATTCAGGGACTTGATCTATGATAACACAACTTAAAACCAGCCATAAGATCATAGATTGGCTCTTGCAAACATGCACATGCCCTAAGAAGACATTTTAAATGTACAGTGACATGTGGGACCCAATGCTTAGATTTGGGGATTACCTGCAGCTCATATGACCATAATTAGTGTGGTGGATGCATATCTCTGGACCCCTGGACTCCTTTTATTTTATTTTCTCTTAAGGCATTGAAAACTTCTCTAGCTCCATTCATGCCTAATCAATGCTGTGTTTGTAATGATCATGATCAGCTATTTCAGTAACTTGTTTCATCATGCCTTTGCATCTACATTATTTATATTTAGTTTATTAGAAAAATCATTACTTCTAAATGAGAGGCAAATCTACCCTTCATATTTTATTCTGCATTCATTTGAATTGCCACAGGGCTCAGTTTCAGGGGTAGTTTGAAGTTGTCAACAACCATTGGCTAAGAAGGCAAAACAGCATTGCAGATTGTTAAATCTGGCAGTTTGTTTTATCTATCTGTAAACAAAATGAATTTTAACTAAACACTATGTTGCGTTGTGATGGCCTGCCTTCCTTTTCCTACTCTGTGCATACTAATCATTCTGTCTTGACATTTAGCCATTCTAGTTATTACAGATATATCAGTGAGCAAGGAATAATTAGACATGGCTCAGTAACCCTAATGATTTAAACACTTGTGTAAATCCAGAAAAGGAGAAAAAATAGGATGCTTTGATGCTTACAGTTGTGAGCATAAAATATATATGCCAGCTCTAAAAAAGGACTTCAGAGTGGTATGAGACTCAGGGTCGAATACGTGGAAACTTGCTGCACTATAAGTTGATGTGTGAGGTTACAGCAAAAAGTTATTCTTCAGTATTCTGTGTGGACTCTTGGAAAGCACATCAAGGGTGAAGTATTTTGCTTCAGTGGCCGAAGACGGGAGTTGTAAGTTGATTTTTTTCTTCTTTAATAAATTCACTGCCTACTGTGCCCTACAGTCCCCATGTGGACAAACCCTGAACAAAATCTGCTGCTTATCTGCTTCTATGTTTGCATGTGCACAGTGCAATTATACAGTGGCATGGCACTTTGAATCATAAGTGCTATTGGATTCTGTTTTCAACTCTGATTTAGGATGGGGCATAGGAGTAGATAGCTTAATTTCACCATGCCTCCTATTATCCAGTGGTGAAATGAAAATATATCCTTACAAAAACACAGATGCCTTGAGATGCAACTATTGTTTGTAAAATGTGCATACACTGATTCCCTCTGGCCTCTCATTTAAAAAGAAATACTAGGTCAGGCTCTTTTGTCAAAGAGATCTGGAAAAAAGATTAACTGCTTAGAAGGCAATAGTGTTACAATTCATAGATTTCATAGACATTAGGGCTGGAAGGAATCTCGGAAGATCATCAAGTCCAGCCCCCTGCCCCAGGGGCAGGAAGTCAGCAGGGGTCATAGGATCCCAGCAAGATTAACATCCAGATGTCTTTTGAAGGCGTTCAGACTAGGTACTTGAACCACCTCCGGTGGCAGTCTATTCCAGACCTTGGGGGCTCGGACAGTAAAGAAGTTCTTCCTTATGTCCAGCCTGAAATGTTCATGGAGGAGTTTGTGACCGTTTGACCTTGTCATCCCTTGGGGAGATCTGGTGAACAGATATTCCCCCAGATCCTGGTAAGCACCCCTGATGAACTTACAGGTGGCCACCAGATTGCCCCTGAGCCTGCACTTTTCCAGGCTGAAGAATCCCATGGCTCTCAGCTTCTCTTCATAAAGTCTGCTTTCCTGATCTCTGATTATATGCGTGGCTCTCCTCTGCACCCTTTCAAGCTTGAATTGTTAAGCCCCAAACTGGACGCAGTACTCCAGCTGTGGCCTCACCAAGGCTGAGTACAACGGGAGAACGACGTCCTGGGATTTGCTTGAGAAGCATCTGTGGATGCAAGCCAGAGTTTTGTTCACTTTACTAGCCGCAGCATCGCATTGCAGGCTCATGTTCATATTGTGGTCACTCATGACCCCCAAGTCCTTTTTGTCTTTGTTGTACAGAGGCATGATGACTAGGGTCTATGTCTTGAGCTGTAGTGGTGGCAGGGTCCGGGTCATCTGTGGCAGGTGGGCCAGCAGTGGCTGCCATTTTTATGTCCCTTCTAGGTGGGCTACCAGGATTGGTGCCCGAGTTGTTCACTGCTCATATGCTGCTGCTTTTGTGAAGTGGCTCCAAGTGACAGAATCTAGTCATCTTAAAGGACAGTATTCATCAAAGGGGTAGTATCTTGCTCAAATTTCTTGTTACACGGTGAACTCCCCCTGAAATATGACAGGTTCATTGTGATTTTGGGTCTAGAGAATGCCAGCAGCCTAGTTGTAAAAACTAATATACTGACTCTTAGGCCACGTCCAGACAAGCATGGCTGTGTGATATCTCTGCAGTGCCACATACCCCACATTCATGTATTTCCCACACTGCTACCTTGCAGTGTGGGGGGGTTTTTTTGGCCCTGGGAGATCCTGGGGTCAAAAAAACCTGTTCAGAAAAATAGTGGGGCAGCTTATGTGGAGGCCGTATGTGCCATCCAAAACCTGAGCCTGACCAGCTGGAGCCACGCTCCGGCTGCCGGCCAGGCTCCCAGCTGCAAGAGTGCCACGACTGCAGCTTCCCAGGAACCTAGGTAGGGCTGCTGGGACTAGCACAGTTGCTGGCCCCAGCCTCCCCTACCCCACCCAGGGTAACATGCAGCACACCAGAAGGTGTGTGGCATAGGTATCCCAGGGACAACTAGCAGTGGCACAAGGTGTGCTTCTGCTAGTTATCCCCAGGGAACCAACTGTTTGCACTCATCTGGACTTGGCTTGGCAGAGCCTGGGGTAAAAAAAAAAACCACACAGAAAAAAAGCAGGCTGGCATACGTGGAGGCAGTGCACACTGCTCAAAATCTGTCACATGCCAGTGGGCGTGTGGCATGGGTGTTCCCTGGGGACAACCAGCAGCAGCCCAAGGTGGGGACTAGTTGCTACTAGTTGTCCCCAGGGAACCAAATGTCCACACTTGTCTGGATGCAGCCTTAAAGTTTTCTTCTTGAATTTTATTTCCCAGGGCAGATTTGGCTGTTTGAAGAATTCGGCACAAATATTAGAAGTTATACCATGCCTGGTCAAATGTTTTTTAAAAAATACAGTATGAATTTCTGGGAGGCAAGGATGAGGAAAAATGCTTATGCTATGGGCCATTTTTTTTAAAGCTGAATTCAGTAATGAGAAAATGGGGATGGCTTCTTGCTTGTGGGAAAATTATTACTAATAGTGTAACAGTGATTAAAAATGAATTGGATGTATTTGTTCGAGTTAGGGTTGTCTCTGTTCATCTGCAGGTCACCTGTATGATCTTCTGGGCTATGGCTAGTAAGGTGAAACCGAGATAACATGCAGGTTCTGTTACCAGTAGTGTGTACTGTAGTGCTGCTTTAATATTAACCAAGGCTTAAACTGAAATGTATTTGAGTATGGCAATTGAACAAAGCTGTTTAATACACAGGTGCATCAGTTACATTGCTGTTTTAGTTCATAATACCTGTCCTTAACAGGAAATCCTATTTTTCACATAATGTAATAACAATACAGTGGCTGCATAGTGATTGGTATTATAAAATGTGAAGTGAGATAAATGCTGTTATTATGGAAATCCTATTAGCAAGTCCCCGTGTACTATACATGCAGCACAGATTTATTAACATACCCTTCTGTAGTTACTTTCTTGAAAACAGTTTTACCTCCTCTGAAATACTGTGCAATAATGCTATTAATAAACGTATCTAATTGCAGTATATAACTGTGAAAGCCTGAATGTTTTTTAAATGGATTCTGTGAGAAGCAGGATTATTGCAATGCAGTGTATTGAACAACATATATTGCATGCTCCTAATGTTTTTGTGCTACTGTATGTCAAGAGACAGATCATTAAGTTCATAGCCAGACAGTAAAGTTAATGAAAAAGCTAGCCTTTTTATAAAGAGCTGTCAGTAGATGGCAATGTGACTGTTTTATACAGAATATTCATTCCATATGTAGTTTAAGATTTGCAATCATCTGCCGTTGCTGCTTAAATTACTGTAATTTTTCTAAAAGCTCTAAGAGCCCTTTTAAACTATTCTTTGAATAATTGATGGTTACAAATGGAAATCTTAGCCTGGAATCTCCAAGAGTGATCAAAGTTATTTTAATTTTTCACTGGTCAGGGTTGAATAAAAATAATGTTGCATATGGTGCTATCAGTAAACAGGAGACGATTGGGCTGGTGTCTCACATTGCAGTGGACTAGATAAACCCATGTTTTATCGATTGCTAGATACTTTGGTCCCAGCTTATCCTAAAGCATGATCATTTATAATGAGCACAAGGAGGAATAATAAAAAATAATCTTTCTCTTGCTGTCTAGAATACCTGATGTGAGGTCTCCCAGCATCTTGTCCTTTAAATTTATGCAAGTAGAATCCATCTTTAAAAATGTTCTCAAACTTTATCTGTCCCTATTGGCTCATTGCCTAGAAATTATAGGTAATATAAAATGTATGTAGGTATATACATAAGTAAAATAATAAAGGTACTCAGTTGAATCCCAATTGTAAGCCCAAGGTATTAAGCACTATATACTTTTGAAGAAATGGTATAAACATTTTAAAAGTACCACTTCCTTTATGTTGGTTTCAAATTACTTAGGCTCCTAAAGACCAGATTTACATAGGTATTTAGATGCCCTAAAATGTAGATAAATGCCTGGTGGCATTTTCAAAAGCACAGAAGCAGATTAAGTGCCTAACTCTTTGTTGAAAGTCTTTTGTTGATTTGGCCCTAAGCACCTACATTGATTTTGAAAATTTTTATCCTTGGTCACTTCCTTCAAAAGCACTCTATTTAGGAACACTCTGTCCTCATTACAGTGTTCTCCTTTATAAATCATCCCATGGTATGAGGTCACAGCAAGCCTCAGCTCACGGTATTCGTCTGTGTGAGTTAAAAAGCTATCATCTGTTAAATCTAGTCACATCCAATATTGGGTTTACACTGATAAGACTCAAGTCTGGGTTGGGATATTGGAAAGATACACAATTAGATGTGCCGTTCTGTACATTCAACCCATTCTCATTAGCCTTTCTCCGGTGATTAGATTCTTGAGCATTTTTGCAAGAACAAACTTCATAACCTCTCTAGATTTCTATTTTTCTCTTGTGATGTCCAATGCTCTATGTAAAAGCACAGGCAATGTGAAGTGGTGATAATCTGTATTTTTACTAGTTAACCATCATATCCAGTTGCCTGGGTATGCTACTTCAATATGCAAGGAGTGTGCCTCTTTCTTGAAGAAACTCCATTTAGATCAGACCAGGAATGTTCCTCTAAGTCTTTATATATTCAGATAATTAGAGCATTTTTACAACTATGGGCTAGCTCCAGTAAAATAGCATCCACTATGCTTGATTTCACCAAGGCTCAGCACCATATAGGGAAATGTCTAAGTGGATCCTTTTTATAAAGCTATGGAGTTGGCAGCTGAAACAATTAATTGCCTATTAAAGTTAATAATATTATTTAAAGGTAGGTTGCACATATTTTCCACTTTCACTTTTTCATTTGGTGAATTAAACTCTTCTTTAGTAGAATCTTCTTAGAATTTGCTGTTAAAGAAACAGGCCAGGTTTCAAATGGCCTGGTTTGGTGCAACAACTTTAGTAGTTCTTTAGTGCATGTAAATTGTCCAAATAATTTATTTTTTGCATTTCACAGCTTAAAAAAGGGTCCATTTTGAATAAAGCAGTAAAAAAAAATGCAATATTTCTGAATGAAGTATTTACTATTTAATTGCAGACAACCCTCGCTTAACACTGTTTCACTTCGTGCTATTTCGCTATAACGCTCATTTGAAATTGGTACCTGATTTCACTTAGTGCTCAGCGAGTTTCGTTATAATGCTCGCGGTCACCATCTTGGGTCATTAAAAACAATTGTGGTCACCATCTTGGGTCATCAAATACTTTTGGTTTGGCTTAACACTCATTTCACTTAACGCTCAGTTTTTCAGGAACCAATTAAGAGTGCTAAGTGGGATTGCCTGTAGAAGGAAATTTAGAACCTTATTTTTCTAATTTTAGTTTTAAAAATAAGAGTTGAAGCTTGCTTTCTTGTTTACAAGAGGAATTAATGTTAGAAAAGGTTCTTTTGCATTGTGAGAAACCAGGCAGAATTCCTACTTGGTATATTAAACTGATTCAATGTTATATGTCCAGGGAACATTCATATGTATTGATAACCACTCCATTGACACTTTTTTTAAAGTAAAGTGGCAGTGTAAATTCTATCAGTAAATTTGCTCCCGTGTCTACATACGTGTGGTTTGCAGGTTAAAAAATAAGCTGCTATCTACAACAACTGTTAATCCTATCAAAACATGCACTTTCTTCTTGGACAATGGGAACATACACAGTGACTACTGGATATCAACTCTATTGTTCATATAGGAGGAATATATGCTGTTGTGCATACGTATGTCACAGTATACAGTAACCTCTTATCAGCTCCTCCTTTTTCTCTTACATTATGTAAAGCAGTTTGTTTTAACTCAATTATTATTAAGTATCTTGGCCTGTACAAACATTCGGAGGCTCTAAAATCTTGCATATACTACTGTCATCCTGCAGCTGCTTAGGGTACAATTAAACCACCTTCTCTGAGATGTTCTCAGATTGCAGTAGACTTTCATGAGGGCCAGGTTGGACAGCAATGAGAACAGAGGCCCTGTTGATACCCTTGTTAAAGAGCACATAAGTTGCATCCTGACCAAATTTGGAAACAACAGATCTCTAGAATATGTTGGCATTATGCACCCAGTGAGTCCCACTGGGTCAACCAAGACCTCTGAACAATTTCCTTAACAGTACATGTGTGTAGGCACTTCGGGAGGTGAGCAGCCAAAATTGGCACATGTGCATACAGTGACCCCCCTCCCCACAATTTGAGAAGCCCCTTAATTTAAAATGTGCTGCTATCTGTCAATATTCAACACTATGTAAACCACGGCAATAATTGTTTTGTTATATTTATTAGGCCACTCCCTGTAGCAATCTGGGATTAAAAGCTTGGAGTGGCCCCTATATCTGCTTCTGAATGGTTATAATTTCTCTAATCTACATGTCCTGGCACTTAAAGGCTGTGTCCAGCGCCTCCCACCACTTCACAAAAGTCACTTTCTTCATATGGAAAGTCTGGACTAAGTGCTGGTAATCCGAACTCTTTGTAATAATGTCATCTCAACCACAATGTGGTGGTTCTGTTCTAGAATAAGAAAGAAAGTAATCCCACAGTGATAACATTTCATTAGCTGTTCCTTTGCCACCAGGCCTGGACACAGCCTGTGTGATTTCTTCACTAAAGCCCACCATGGTGTTCTCAAGGCAACAAGTCACTACAAAATATTTTCTGGCATTTTTCTTAACTTGTGTCTGTGCGTGTAATTTCTGGTTCTGAAATACCAATAACTGGAACATGCTTCACGACCAGTAGGAACAGATAGATGCTGTTGATGGAGAATCAAGACCCAGAAATGTTTTAGAAAGCTGACACAAGTTGACAAGAGCAATTCTGTACAGGGCTCCAGGAAGAAGAGGCAAGTCCTGCCACAGTACACTCTGAAAAACTGTTCACTGAGCAGCATAGCTTACTGTAGAGCTAAGAGCCATTGAATATGTCCCCCATGTATACAGCAATGTATACAGCACCCTTGTGGATGTATCAACTCTACCTATGTTTTGCAGATCATACCCAGTCTAGACTAACCCAAGGGCTGATCTCTGCAGTGAAGCCATACATAAATGGCAAAGGTTAAGGAGAAACTTGTGCAATGGGAAATTTCATTTGTAAATATTTATGATTAATTTTCTTGTAGTTCCTCCAAGATGCCTCTAGTTCTGGCTACTGTTTGTGATGGGAGACTGGCTAGAATTTTGACCTGTGTTCTTTATGGGTCAGAACAGAATATACCGTTGTTGTCCTTTGCCTGTTCCAGTTAGATAATATTTAGAACCCTCTTTTCTTTCTGTAAAGAGGAGGAATGGATTATACACATTGGGTATGTCTTTGAAATACTAGGTACTTGTAAGTAATGTGTCCAGTGTCCTCACAACAGTAAAGACAACCAGTGGACAATTTCCTTGTTCACATTTTTCAAGCCTCTCTTTTTTCCCAGTTAGTTCTGTGCCCAAGAAGCTTTGTCTCTATTGCCTCTTAAAGTCAAGCTTATGACTGCTTCTCTAAGTTTCTGCTAGCTTTCTAGTTGTTTTCTACTACTTTCACATTACAGACTGGCACAACTACAACCAGTCAATACCATGTTCTCTTCATTCGCAGTTAGGCACTGGGAAACACTGCATATTCCCCTGAGTGAATTTTTAGATAGGCTTATCTGTGTGGCCCAGTGTTATGGGAGATGTTTTATGTTGCTTCAGCTATTTTACTCTCTGAGGAGTTTAATTGCTTCTTCCATTTAGCTTGAACAAAAGGTTGCTAGCATGCCCATCAGCTCACAAGGTCAGCGATTGCTTATAGATCTGAGACACGTTTACTGGCAGTCATTAACACCTTCTAGCATAACAGTGTGCAGGAGCAGCATGCTATGTGGAAACCTGCCATGCAGCATTAAGAGTCCCTGTGCAATGAATACACTTTGCAGCATCTTTACCCGCCCACATTGCTCTGGCTTGCTGGTCAAACAGTAGTTATAAGAGACCATTTTTTAAGCAGGAGAAAGCTGGCTAAAAGGTATGGGTTTTTTACAATGCTATCTTTCAGATGGATAAATCCAATAAAATAAAAACTTTAATTGGCAGTATAAATAAACAGACTGTATTCTAGAATATTTTAAATGAGAACAAAAATCTTGAGGTGTTTTGGGATACTTTTCCTGATACAAAAAATCCTTTTAATGAGAAGTTTGTACTTATTTTCTATCAGTATCCTTTACCTTAAGTACAGAAGAAACTCTGTCAGTTTCATGCATAAATGTGGCTGAAATCCGGTTCTACAAAACAGTATGTTCCTAACTGTTTTTAAATCAAGTGTATAGACAGCAGGTTATACATTCACAACTTTTACAAGGCAAGTACTGCTTCCTGATTAAACCATATGAAATAGTGCTCTACCGTACCAATGTTTCATACACATATGAAGGCTACACAGTAGGTTTCTTGCTGTGCTTGGAAAATTTCGGGCAGTAAAATTAAAATATGGCAATTTATTTGTCCCTATTATGCTTCTCCATATTCAATCATGCTGGCTATTTTATTTTACTATAAATGTCCCCATTGTAATATAAAAAGGGACCTACTAACCCCACTTCCTTAATGGTCTCTTGAGAACAATCATAGAGAATAAATTCAGCCCTTCTGAGAGAGTTGAAATTTAGCAGAATCATATATAATTTGGACCTTGTGAACATCAAAATGGTTGGACATGAACTCCTAGATTACAAGGAGTTGAAGTTTGGTCCACACGTCATTCCACAGCTCAGATTTGCAATACAATTTCTGATTTAACCTAGACACTTAATGTCATTAGTTGTTATTTATCTTTCATGCTTTTAGGTGAGGCACTTATAAATTTAGAAAGTTTTTAAAAGAAAAGGCTCTTTTACTTGGAACTTTCCTCTTGACCATTTGTTTCAGCTGAGCAGCAGGTATATGCGCTTCAGTACGTATTTACTCTCAAAAAATTGACTAAGGTTTAACAATGAGGAACTATTTCTTTATTTCCTATCTCCCTTCCATAAATGGTGTTCAGTTATGAATTTAGTTCTTTTAATGTGGGAAAGCTCTGCTGGACAAAAACCCAAATGGGTGGCAATGGTGGTCTTAACCAAATTTTATGGCTCTTGGATCAGGGAGCAGGCAATACCAGACAAGTTCCTGGGCCACAGTACAGCTGACTCTAACTTCTAGCTTGTATTAAGGAGAGCTATTCCTCATCTGAGGAGTTTTACTAGTTGGTAAAAAATATGCAAATATTGCAGTGAAGAAAGGAAATGACTTGTCAGCTGCTCTGCATGTGAGAAACCTCACTCCAGTGTCTAAATTCTGAGCTGGCACTTTAGACAGTGTATCAGAAACAGGGCAAGCTGCAAAAGAAGGACAATGTTATCTTTATGGGTAAGTACCATTGTTTCTCTTAAAAAATAGTTCAGTCTTCGTGCATACCTTGAATAGGGAACACGGGCATTACTGTCTATGGTCTTACATTGTCAGTTCGCAGGAAGAAAGAGGATCTTGAAAAGTTCCACTGTTTTTGAGAGAACTCAATTAAGTTGATGCAAGGTGATCAGTTATTTTAATAATGGCAGCATTGAAACAATCCTAATACTTGCATTGTACTGGTAGAATGGATTGATTGTTTTTAGGTTCTGCATTATTGTATACTGTGACAGAGCACAGGCTGTGCCTGTCACTTTAAGGGGTTTAAGCAGGCTGTGGAGCAGCTGGCAGGTGTAGTGCAGCTTGATGAGCCAGTCACATGACTGAGGGAAGGCTCCTGGATTGGAGGATGGCGGCTGAGCTGCCTCCATATAAACCCAGGCCCTCAGTGGTGAGCTGGTAGTGGCTGCATGAAGCTGGGGGGGATAACATCCCCCAACTGTAGCTGCTGCTCCTAGAACAAATTAGATGTTCAGGGTAGGAACTATGGGGATGGAGGAGGTCTCTAGTCCTGGGGCATGACCTGAAACTACACCCTGCTGGGGAAGAAGATGTGGTGGAGCTGCTGGTGGCAAGGCAGTCCTCAGGAAATACCACACCTGTGCCTCCTCAGTGAAGGGTGAGTATGGAGCTCCAGAAAACTTCAGCTCCCACTGCCTTGTGGGTAACCATGTGCAGGGAAAGGCTAGGGGAGCACACCCTGAGAAAAAAGCACAGGGCCCACACCCACTGAGCGGGGCCTGAGGTGGGTCCAGGCTGGAGAAGGGGGGCCTGAAACAGGGCCCAGATTCATGGAGTAGCATGAGGTCCAAAGGGAGGGTGGGATGAATCAATGGGATTGAGGCCCCGGTGTGGGGAGATCCAGGGGGTCTAGAGCAGGGCAGGGAGCCCAAGAGTGAGTGACGGGCTTGGAGCCCAAAGTCTGTAGGAATTGAGGTCCCAGTGTCGGTGATATGAGGCCTAGGTGAGTCTGAGGATGCCTGGGGCCAAGTTTAGGCTGGGTGAGGCCAAGTGCAGCCCAGCTAAGGTGCCGGGTTTGTTTATAGATATGGATGTCAGCTGCAAAGCATGGGACCATGGTATAAGGTTTGGAGCTGTGTATGCGCCCTTGGCATCAGGGCAATTAAATGGGCAGCCTCCTGCCTGGTAAACAACTACTTCTGATTAGTAAGATCAAAGGCGTGGCAGAAGAGGCAGGTGGGCAGACTGTCCTAAACAAGTGGGCCAACATATGGACTAGCCCCGGGAAGGCTCACTTGTTACACATATGGATGAAAATATCTTTCTCACTTTGTATTAATAATAAGATCTATTTATCCAAACTGTTACCATCTCTATAGCTGGCTAGTGGCTTTATTTTCTAAGTTCTGCACACAGGTAAGGTACAAGATACCAAGGAAGCTTGCCTACTTTAAAAGGAATGTTTTTTTAAGTATATATATTCACTGTGAGAATACTGAGGCAGTGAAATAGACTACCTAGGGAAGTTGTGGACTCTCTATCCCTGGATATGTTTAAGAAGATGTTGGACAGCCACCACTCAGGGATGATCTAGGTGTAACTATGCTTGCTTTCTATCATAGGTATTTCCCACACTTTTGGATTTTACTGGTTGCTGCCTCCCTCAGTCCCCTCCTATTTTTCTGCTATATGTGTCAGGGTGTTCTTAAGCCTCCCAGAGGCATTGGTTGTTGGCTACAGCCAAGGCTGGGGACTTTGACTGAGGTGTGCCAATCCTCCCGCTAGGAGCAAAGCCAGATGGTCCTGGCTAGAAGGCCTTTCCCTCCACTCAGGGTTAGACTGATTGTCATATTTGATTGTTTAGATTAGTATAGACTATGGGGGAGGGAGGGTTCTCTTCCCCTGTAGTTGGGGGCAGTGGCCCTCTGTGCAGGGCCTCTTGATCGTATATTGACCAAATTTTATAGAAGTAGGATATTCATTGACTGCCATGATTTCCCCTGCTTTTCCTGTGACAGGGTAGGTTTTAAGTGTGTGTCGTGTCAGGGTTGAGAGTAGTTTTACGCAGAGTTTAGATTATGATTGTATGGGATGGTTTGGATAGGGATGATCCTGCCTCAGGCAGGGGGTTGGACTAAATGATCTCTGGAGGTCTCTTCCAGCCCTACTTTTTTATGACTTCACATTGAACTGGCCCATTGATAGGGAAGATGGTTTACAGTTTGGATTGACAGATCAATATAAAATGTTCATAGTGGAAACCCAAACATTGTGAAAATCTCTCCTTCTGTTTATTATTGTCTCAGCACTTAGAAAAGATTGGGTCAATAGTTTGCCAGAGATTATGAACCTGAATTGATTTCTGGTTTACGTCAAACCAGAAAGACACGGCTTCCAAGTAGTTTTTTCTACAGGAAATCGGGAGTAACTCATCACTTTTAAAGTAATTTGAAACAAAAATCAGGAAATGCCCTCCTGTATGGATCAAACTGGAGGGAATATTTTTGCAACTTTCCCTTCTCCCTTATCAGGCAATAAAACTGACAGTTCAACTTGAGTTGTGTGTAGATAGAGTAGATAAAACCCTCAATTTCCCAGGCTTTGCCATCTAGGAATTATTTCCCAGAGTAGAGGTTCCCAAACTGTGGGTTGTAACCCCAAATGGAGTTGCAACATTAGCAGATGGTGTCATGGGGGCTGTGGGTTGAGAGTGAGGGGTCATGCTGAGGAAATGGGGCCATAAATGGGATCACACAGAGGAAAAGTTTGAGAAGCACTGTCCTAGAGACTATTTTTGGAGCCTCTGGAAAAGACTTCTAGGTGTTTGGCAGGCATGAAGTTGTGCTCTGTGATAGGATGAATACCCCCCATCCCTCTTTTATAAAATAAGAGATTAAGAAGTAGCCTTGGGAAACTGTATACAATAAACCTTATGTATGTGAGCTTGTGTGCAATGTTATCTGCATCCATAACTGCTTGCAAAATAGGGAGTCATATTTATTCCACGATTTAGCAGTGCAAAATTGTCAGCACAAATCTCGGTAAGAAAAGACTTATGTTTATTATGGGGCAAGGCACTATACTTGACAAATGGCAAGTTTCACGTGTTATGAAATAAATATCTTTGTGAGAGCCTTAAAATCTGAGAGTTAATCCTTTGACTATCACTTATTCAGGCAAAATAAGTTGATGCAAAATGTTTTTTATTGTCGTTTCTTTTTAAAAAAATAGAAGATACATTTGATGCATTTAATTCAACAATCTTCTCATGGACTATTTTAATAGCTATCATAAAGTAATATTTAATCAATATTTGAATATGGTAAGTACCTTTTAGTTATCACATATTGTTTTATAATAAAGTACATTTTTAATCATCACAAATTGAATATGGTAAATTTTAATTATCATAATTTTTGGCAAGATTTCTGGCCAAAAATAGTGATGATATAAATCAGATTACAGTTATATAATCAAACTGCAGAAACTGTATTCCAAAAAATGTAAAAAACAACAAAAAAGCTTTCATTAGGAAGTCACATTTCTCTTGTCTCATGTTTCAGCTGGGAGATTAGAGATTTTTCCCTTTTCAGAAATTGTCTGATTTTTATTTTGCAGGTAAATATCAAACATATTCCATTAATTTCAATATAAATTTTTAGCTCTGAAGTGGAGAGGGTTTTTCTGTCGCTGTTGCTTTCTAGTTAAAGATTTCAGCATTTTGCAGGGTCTGAAGTTAGAGTGAGAGATGCAAATGGAAAGAAGAGGAAAAGGAAAGGAATATACTGTAAAACCATATGCAAATGTTAATGCCTTTTCTTTGATCTGCTCTGAAAAATATTGTAGAGATCTGAAGGCTAAAAAATGTCACAGATAAAATCGGCAACCTTTCTAATAGTGAGTATTGCTTTCATCAGCTTCTTGATTTACTAGTATTCTGACTTGAGATCTCCCAGTTTTGAGACTTGATTTCCTAATTAGCATATTTAGTTCAACAGGAGTTGCTTCTTGCTTTTTCTTCAGTTACTTTTTAGTCTTTAGATCTATCACTAAATGGGTAGAAAGAGGATAGAGAACATCTAAAGATGTACTTAGAAGAGGAATGGGAGAACTTCACATTTTATTACCTCCTGACAGCAAATAAGCCGTTGTTTTTGTATATCAGTCCAATGAGTAAATAACTAACATAGACCTCCTGTGCCTTTATCTATAGACTTGTAAGAACTTGAATATTCTCCATATTCAGCTGAAACAGCTGAAATTAAGGTTCTGTTTCCTGAAAAGTGGCAGTTCTCAAAATATTGTTTGGGGATCCCTCTTGTTCTGCAGAGACCTGATGGATAATGTATTCCTACTCCTCTTACTTTTAATTTTCTGAGGTTTATTGAAAGAGCTAAACATACATGAAATACTTCCCTGATACTATTCTTCCACATAAGCAGCACTTTTAGTAGCCATCTGGTGGTTCTGTATATGGAACAGAAATGGTTCACTGGTCTATTTGACCAGTAAAGGGAGAGGTAGGAACAAATCCTAATCCCAGTTGTTAAGAGTCAAGGTGGTAGTCAAACTTTTAGATATCTAGCTGGGACAGGATACTGAAGCTTGGGAAAGCTGGGTGACTATTCCACCTCCTCCTCATTCCTTTTCTTGACTATGTCTTAATATTAGGCTAAAATTTGTTCCAAAAATAGACTAATTACTGAGTTTTTGTTTTCTAAGGACTCAAATAGGTGTCCACATATGATCCTAAGTACCACTTGGTGTTCTTAATGAGGAGAGAAGCAAATTTCAAAATACTGACACACTCCATGTAGAGCAACCTTTTGTACTGAGGTTGGGCAGGAATCAGATTTAAACGTTTTACAAAAAGAAAAAGGGGTGGGGGGAAATAGTGCGAAAGTGAGCAAGTGAGAGCTGTCCCTCAGAATGGACAAAATCAAATAATGAAGGAAACTCATTTTGAACTTGTACTTAAGTTCAGGTCCCATTTCTACTTTACTTAGACCAGGGCTCTTGACTTTTCAAGGGTGGAAGATGCCTACCTGACAGGAAATTCATTTCTGGAGCTAAAAAATCTTTCTGACGCAATTTCATTCATTCATGCATTTTAATTTTTTTTAAAAACAATTCTTCCTTTCCTTGACACATCACATCACCATTTTCTGGCAATCTGTCCCCCCCCCCCCCCCCCCCCAGTGCCAAACATATCACCAAACCTTTTAGTGAAACAGTTCTTTGCTGTTCATCTCATTTTATGGAAAATAATTATTGAGTGTTCCTGCTCTAAGGTTTAGCACAAAAAAAAAAGCTAGGTCATATCAAATCTCTTGGGTCTCTCTTGCTAAAAACCATTTATTAGAGAATTGTATATAGATTATATCTTGTTCTGTGTAAGATATTCAGAGCAGATAAGGGAATGCTTGAAAAATGTATACAAATGAATTCTTAATTCCAGATGATATGTAACCAAAGATATTGAGGGAATTTACTAATTAATTTTAAATACCAGGTAAATTATTTTGACAATAGAGGAGATACCAAAGACTTTGGAAACAAATGGAGCCGCAATTTTCTGAAAAGGAGAGAATAGTGATCCTGGCAATTACTGTCATAGAAATTGTAACTTTTATTCTAAGTAAAAAATAAAAATAAAAAAAAAGTAGAAAAATGTTTAAGAAGTGCAAACTTCTAAGAATGAGATTTTAGTTTCTTTAATGCAGGGGTGTCAAAATCATCTGTTCCCAGGAGCTGGATGAGCATCCTTGAGTGAGTCTGTGGGCCAGACTGGGACAGGTTGTCTATGCTGCCTGCAGTGTGTGTGACATGGGGTCCAGCCCGTGCACCACCTGCAGAGTCCAGCGACATGTTTTTGACACCTCCACTTTAATTCATACACTAGATGTGGCAGAACTATCACTTAAGCACCTGCAACACCTTGGCTCTCTGCCAGGACTTGAGAGAGGCTGTAACTTGCACCAATAGCTATGGTTCCCCAGAGACCCTGTAATAATGAGAGATTACTAGAAAAAATATATATGCCGAATGTATGAGCTAAATAGATTTATGGTATTTCTGCTAGCTGATTAACATATAATAGCTAAGCGTGCTGATATTTAAATTTTTATCTTTAGATTTCAGAGAGAACTTATTGAAGTGAAGGGATTGTTTATACCTCTAAGTTGTGGCTTTTGGCCATCTGCAGACTTAGGAAGAAACAGTGTAGTGGTCACTTCCATTAACTCCTTTCAAGTTCCTGCAGGAGAATTAAATAAATAAATAGAATAAACATGAACTAACAGACAATAGATTAGTTTATCAGATGAACTCAGCACAAAGCCAGCAAGGTCAATATACTTTATAACTGCAGGGTAATTCTGGTGGCTTAACATATTCTTTTGATACTTTTAGTAATTTTATTACCTTTTTGATATAAAGACTGTATTGCGCGATCAGTTTTTTAAAATGAATCACAAATTCATTTAAAAATATTTTTAATAATGAATTAATCAACTTATTGATATTGCCCTTGTTTGTTTGTATTCCTCTAGCACTTATTAGTTGTTGGGTGCTATCCGCAAATTTTAGAATTCATAACTCCACCTCCAAACACCATAGCTTTTGAAAACAAGTAACATACAAAAACTAGAGAAACAGACCACCAAACTATAGGCAAGATTTTAAAAAATGACTTATTTTTTCCATTCCAAATTGGAGACCCTAATGAAGCCTGAATTACAACATGTGCTGATCCTTATACCCTAAAAAAAATAGGTCCTGTGTAGATGTCACCCAGAATTACTTGTCACTTTTGAACATCGTTGTGTATAATATACACAAATCTACTTTTGTATATACATCATATCTCTTCTGTTACATGATACCCATATTCTCTGACTGCTCCTCCCCTATGGATTACAAAAGGATCAGGAATTTGCATATGTAACACCTGGGAATGAAATAGCATAAATTATCCAGGATATGGAGGTCCCTGCAGAATATAAAGCTAAAGGAGCATTGATGCTTGAGCTTGAAGAAAGAAGGCAGAAAACAAGACAGACACAGATTTTACAGATTATATGAACCAGAGATGCTTATAAGCTTTCGTGAGCCACAGCTCACTTCATCAGATTTGTCATAGCATCTGTTGAAGTGAGCTGTGACTCATGAAAGCTTATGCATCTCTGATTAATATAGTCTGTGAAGTGCACCTCCACCTTGCCTTCTGCCTTCTACAGTAACATGTCCGATTACCTGTCTTTGCTCAACAAAGAAGGAAGTTGATTTTTCTAATAGCACTAATTTAAGGACCTAATATAAACACTGTGAACCTTCAGATCAAGGAAAAGGGGGGAGGGAGGGGATCTTTGTCTTCAAAGCAGAATATCTTCAGGTTGTCTAAAAAGTTCTCAACAAGAGTGGTTTTTCCAGTTTCTGCTTTTTAAATTTTATTTTAGCCTAGTCCACATACCACAAGACTTTTTCATTATTATTTTAACTTGTTGGTATCTGCCTCAACCTTCAAGATGCTATTTATAGGATACAACTTAATATATTTTTAAACAATGGTATATAGTAGTAAGGAATTCACTAAGTATTTTGTGCCAAAAAAATCCCCATATACTAGGACACTCATTTCTCCACTTGACAGTGAAAAAGAGTGTTGCAATACAGTGGATAAACTGATGTGGATCAGGTAAAATTTCTCCCCATCTTCCCAATTTGAACTTTATTGGGGTATGATGTATTTGGATTACATCTGTCAGCGTGCTTAATTGAGTTGAATTATGATTAGATAAGAGCCTTCTACTCTGACTTTGTCTCTTTCGTTTTGGAAGAAAAGAATTTACTTAAGAATTCAATAGGAATAGTGCCAATTATAAATTGAGCCCTTGATTAGAAAATAAGTCATCCATAAATTTGATCTGATTTTTTAAAAAAATTTGTAAGTATCTACTAATAGTGGGATGAATAAAACAGACGGTAAACTTTGGAAGTTCATTCGTTACTAACTTCAGCAATTGATCCCTCCTCACCCCAGAGTAAAGTCGCTGTTAAAATAGGAAGCAAGCAAGCAAACACACCAACAAAACAACATTTCTGTTAGCTTCCCAGTAGGCTTATTTGGGAACTGACCTGTGTACGCTTTCAAACTTTTGTGCGACTACATCGTAGACCCAAGGTATAAGATGGAGTAGTTGCCATAATATATATGGCATTGTGTGCATGATATACGAATTAGTGATCTGTGTCTAGCTTTTGGGGTGTATAGTGTATGTGCTTGAATTGGTGATAAGTATGCATGTGCCTAGGCTGGTTTGGATGTGTATGTGCCTGAGCTGGTAGTGTGTATGTGTATTAGCCTAATTGATTTGTGTGTGTTTTGTATATGTGCAATTGTGTCACACCCTCCTGTCTAACAGCGCAATAATGAGATCCTGAGGGTTGGCCTGACCCCTTGCCAGGGCAACAGTCGGGAAACACAGCCACATGCTAACCCTTTCTCAGGATACTTCCAAACTACCTGTCTAACCCAAAGTAAATTTTAGTCTACTGGTGTTCTAATCTGGTTGGCTCATGGAGGAAAAGGTAATAGAGGACATCTAAGGAATAGTTTTGAAAGAGAAAGCATAAAAAAATAAAACTTTAGTGTATTTTTTCCCTCCAATGTCAAATTGGTTATAGGTTCTCTTATGTGGGGCTTAATCCTGCTTACTGGGATTGTTGTAATAATCTCATGTCTAAATGAGATGAGTCAAGTGAGCATGATTTGGCCTATGTTGTTTTTCATTAGCAAAAAAGATGATGAGATGCTTTTCAGAATGTGTTTCGTCAAAGGGCAAAAACTGCACCATTATTTTTATAAGCATTGTTAGGGCAGATGTTTAGGATCGTAGGATTGGTTGGGGTCCTTAGCCATCAAGTCCAGTCTTCATGATAAATTTGTTTGAAAAACATAAAAGATGAAGTTGCAATTTTAAAATAACTTCACCTATTTCAGGACTTGATAAAAATATGATAGTAAAAAAACATGATAGAAATATTTTTACCTGCAATGCGTTTGTTTATTGCTTGCTGATGTCAGACCTCTGCAATATCTGTACAGAGAGATTTTTCCATACTGTTCAGTTTCTTCACTCTGAATTTTCTTGCATTAAGAATTTAAATCCCATGCTTTTTGTCACAAATGCAGAGTGAGTTATTTTGTGTTAATAAATGTAGACAAAGATATGATTTAAGATGAATCTTGTCAAGGTAATTCCTTGTTAAACTATCAGGAAAGACTTGGCTGTAGACCAGTGTTAATGGGGAGATGCTTTATAATAAAATGCTATATATTAGTAATAGAAGGTTTACAGGCTCCTGCACTCTCTGCAGGCAAATTTTTTTGTCAGATCTCACTGCTAATGCATTTTTGTCAAGCCATAAGCACTTAAAAACTCCTTGCGGCTTAAAACTGTAGTATACAGAAATTCTAATTTTCTAAAGCAGGTTGTGAAAATAGAGATTTTAGCTTGGAGGAATATGATAGAAGGTGTCTGACTATCAAAGGAATCCTTTTTTGAAAGAAGACACCATCAGAAAATATAGCAGTTAGAATATAAAACTGTACAAACCTTCAAACTTCAGGTATAAAGAGGTGTCAAATTGCCAACACTTTTCCTTTTTCTTTCTTTCCCAATTTCAATAAAGGGATCCTTCAAATGATCAAATGTAAAGAGATGACAAGAAGTAATTTATATGGTATCATATTCACTATGTAAATGACTGCAATGAAAAAAATGAAAGCTCATTTCTCTTGTGTGCTTGCATATACAGTAGTTACTCATCTCATAATACTTAAGGATGGATTCTCCAGCTCTTGACAGCACATTAGGTATTGAGGTAAAAAACACTAGGGAAACGAATGAAAGAAACGGCATGAATCTGTTTGAGTTTCTGGGGCAGTCACAGTCTAACACCTCTTTTTTTTTTTTTTTTTTGCTAGAGATAAAACTAGCTCAGAAGCATTAAACAGTGTGGAGAATCCACCAAGAAAAATTACCATGCATTTTTCAGCTTATTGATTTAAATTAATCTTTTGAAGGATGTTATCTGATGTTATCTGGGTATACGATGCATACCTTTTGTGATTAAAATCAACAGGAGCTGAACATAGCTGAAAGTATGCCACTTCTTAAAGGATGTACTCAGATCCCAGAAGAATCAAGCTGTAACTGTGCAAAAGGCAAACTGGTATTAATTAGGCATAAGTAGAGGTGGCTGAAAATTTGGAGTGGAAACTGTTTTTCAAGGAAAAAGTAGTCTTTTGCTTAACTTCCCCCCCTTCTAACCTTTCCCTGCGCGCATGCGCGCGCGCGCGCGCACACACACACACACACACACACACACACACACACACACACACACACTTCAAACCTCTCCCCCTGTGTACTTCGTTAAAAAAAAAGTTTGTTCTCTAAATAAAATTTTTACTTTTGACTAAGGGAAAAAAACACAAGAAACATTTTAGTTCAGTCAAAAGCTGAAGTTTTCATCAGGAAACTCACATGAGAGTTCAGCGAGGAAACCCAACACAGGGAGATCAGTGGCATACAAGCCTGAATCTATAGCTCCCCTGGGACACTATGCTGGCATTTCCAAATCGAAGTTCTAGTTATTAGATTTTTTTTGCCATATGTTTGAAATTTTCCATGTGGAGGGGGGAAGGAACCATGTTCCAGCTAACATTAGGGAGGATAGACAGTTTTCTCTGTAGTAATTCATATGTATGGTATAATCCACCTGCATTTCAAAGCAGAATGAAACCTCTTTATATTTACTTGACAGTTACTTTTAGTCTCCAGCTTCAATGCAATGATCCATGTTCAAGAGCCAGATTATTAGACTTTTTTTTTTCCACCCACAAATTGAAGAGACTACAAACTTGATACCAAATATTATTCAACTACCTGTGCTGTAGTTTTGTGGGAACAAACCAGGATCTACATATAATTCCTCCTCCTCCTCCTCCTCCTCTTTTTTTTTTTTTTTTTTTAGCAGTGTCCGTCCGACTTTTTCAGGAATTTTTCATTATTCCAGATACTTTCTTCCCCAGCCCTCACTTTTTTTTTTTTCTTTATTAACTCAATAGAGTTTTTGTACTGGTATGTTTGTGAAACTCCTAGGATTTTGATCCATTCTTGAAGATTTCTTGTCTATTGAAAAGTATTTGAACTCCCAGTTAATAATAATAATTAGTAATTTAACCGGTAATGGTAAACTCTCTTAAAAGATTTGGTGATAAAGGATAAGCTCTGAAACATTGGAGAAATAATTTGTTGCTTCAGTAATCTTTTGGAGGAAAAATCTACTGGAGTTTTTCAGAACTTTTCTCGTTACATTACAAACCATTTTCTTTTTTGTTCAGCTGAAAATACCTTGAGAATTGCCTTGTATGCATGATTTTAGTATCTCTTCTTTAATTTTAAGCAAAACCATGGAACATGAGATGTCAAGAAAACGTAACAAAATTTTTCAAATGTTAGGAGAAAAATAGCATTTGTATTATTAGATATTTGGCTTTTATTTTAGCTGAATGAGCATCTAGGTCCCTGATTTAAATCTTACTCCTGACTCTATTATTTACTAGTTTTAAATCTGAAACATCTCTAGTTGTCCCAAACTGAAAACTGGGGCAACAAAAATTCTTTCACTAACATCAGCAAATGTATCAATTGAAATGCCCACCCTAATTGGAGTGTATCCGGAAAATGTATTTTCATTTTCTTTTTTTCTTGTTTTTCCTTCTCTCTTGCAGCAACCTTACAAACTATGGTCCTTATTTATAATTTGATGAAACAGAAACTGAGTTGTTTCAGACTTTTCTCTTTTTTGTGGCTAGAACTAAGACTCATTGTAGTGAGTTTTGATCATTGTGAACTGCTCCTTCTTTTGTGGAGCAAATGGATAGGTTTTCAGAAAAGCCGTAACTCCAATTGAAGGTCAATGAGAACCAGGAACTTAAGAAAAAGTATGCCATTGAAAAACTTCTTGTTTTAACATATCTGAGTTAGCTGTGGAAAATCATCTATTTCTAATATATCAGGAGGTTTGATCTTGTTTTTGGAGAGGTACTTCAAAGTAAATCTATTCTGACATTGCAAATAAGTTCATTAAAACAATTTAACTGGAAAGGTCTATATAAAATGAGAGGAAATTAAAAGACCTAGATTACCTGGAAAGATAAAGATTTGGCTGAAGAGATGGGATTAGTCCCTGTGTGACAGTGAAGATCACTGAAGTTCGAGTAACAACAAATAAGGATGGTATTTCCTTGCATTCAACACACCCCAGTATATAATACACAGGGTGGCCAGGGACAGACATTACAGGGTACCAGTATAAGTGGTCAGACACTGGTCTATACCCATAACAGAACAGAAGTGTGGTGCACATAGACTGGTTTAAAATGGCAGAATCTGGTCTTAAATTTGCCCCCTCACAAAAGGGAGAATGTGTGCTCTGTTTGCTACCCATCTAAACTATACCGCCTACAGAAAGCTGCATATCTTAGATTGATTCCACCTTGGGCTTTTTGAATGTCTGTACCTAGCCCTCCTT
Source organism: Alligator sinensis (assembly GCF_000455745.1). Lineage (NCBI taxonomy): Eukaryota > Metazoa > Chordata > Crocodylia > Alligatoridae > Alligator > Alligator sinensis. The sequence continues at coordinate 3,076,479 of NW_005841840.1, read as the reverse complement.
TTTGAAAGGCAGAATGAAGAAAAAAAAGATATTTCCAAAGTGATGGCTGAATTGAGCAGGGAAAAAACCTTCAGCTCACTCACCCTTTCAACTTAACTTTCAGGAGCACCTTAGCTGCTCCTGAAGACTGATCTCCATGGCTGGATCTATGATTCTGAGAAGACCTAAAGAATCTCCAAGGTGGTGAAATAGAATGAGAGAGAATCAAGAGCACCAGCAGAGAGGAAAATTGCCCTTAGAAAGGTTAGCTTGAAAAAAGACATTAAAAAGGAGAGATGATCATTAACACCTCCGCAGTGAAGAACAGTGAGCCATTAACTCACTTGGCTGCTTCAATAGTAATGCAACAGCTGCTGCACTGTGAAGCCAGGTACTTCAAACCCCAGGCAGAAAATCAGCTTCCCTGCTTAAGACACACATCCCAATTTTGAGGCAGGAGGTGGAGGTGGTATTGTATGCCAGAAAATGCAGTATGCATTTGTTGTCTATTTTGTCTATTGGTTAATTTTTTCCTGAGCCTATTGCATGCATTGCAGCAAATTCATCAGCTGGATCACTGAATTCTTATTACAAGAAATTTTAATAGTTTAATATATTTAGAAAAACCAGAGCACACAAAAACAAACAAACAAACAAAACCCCTTGCAGCTTGACTTTGGGACGGTGCCTCTGGAGATGCCATCTTCCAGGTGAGGTATAGCATAACATGAGATAATACATTGTCGAAATGTTAGTCCTGGGGTTTTGCCCAAATTGCATGTTATGCAACTACAACTAAAACTATTTTGCAGTTTCAGTTGATTCGAGCAGCTGATTGCCATCCAAGCTAAACTAGTATATGTCAGGAGTAGCTATATTAGAGCTGGGTGAAATCCATGTAAGTGAATAGGGTCAGGTCTTTTGTATTTCAACCCTGAGCTGGAAAAGGCTTTTCCATTTTGCACAAATTTATCAATTAAAAAAATTATGCTCTTACATATCAGGATAAAAGTGAGACCTCAGAAAGTTGTTTCCTTTCCTCTCCCACTACAACCACAGGCATATCATCATGAAACAACCTCCTGCCTTCCCCCAAAATCTTGCCTCTAAACCCCCAGAAAGAGAGAGTGTAGTGGTAAAGACCTATTGGATGATGTAAGCACCCTTTGAACTACCTCTGAAATTTATAGCATCTGGCAAAGTAGGCTATAGCTTATGAAAAGCACATATGTCACTCTGGATGGGTTAGTCTAGAGCTCTTTAACATCAAAGTGATCGGGGCCAGCCACATGCCCCAGGTGGGACTGCATCAGTGGGGGCTGCATACCACAGGGATAGCACTAGCGGGGGACATGGGAGCCCCCCAAGCTACATGCCTTGCATGTGCATATGTGGGTAGGTGCCCCCCCCCATAGGAGGCACCTACCCTGTGCAGGCCGGAATTCCTTTGTGTGGTGCAGCACCCTGCCTTACCTTCAGCTTCCTAAGGGCTTCCCTGTGGCACAGCACTGTACAGGTGCTTCAGGATGGCTCCCTGGGTACCATGGGCTACACTGTAGTCCCCTGCCCTTGAGCAGAAGGCAGGGGAGGGAAAAGAAGCTGTAAGACCCGGGATGCTGCTGCTGCAATCAGAGCAATAGGAGTGGTGGAAGCCAGGGGCCACATATTAACCTCTCATGGGCTACCTGAGGCCTACTGGCCACCAGTTGGAGAGCCATGAGTTAGTCCATAAGGTGCCAGTAATGCCTAGTGACATTAAGTTACTCAGGAATGGAGCATATGAAGGATGATGTAGCACAAGAGGAGCCCTGAACAAAAGCTATACACAGGAAGCAAAGCAAAGTATAATCTTCTCTTGGAAAAATTATTTCATTAAAGCAGGGGTGGCCAACCTGCAGCACACATACTACAGGCAGCATGGGTAGCCTGTGTGTATGGCACAGAGCAGATTGGGAAGGGGACAGGCAACACAATGGCACATAGGGCAAGAAAGAGAAGGCAGAACAGCAGATGTGGCAGGAAGCAGAAGGCAGAGCAACAGATTGGGCATTGGAAGGGGATCAGAGTGGCACTCGAGGAAGGTGTGGGCCAAATTTGTGGCATGCCTACCAAAAATGTTGCCCCCCACTGCATTAGAAAATTTTTCTCACTAAGATATTTGGTTTTTAAAGGGTCCCAATATCACTGACTCCAAATATTGTGTTTTAGACTTCACAAATGCTGAGACTCTATTAAAAATAGAGAGATTTTCTGGCCCTTTTGGTTGTCTTTGGATTGTTGATCATTTTAGAATGCACTTGGGTTGTAAAGTAAAACTTTTCTTTATAACCGAAAAGGTCGGAAATGTCCTGTTTCATATGAAAGTTGAGGTACTTATGTAACTGCATAATTCCAGAAGCTGCAGTTTAGGCAAAAAAATCACTATTCGTATGAGATTCACAATAAAGTTGGGGAAGAATCGCTGGTATTCTTAGAGCATCTTTTCAATGTAACTACATAAAAGGCTGTTGTGAAGCTATAGTAAATTTAGTGCATTGTGTTGATTAGAGGGATTATAGTAGTAATTCAAGGTATTTATAAGTTTGTACCACCTTCATGGGCACATAGTTGGCTTTATAGGACTGAGGTCAATTTTAGGCTTTTCTTGAATACTCTCTATATTTTTGAAGCATTTTGAATACAAGAAACCATGTAACAGACTTTTAGGGAAAACGAGAAAAATACAAGGCAGGGCAAATTTTAAGGTCTGTCAATTTCTTCTGTGTTGTTTTAACTTCCCCCACTTAAATAATTTGGTTTTCTTTCCCTCTTCAGTGAAATTTTGACATGTAGACTATGGTAAATGTGAATACACTTCTGACTTATTAATGCCTGTTATAAGTTCTGTGACATAAACTAGCAGGATGAATGTTTTTACTTTCATTCCACATTTCAGTCATCCACTTGAGCTGGCCAGAAATGTCATATTACTTCAGCATGTTAATGCCTTAGAATGCTCAGCTCTCTTTTGCCTTGTAGTTGCTTGTCATATTCATATTTTGTCTAAATCAAAAGTTTGAAAAAATACAAGGAGGCAATACACACTGTGTTCGCATTTCAGGCTCGATTCTTGAATTTCAGTTGAAAAAATGCAGGCAGGTAGCACGGGTATTTTTCTGCAGTGAAAACATTCAACTCATAAGAATAATTTATTGAATATTTTTCTCCTTGAACTTCTCAAATGGATGGTATGATTACAGTGATAAAGAAAAGTAATTGTCTTTATGCTAGCGCTGCAGTAAAAGTTCTGCCAGTGGAGTAGCCCTTAGGCATATGCTGAGCAACTGGTGGGAGAGAGCAGTATGAACATTAGGATGGCATAAAACAGTTTGAAAACAATAATTTGGGGTATTAAGCCCTTTTTTTCCTATTTGTGATTTATCCACAAACAATTATTGTTTTGTTTTTTTAAACATTCCCTTACATTTTTTGTCTGCAAGTTACTTCTAAACTGTTGTCTATTAGCAACAATGGTGATGTTGTGGCGTGGGTTTGCTATAGATCACCAGACCAGGAGGATGAGGTAGATGAGGCTTTCTTTAGACAGCTAGCAGAAGTTTCCAAATCATGGGCCCTGGCTCTCATGGTGGACTTCAGTCATCTTGACATATCCTGGGAGGGCAACACGCCAGTGCACAGGCAATCCAGGAACTTTTAGAGTGTTGGGGACAACTTTGTGGTACAAGTATTGGATAGGCCACCTAGGGTCCGTGCAATTCTTGACCTGCTGCTCACAAACAGGGATGAATTGGTGAGGAATGTAGAAGTGGATGGCAACTTGGGCAGCAATGACCACAAGATGATTGAGTTCAGGATCCTGAGGAAAGGAAAGAAAAAGAGCAGCAGAGTAAGGACCCTAGACTTCAGAAAAACAGGACCCCCTGGAGGTCAGTCTGATGGGGGGAAAGACAATCAGGTCTCCTGGATTCATTTTAAAGAAACCTTACTGAGGGCACAGGAACAAACCATCCCACTGTGCAGGAAGACTAGCAAGTATTGCAGAAGACCAGCTTGGCATAGCAGGGAACTCTTCAGTGAGCTAAACTAGAAAAAGGAAGCTTACAAAAAGTGGAAACTTGGACAAATGACTAGGGAGGAGTATAAAAGTATTGCTTGGTCATGCAGGAATGAAATCAGGAAGGCCAAAGTGGAACTGGGATTGCAGCTGGCAAGGGATGTGGAGGGTAACAAGAAGGGTCATCTGACTCCAGATTCCTGAAGTAAGTTTTATTCTCCCAGCTTAGTCAAGGTGTACGATCAATAGGAAGGCAGAGAAAGCATTTCAAGGACATCCTAAAGGCCAACTTGAAAAAATGCAACATCAGCATCAACTTGTGGGAGACGATTGCCCAAGACTTCCCCAAATGGAGGAAGAGTTTGCTGCAAGAATCTCAGTACTTTGAAACCTTACAGTGAGGACAGCAGATGGAAAAATGGGAGCAGCAGAAATAGTGTGCTGTGGGGTGAATCAAGAACCCAGAGACACCCATCTCTCATGGAAACATGTGCCTGAGCTCAATAGAGTTTATTGATCCCAGATAGGCCTTTTCAGCCAGCTTTGGACCCATAAATAAGACAGTCATGGAAGACAAACATCTTTGGCTGTGAGGGATTCCTGCTGATGATTCAGTAGACTTTAGGCAGGCAACAGAGGATGCAGATCAAATTGCTTTGATAGTTGTCTTCAATGGTTCCTTAACTGTACATAATCATTAACTGAAGTACACTTTGCTTCTCTCCTGGTGTTGCCATACTGCCCTTCTCCAAAGCGTTCTCCCTTCTGGAATGTGCACTATGCTTTCTGGGGCATGATGGTGACTTTCTGATCCTTATATAGGTGCTTCCCTGGGAAGGTGGAATTGACAGCTCTGAGTAGTGCACAGAGCAGGAATACAATTATTTTATTTTTGATTTTATTTTCTGGGTGCACAAGGTTTTGTAACAGAATCTCACTGTGGCTGCATTCACTTAAAAAGCATTGTTCCTCTAATGAAGAATACATCAGGCTAGGTACTGCTTGCCGTTCTCTTTGCATAAATGTGAACAAACGTTGTTTCCTGAGGCATGCTTTGGAGGTTGCATCTAGCTTTGTTTAAACATCTCCATGAACTGCTGTTAAGCTAAAGAGAAAAGAGAGAGTAATTCTACATGCTGATCAGCTACATGCTGTCCAACCTCTACCAATTTTTTGGGGGGGGTCATTGGAAATACTGCTGGCAGAAATGAAAAGCTGCTGCTGAGTAACATTTCTGATGTCTAATGGTCTTTAGACGACACCAGTATGATGACGTCCCTGGTTTGCCTGGTACTTTTTGGGTGTGCAACTTTCTTTTATTGAACTACAAGGAAAGGTATTGTGTTTGCACACTGTTAATATAAAAGAAACATTAAAAAAAATAATTTAATAGAAAAGCAATGAAAATAATAACTTCCAACATAAAGCTAGATGCATACAGATGGTGGCATACTGGTTTGATTGCCTTTCTACAGGAGCTCTCACTTTCTTCAAAGTGCTTGTGTAACTCCTGTGTGAATGTAGTGGAAAATATATAGATTATATATCTATGCATACATTGCCTTGGATTTATTTCTAAATACTCTGTAGTATTCAGAAACTAGAATAACTCATGTTGGATGCCACAGCATCTGATGAAGTGAGCTTCAGCTTATGAAAGCTTGTGCTACGTGTGTGTAATATCTATATATCTCTGTCTATATAGCTATATATACTTTGGTTAGTCTATAAGGTGCAAGTCTACCCTGACTTCTAATTAATAGAGTTATCAAAAGCCTTGTTTAAAACATTCATTAGCACAGGAATAGGTAACCCCCCAGCACTTGTGCTAATTAGTGGCATATGGAGACATTTTGCTCGGCACACCAGGAGGTGTGCGAGGAAATTGTTTAAAAAATAATATATATTTTAAATTGCTGCTCTGGGCTCTCTAGAACAGCTGCAAATCCCAGGACTCTGGCAGGCACTGGGGGAGGAGCCAGGAGAAAACAGGCAGGGACGCGGTCTGCGTCCTGCTGACCCCACACCTTGTCATCGGGCTGTGCCCTCCAGCCCAGCCCAGCCCAGCCCAGCCCAGCCCAGCCCCTCGAAGGGAACTGCGGGTGGGTGAGGCTGGGGCCTAGGCAGGTGCTGTGCTGGAGGCTCCTGGCTGGCTTGGCCCCAAGTGCTGCCCACAGTGGCTGTTCCTGGGGCCTAGGGGCTCTTGCAGCCATGCCCTTGCACCGGGGGCGGCTTTGCCTTGCATGTGCTGTGCCCAGTACGCAGGGAGGCCAAGCCAGGAACCCCCGGGGCCTGGTGTCCTGCCCTGGCCAGGCAGCATCCCTTGCAGGCAGGGTGGCTGTGGCCCATCCCTGTGCAGCTGCACAGGCATTGCCTGGCCCCACCTTGGGTGCTGCTGGGCACCTTTGCCTGCCCATTTGCTGCCACCCAAGCCCTGCAGAGCCCTGGGGGCAGCCCCTGCTTCCTGCCTGGCCCCCACTGTCCTCTGGCTGCCATCTTCCCAAAGGCCCTGCTGAGTTAGCCTGCTCACAGTGCCTCCCCCCACACCTGCTTCTCCCTGCACCGCCTGGCCTCTGCCCTGAGCATCTTGGTGCTTCTCTCACTTGGGTGGGATGGGGTATCTGTCTGCTTGAGCCCCAGCCAGGTCCTGCCTCCCTGCCCTAGGTCTGTGCTCCCCCCTCTCCAGGACTGTTGGGGAGGCCTGAGTGCTCTGGTCCTGGTGGCTGCTGCTGGGGTGTTGCTGCCTCCCTCTGCTGGACACTGCCCTGGACCAGCAAGCCCAAGCTGCAGCGGGTGGCAGTGGGAGACGTGGGCAGCCAAGGAACACACCTTCTTTCTCTTTTTCCCTTTTTCTCTTTTCTTTCTTTCACGGTCTTCTTTCTCCCTTTTCCTTTTTCTCTTTTCTCTCTGCTTTTTTCTCTTTTCTTGCTTTCTCTTCTCTCTTTATCTCCCCTTTTTTCTCTCCCCTCTTTTTTGTCTTCCCTTTTTCTCTTTTTTCTCTCCTTTTTTCTTTTTTCTTCTCTTCTTTTCCTCTTGTCTCCTTTTTTCTCTCCTTTTTCTCTGTCCTCTTCCTTCATTTTTCTTTTCTTTCTCTTTTCTCTTTCTCTCCCTTTCTTGCATATTCTTCTCTTCTTTTTTCTCTCTGCTTTTTTCTCCTTTTTCTCTCTTCCTCGCCTTTTTCTCTCCTTTTTTCTTTTTTCTCTCCTCCTT
>NW_005841840.1:3066932-3069223 GCF_000455745.1 Alligator sinensis | reverse complement strand
TTTCCCTCTTTCTCTCTTTGCTCTCTCCTCTTTTTCTCCTCTTTCTTTCTTTCAAGATGGCCACTGACAGGTGAAGCCCTTCTGAGCTCCTCCAGCTCAGGTACCTTCTGTGTGTTCCCCCCTGTTCCTCTCCCCACACCCCTAAACCTTGTCTCTCCCGAGCCTGTGCTTGTGGACCTCCTCTCTGCCCCTTTCCCCCACTTTCTGAGCTTTTTTCCCATAGACTCTGGCATCCTTATTTGCCTTCGCCCCTCCCCCACCCCCATCCATGCTCTCCCTTTGCTTCCTGCTGCCTCCCGCCTCCAGAGCCACTTACCTTGGTCTCTGCCATCTCCTCCTGCCTTAGGGCTTGCCTTCAGCCCCTGCAGGGTTGCTCTGCCCCCCTAACCTCCCAGTCAGTCTGAGGCTTTTTTTTTTTTCCTTGTGGGAGAGTTAACCCTCTCTTGCCCAGGATGGCTGCCAGCAGCCAGGGCACTTGGCACGGGGATGCGTGCCCCTCTCCACTTCAGGGTGGAGGACTGTGCCAGAGCTCTGGCAGACCTGCCTCAGTGCCCATTGTATATTTGAGCTCTCCCAACCTGGTGAGGGAGGTGTGTGCAGCAGGGCTGGAAATCTTGGGGGTCCACTACTTGGTTAGACTCCTGGAGACCCTGGCAGTGCAGGTAGTGCCTTCCAACATCCCCCCTGGTGTCCTCACCAGCCCCTGGCACAGGCTGACCATGGGGGAGCAGGGACCCCAAGCTCAGACACATCCTGTCCTTTCAGAGGCAGGCATTCATGCTTCTCATGGGTGGCACCCAGAAACTGCCTCTCTCCATGACCTTCATGTTGGATGGGAGGCCCTATGTGGTGTACTCCTCCCAGGGTGGGCATTCATGCTGCTCCTGTGGCAGCAGCTCCCACCTGGCTGCCCAGTGCCCACTGGGACAGTCAGCCGGGACACTGGCTGCTGCACCGACACAGGGGGATGGCACATCCACCTCTGGTTTGGGAACCTCATCAAAGGCTGGGGTTGGGGGATCCGCCAAGCCCCCCTCCACCCCTGCTCCATCCAGGGGGATCGACCTCTCTGGTGTTGGCATGCCACCCAGGGTGGGGGGCCTGGGATGTCCTCTCAGGTTTCTCCCACCCCTGTCGAGGCTGATGCCCCGCCCGGTGGAGGAGCTGGGGAGTCCTCCCAGTCCCTCCCTGTCCCAGTTCTGCCTGGGGTGGCTAGTGTCTTGGGCGCTGGGACCCCGTCAGGTGGAGCAACCAAGACATCGCCTCCACCTCCCTCGATCCGAGACCTCCCCTCCACCTCCCTCCACCCCTTCCTCAGCCAAGGTGGTGGACCCAGAGGTGGCAAACCCCAAGCAGCCTGGCCCGCCCCCTATGGGGGGGTGCCAGCTGCTCCCAAGAAAGCTAAGAGCAAGAGGCAAAAAGGAACTTCTAAAGGTGCTCCTGCTCCTTTTGGGGCCTGCCTCAGACAGCGCTGGGGACAATGTAGCCAAGGAACCTGACTCCACCCTGCCTGCCCCCCCGGAAACCCCACTACCTCGGGCCATGACTGAGGTTGTCCCAGCGACATCTGGCAACCCTTCACCCCCATCCCAGCTTGTGGGGCTTGTGAGCAGCAAGGCAGAGAAAGAGTGCCTGCCTTCCCAGCATCAGGCATGGGAGACAGCAGAGGGCCCTGCCATCGCCCTGCCTGCTTCCCTGCCCACCGAGGCTGATAAAGAGGAGATGGAGTGCCTGCCCTCTGAGCGCTGCAAGTGGCCCCAGGAGCAGGATGACATATGCCCCCCAAAGTGGATGGGGATCGATCTCCCGGAGACGGTCCTTGACCCAGATACTGATGGGGGCCTGCTAGGGAGCCTGGCCATTGAGGGCATTTTCACCAGTCTCACTGGGAGGTCCCCTCCCAGAGTAGAGCCCCGCCAGTTCTTAATCGGCAACATCCAGCACCTCCTGGAGAACGCCCCCTGGGTGGCCCCCAGCTATGGAGGCCTCCTCAACCTCTTAGAACAGACCAAGGGCCAGAGGAATGTGGTAGAGAGTATCTGGCAATGGTGCCCAGACCCCGTGTGGTTTGCCTGTGCTGCCAGTGACGCGGTGAGGCTCATGCACCAGGACCCAAGCATGCGTCAACATGCCTTCCAGCTTGAGAAGCTGGTGACCCAGGTGGGGGAGGTGTGGGGCTGAGGTGGGTCCGTGGAATAGGGTAGGGTAAAGATAGGTCTTCCCCTGTCTCTGTGGTTTTTGCCTGGCTCTGTCACCTTCTCTCCCACCTGTACCCTGCCTATCCTTCCTCC
>NW_005841840.1:3063469-3066878 GCF_000455745.1 Alligator sinensis | reverse complement strand
GCCCGGGTAAAGCGGACAGCCATCCTGTAGGGCTTGTGGCAGAAGCGGCTGGCGATCGCCTTCCTCCAGGAGACACGCAGCGACATGCATGTTCAAGTTGACTGGCACACTGCCTGGACAGGTCACTTGTTTCTGAGCCACGGCACCAACCTCAGCGCAGGAGTGGCAACCCTCCTTTTGCCGCAGCTACAGTACAACTCGGCAGTGGCATGAGAGGTCGTCCCCAGCTGGCTGCTGACCGTCCACGTCACCCTGGCATGCCAGAGCTTGTTCCTTGTCAACATCTACATGCCCACCGATGGGAGAGAGAGGGTAGCCATCTTAGAGACCCTGGGTGACCTCTTGCGTGATGCCAGCGAGAATGACCTGCTCCTCGTGGGTGGGGATTTCAACTGCGCTGTCGACACACTGCTAGAGCAGACAGGGCCGGAGCTGCACCTGCCTTTGGCCCGCAAGCTGCGGACCATACTGGAGGTGGCAGATCTTGTCAACGCCTGGCGGGTCCTCCACTCTGACGCACACCAATACACCTGGGCAAAGATGAGTGCCAGTGGGATCTCCATGGCCCACCTCAGCCACCTCTACATTGGCCAGCACCATCCACCATTACTGCGCAGCAGCTGCATCATCCCATTGGGCCTCTCGGACCATGCCCTGGTCTGCTGCGAACTGAGCCTGCCTGGCAGAGCACACATACGGGTCCCTTACTGTTGCCTCAACATCAGCCTGCTGCAGGACACCATTTCAGGGATTGCTTGGAGGCTGTGCGATCAGACTACTCCTCCTGGTGGCTGTGGTGGGACATGGGGAAGATCCAGATCCGGACATTCTGCCAGCAGTATTCGCAGCTGGCGGCAAGTGAGATCTGCTGCCGCACCCAGGAGCTGGAGGAGGACGTGGCGGAGCTTGAGGCAGCCCTGCTCCACACAGGCAATGATGTGGCACTCCTCGAGAGTCTCCAGTCCCACAAGAAATGCCTGTGGGAGCTGGCGGAGGGCACAGCCCATGGTGCGTGGGTACATGCCCACTGCCAGGAGCTGGCAGAGGCCAACGCCCCGACCAGCTTCTTCGGCCTGGAGAGGTGGAGGGCTGCGGCAAAGACGTTGGACCATCTCAAGACCCCGGAGGGACGGCTGCTCACAGACCCAGGCGAAGTGCGGGGGCATGCCGTTGCCTTCTGTCGGGACTTATTTGCGGCTGACCCCATTTGTCCAGAGGCTGCATAAGGACCTGCCGTGCCTTGGCACTTCAGAGGTTGAGGCCCTGGAGCACGAACTCTCCCTGACAGAGCTTGAGGCTGCTGTGGGACAGCTTGCCTCGAGCAGGGCCCCGGGCCTTGATGAACTGTCCGTGGAATTTTACAAAGCCTTCTGGCCCCTCCTTGGGCCCAGCATCCTCTGCGTCTTCCATGAGAGCCTCGCCAATGGGACCCTGTTGACCAGCTGCCGCCAGGCATTGCTCACCTTGCTGCCCAAGAAGGGGGACCTTGGCTGCCTTAAGAACTGGTGGCCCGTCTCTCTTCTGTGTGCTGACTATAAGATCCTGGTGAAGGCGCTGGCGAACCATCTCCGCACCATCATGGCCTCCATCATCGGGCCCGAGCAGAGTTACTGTGTCCCGGGCAGGACCATCCAGGACAACCTGTTTCTGCTGTGTGACCTGCTCACGGCTGCAGAGCTTTTTGGCCTGGACATCGGCTTGGTCTCCCTGGATCAGGAGAAGGCCTTCGATCGTATCGACCACTGGTACCTGGTCGGCACCGTCGAGGCTTTTGGCTTCGGGCCACTTTTCATCGTGGCGCTCCGGGTCCTATACCACAATGCCTCCAGCTTGCTCAAGGTGAATGGTGTGCTATACTCCCCATTCCTGGTGCGTCGTGGCATATGCCAGGGCTGCCCCCTGTCGGGCATGCTGTATGCCCTGGCCATCGAACTGCTGCTGCACATTCTGCGATGTCACCTGACCGGCTTAGCCCTGCCACCAGCACTGGGCCCGACCACTGCCCCCCCGATTTGGCTAACGTGAACGCCGACAATGTGACAGTCTTCCTGGGCAGCCAGGAGGATGTACAGGCCCTGGTGGACTGCCAATGCACCTATGAGCTTGCCATGTTGGCCCGTATCAACTGGGACAAGAATGACACACTCCTGCTCGGGATGTGGGTCGGCAAACCACCTGTGGACCTGCCAAGGGTCCTCGCCTGGCACTGAGAAGGCCTCAAAGCCCTGGGAGTATTCCTGGGACCGCCGGCCTTCACAGTCCACACTTGGGAGGACCTGGCAGAGGGAGTGGAGGCCTGCCTGCAGCACTGGCACTGGCTTTTGCCCACCCTTTCCTACCGTGGCCGGGTCCTTATCACCAACAACCTGGCAGCGGCTGCAGTCCTGCATTGTGCTGGCCCCTCCACTGGAGCTACTCGAGAGACTGCAGCAGCTCCTAGTGGACTTCCTCTGGGATGGACGCCACTGGCTCCCACGAGCTGCCCTCTACTTGCCCACCAGTGAGGGGGGCCAGGGCCTGATCGACCTGGCCAGCAGGGTGGCTGCCTACCACCTGCAAGCCCTCCAGCAGCTCCTGTATACCGAGGGCCACCTCCCATGGCTGCAGCTGGCGTGCCGATTCCTGCAGTGAGTGGGAGGCCTTGGTTTTGACTGGGAGCTGTTCATGCTGGCCCTCACCTTCCTGAATGGGGCGGTCCTTCCCCTGTTCTACCGCAGCATGGTGTGGGCCTGGCAGGCTGCCTTCCATCTCTGTCCCCAAGCCAGGTGCCTGCGTTCCCTGCAACTGCTTCAAGAGCCCCTGGTCCACAACCCAGCCCTGTAGCATGTCGTGCTGAGTCTGGCCTCTGCCAGCCTCGTGGCTGCTCTCATTGAGGCACACACCACCTTCCTGGGACACCTCCTGGACCCTGCTGAGTCGGGCTGGCTGTCACCCGAAGCCCTGGCTGCCCAGATGGCACTGTGCTCCGCCCGCACTGCAGGCTGGCTTCTGTGGGCCATTAGGGCCACCCTCCTGATGGAAGCAGGAACCACCCTAGAAGGCTACCTCCAGGCTCACCAGACCCTCCCCACCGCAGATGCTGCAGATGACGCCTTCCCACTGCTGCCGGTCATCCCAGCAGTGGCCAGTGAGCTGGCTGAGCAGCTCAACACGCTGCTTAGGCTCCCTGTGCCCCCTGGCAGCAATACGGGCTGCCCTTTTGGCACACTTCCCCGGAAGGCACTCTACGTGTGGGTGGTGTGCACCCAGCACATCCAGGTGCTGGCCAGCTGCCCTGACACCGTGTGGCGGTGGTGCCTGGTGTGGCCCAGGACCCCAGTGTGGTGCACGCTGTACAAGGTGCCCACCGCCAAGAAGATCGGTGACCTCCAGTGGCGACTAGTGCATGGCATCCTGGCCAACGCAACCT
>NW_005841840.1:3060529-3063458 GCF_000455745.1 Alligator sinensis | reverse complement strand
CCTGGACCCAGTGGCCTCGGCGGCCTGCCCCTTCTGCCCAGGGGTGCTGGATGTGGATGTTTTCCATGCCTTCCTCAACTGCCCCTGTCTGAGGCCGCTCTTTGCCACCCTCAGAGTGCTGCTTCAGTCACTGGGCCAGGACTTCTCGGAGGACACTTATACCTACTCCTTCCTGTACTGGGTGGCCGAGTGGGCTGCAGTCAGCCTGGCCAACTTTCTGCTGGGCCAGGCCAAGATGGCCACCCTGAAGAGCCAGCAAAACTGGCTCACCGGGACCGGGATGGACGACACCCTGCAGCTCTTCCACCTGCTAGTGCGGGCCCACCTCTCGCTTGAATTCAAGCATGCGGTCCTCTAACAGACGGTGTTCACCTTTGAGGAACACTGGGCCCTCGAGGGGGCACTGTGCTGAGTCGAGGCGGGATGCTTGCTCCTTGACCTGTGACACCACCAGCTGCTCAAGGTGCAAAGGCACATCCAGCGAGCTGGGACCTTGGGTCCATGCGGGTTGGCCCGTGATGTCCTGAGGCCCCCCTGGGCGTCCTCACTGGCAGAACTGTATATATGTATGTATGTAAATACTTTTGTTCTTTGTGTTTTTGTTTTTTGTCTAGAGTGTATGGGCAGGCCTTGCAGGCCATGAGTCCAGGCCTTGTCCACGAGGCCCGGATCTTTTGGGCCAACCTGTACATAATCTCTACTGGCCCTGATTTGTCACCCTCCCTGAAATAAACACTTCTTAAAAGTCAAAAGTCTTTCTTTTTCTCATCATAACATGCTTAACAAAAAAAGAATACACAAGAACAAAGGTAGTATTTGAAGTTTTATTTATTATCACCAGGTTTAGAATTTTTAGAAAACCTGGCATTTACTGTAAAGAAAAAAAAGTAACATTTATTATTATTAACTATATTAATATGCATTGCATCCTGCCATGTACTCTCTGCCCCAGTTTTGTTTTTGTGTCATGCTGGCACTCCTGCATCTTACAAGGTAGACATTGCATTTTTTTCAGCATTCCATCTACGAATGTTACCTACCCCTGCATTAGCATTTAGTGGAAGACACATATCTTTTAGTTTCAAGGTCTAGATACTTATTCATGCTAAACAAGAAGATTTAACTGATGAGAATTCCCTCACCAATGGTTTTGAAATCAGCCTTCTCTTTTCTTTTATGGCAGGAAATGGGCTGGTGGTAGGACAGCCCCAAGATTGGGGTTGAGATCCATAAACAAGGTTTTGCCCTTTTTATCCCCTGTGAGGTTTACTAACTACTCTTCTGATGCAGCCTGGTATTTGGCCCACAGTGTAGTGTATATTCATACAACCCATACAACACAGCCTCATTTTGCACTTCAGAGATCGGCAGAAGAGAGAACCATTAAAGCTACTGCGTGGATCTCAATAGGTTAAAAATGAAATATATTCCAACATAGTACAATGTAGTAGCTATTCAGTGTTAAGATTCCAGTCTTAAAAGGTTCAACTAATTTCCTTTTTCTGCCCTAAAAAGACCTATACCAGAATTGTCTCTTGTTTTAGACATGAAAAGATTTAAGAATGGTACAACTTTATAAACCTTTCACTGCCTTCATGATTCATATATTTTGTGACTAAAACAGCTCGGGAAATCTCAGAAATAGCTCTAAAGCACTCACATAGATGGTTTTAAATCACAAAACAGATGAGCTATAATACATGATGGACACTCAGTCACAGACCAATAAATTAGTTCTGTGATCATCTTCAATTCCATAAATTCAAAGGGGGCCTGGCAGATGTTGATGTACCACTTTTTCTGGTTAAAGCACCTTTCAATTGGATTATTTTGCATGCAGGCATAGAAGAATAGATATGTATTAATGTATTTACTTGACTAGCCTGTAGAGACTTGTGAGACAGCTAGCAAGGTACAAGTTGTCTGACTCCTAGGAGCCAATGGCACTTTTAGCAGAGCTGAACGGGGAACAACATATACAACTTTTCATAGCACATGTGAAATAAAATGAATGCTGTTGGTGTAAGTACTATTACTAACCTGGCTGAGGTGCCTTTCATATGAAATTTAATTTTTGGGTGGTGGAGATGGATCATTTGGTGCCTGATCCTAGTACTTTAGGTTGAATCTTCATGTAGAAATTCTTAGCTGAAACATATATTTAAAAATATGCTATTTATAAGTTCTTAAGCTTTAAAACAGTAGTTTGTACCAATTTCAGACTGATTTATTCAGTTTTAGGAAGAAACTTGGACTTTTCCCCCCTAAGTTATGAATGTAAAAGGAATTAGAACTAAATCCACAAAAGGCTCTATGTGCCTAAATCCTACTTAACTGCTGATTTAGTTAACTAAGTTAAAAAATAAGATCTTAAAAATCTCATTCAGCTCGACCAGATCTAGAGGCATTTGGGGCATTTATACATGTGCCCTGGGGGGAGTAGGGGGAAGGATGCTTTAATTAGCATGCCTCTGAGAACCACTCTAATTAAAGTGTCTGGAGCATCATGTGTATTGGTGTCCCCGTGCTGGAAAATGGTGGTGGGAGAACTTGCACCTTATAGACTAACCAAAGCTTGTTGAACACTTTAACATACACCACACTGAAGCAGACTTGCTGCACGTGTATGGGCACCCTTGAAGTCTGTAGGGACTTCTAGTTTTCACATTAAAGTTTCCAGAAATCTGGACCTCTTTAGTTGAGCCTGCTCAGGGTGCCCCTTGGTGCTGACAGTGTCTAATCAGATGCCTAAACTTAGGATTCAAAGTTGTTTTTCCACCAATCTTTCTATAGAGCCTAATCCAGAAGGTCTGTCCCAAGCATACTGTGATGTTGGCGGGCCTCCCATCCGGTACCGCCCTTCGTCCGGTAGCCCCTCCCCCTCATCCCACCTGCCACGACTTTGATGTTATAGGTGATTCGAAAGAGG
>NW_005841840.1:3058689-3060042 GCF_000455745.1 Alligator sinensis | reverse complement strand
CGGCTGCCGCGAGTGGTGCAGCTGCTCCCCTTGCTGGGAACAGCTGTTTAAACAGCTGGCGTAGCGCCGGCTCGCGCGGCCGTAATGGCGGCTGCTGCTGCGGTCCTGGCTCCGACACCGCCGTCCCTCCCAAGGGTGAGTAGCTCATCCCAGGGCTTTCTTGAGAAGGTGCTGCTGCCCCCCAATCCTCTCTGTGTCCTTCCTGTGCCCGTGACAGTGGCACGCCGCTGTCACAGACCTCCCCCTTCAAGTCGCCTTGTGGCGTCTGGGTAGTGCGTCGTGCATCCCTTCGGCCCTGGTTCTTCTCGCCATGGTAGTGGTCTGGCTCTCCGAACTGGTCCGGATCTTCCCATCTGGACAGGAAATCGGCGACAAAGTTATCCTTACCGGGACGGTGTATTACCGTGAATTTAAAAGGTTGCAAAGCCAATGCCCAGCGGGTAATTCTGGCGTTCGAATTTTGCTTTTTCGTTAGCCACTGTAACGGAGCATGGTCTGTTATCACTATAAATTCCCTCCCCAGGAGATAGTACTGGAAATACTCTATGGCCCATCGTATGGCCAGGCATTCCCTTTCCACGGTAGCATACCTTCTCTCGGTGTGGCTAAGTTTTTGACTTGCAAAGGCAATCGGGCGTTCGCCTTCCTCCCCCTTCTGTAATAACACGGCCCCCAACGCCCGTCCTGATGCGTCCGTCTGCAAGATAAAAGGGGTGTTAAAATCTGGTGTATGCATTATGACCTCTTGGTGCATCACCTCCTTCAGATGGTGGAAGCTGTCTCTCATCCCTCGGGTCCATGTTAAGCGTGCAGAGGAGACTCCGGCCAACGCATCCATGAGAGGTCATCCGTGCAAAGTGCGGTATAAACCGGCGGTAGTAGTTGACGAGCCCCAGGAAGGAACGTAATTGCTTATGAATTCTGGGCTCCGGAAACTGGCTTATGGCCCTGATCTTATCGGCCAAGGGGCGTATTGTTCCGTGTCCTACGCGAAACCCTAAATAGGCCATCTCCCTCTCTGCCAACTTGCACTTCTTAGGGTTAGCAGTTAAACCAGCCCCTTGGAGTTCTCCTAGGACCGCCTTCAGGGCCCCTAGATGTTGCTCCCAGCTAGAGGTGAATATGATGATGTCATCTATGTACGCTGCAGCATAAGCTGCATGTGGAGCTAATAGTGTCTCCATTAAGCTTTGGAAGGTGGCGGCCGCTCCATTAAGGCCAAAGGGCATTCTTACAAATTCAAACTCCTTGGAGGCCCCAAGGAGTTCCAAACGCCGTCTTGGCACAATCGACGGGCCGCAAGGGAATCTGCCAGTAGCCCTTAGCCAGGTCAAGAGTGGATATGTACCGAGA
>NW_005841840.1:3055183-3057838 GCF_000455745.1 Alligator sinensis | reverse complement strand
ACTCCTCTGCAGAGACCCCCAAGCCCATCGGCCGCTCCCACTCTTCTCGGACCACCTGCAATAGGCCTCTAGGGCTGTGACCATACACCAATTGGAATGGTGAATAGTGGATTGATTCCTGAGGAGCGTCCCGCAGTGCGAATAGTAGAGGTGTCAGCAGGGTATCCCACCGTCGGGGATCTTCTTGTGCACACCGCCTAAGTAGTCGTTTAATGGTACCATTTAGTCTTTCCACCAGGCCATTGGTCTGGGGATGATAAACCGATGTTCTTAGTTGGGTGATGCCCAGGGTCTTGCAAAGGGCCTTCATCACTCCTGACATAAAGTTTGTTCCTTGATCTCTTGTAGAATGCCCACCCACGCTATCCTCTTGAGAAGCTCCTCAGTCACTTTTGGGGCTGTAATGGACCGCAGTGGGACCGCTTCCGGGAACCGGGTGGCATAATCTACCAAGACCAAGATGTACTGGTAGCCACTGTGGGACTTTGGAAGGGGACCTATTACGTCCAAGGTGACCCTGGAAAATGGCATCTCAGTTATCGGCATGGGTCTTAGGGGTGCCTTAGGTGGCCCCCACTCCTGGGCTTTCTGACATTCCGGGCACGTGGCCCCCCACCGATCCACATCCTCACGCAGGTGTGGCCAGAAAAATTCCTGGGTCAATCTAGCCCGAGTTTTGGTATGCCCCAGGTGACCCCCTAGCGGAGAGGCATGGGCTAGCCTCCAGACGAGGTGCTGTAGGGGAGACGGGACCACCAATTGCCTCCTTTTCAACTCGCCTCCCTCTTCCCGCTGCACCCGATATAGAAACCCACCTATTACCTCGAAGCCCTCCTGTCTCCGAGACGTTCCCTCTCCGGGGTCACTGGTCCTCAGCCGCTGGAGCTCCTGGTCCTCCCGTTGAGCTTGTTGGAATTGTGCCGCGCTCACCAGGGATTCCACACTAAAGCCTTCCCCGCCTTCCCTACAGGGAGGCTCCGGGGTCTCAGCCGCCCATCCTTCCATTCTTTTAATTCGCCTCCTCTCCTCCTTGGTGGCTTGCACCCATTCTAAAACCCGGTAGAAGGGTTCCCATTCGCGTCCCAGGATCATTTCACAGGCTAGGGCGGGGGCCAAGCCCACCCGTAGTTCGCCACGGAACTCCATCACCCTAATGGGTACGTAGCAGCAGCGAAATTGCATTTCCCCACCTAGAATGCAGGTCATGCTGATGACCCCTGCCTCTTTCCTTTTCCCCAGTGGGGCTAGGTCTGCCCGGAGCAGGGACTGAGAACATCCCGTGTCCAACATTGCCCTCACAGCCCGACCGCCTACCTAGGCTGTGACCATGGGACGGTTCCACCCATCTTCCGAGCTGGTGAACCCCACACTACAATCCATGGGTTCCCCCGTGCTTTTCTCTCTGCCCTTCTCTCTTGTCGGCAGATATCCCTCAGGACCCCGGCTTAGCTCGCTTAGCCCCATCCCGCAGTCCCGGGCGATGTGTCCCGTGTGTCCACATTTGTAACAAACTACCCCCTTCGGGGCAGTCTTCCTAGGGGCTGTCCGGCCTTCTGCCCCGCTCCCGGAGCCTTCTCTCGAGATCCGGAAGCCTCGTTCGCCCCCTTTCTCCTTCTCTGAGTTCGAAAAGGCCTCCACCAGGCGCAAAGCCTCCTCACTGGACTGTGGTTGGTGTCTCCACACCCATCTCTGGGTGTCTTCTAAGTCCCAGAGGAAATGTTCCAATAATATCTGATCCAACACCCCCGCACGATCAAATTTGCCTATCGGCAACCATTTCTGCAGGGCATCCCGGAGAGTTTGCAGTAGGCCCCGGGGTCGCTTACTCTCCCTCGGTTTGTGTGCCCTGAATGCCTGACGGTAACTCTCAGGGGAGATCTCCAGCCGATACAAAATTGCGGCTTTGACGGCCTCATAATCCTGGGCCTCCTCCCTAGACAGTGCCCTGTATGCTGCTTGGGCTTCATCGATCACTAAGGCCCCCAGCTGGTGGCCCCATTGGCTCCGGTCCAACCCCGTCTGAATGGCCGTCCGCTCAAAGGCCTTGATGTAGGCCTCAGGGTCATCGTCCTTAGTCATGCGGGGCATCCTGAACAGGGCAGCATTGCGCTGTATCCACTCTTGCTGATGCACTCCCTGTAATTGTTGGACCGACAACAACTGCCCGATAGCCTGGACTGCTTGAGTCAACACGTCAACCTGGGATAACCCTGATGGCTGCATCTTGTTTTATCCCCGGGTGGGGCTCTGCCCCATGGGCATTGACACTGTCGCCAAGCTTCCCGGCCAATACACCACTGTGACGTTGGCGGGCCTCACGTCTGGTACCACCCTTCGTCCCGCCTGCCACGACTTTGATGTTATAGGTGATTCGAAGGAGGGGTTCAGTGGAGATCTTCTACTAGAGGGGCTTACCCGACGTGGGGGACTCACGGTTGAGGTCCTCCGGTGTTCCACGGGGCTCCGCCACCCCTACACCCCGTCCACTCACCAACCGGTCACTGGCTGATGAGATGGTTGTCTGCCATTACCTGCAGACCTTCTTGCTGGCAGGCCTTCCTGACCGTAGGGTCCGAGGGCAACGGGCGCCTTCAGTCAGCCCACCTTAGACTCTGACTGACCCAGCCGCTAGCTCAGGTTATTTCCCTCTTCTCT
>NW_005841840.1:3033055-3054998 GCF_000455745.1 Alligator sinensis | reverse complement strand
CAGCTGCTCCCCTTGCGGGAAACAGCTGTTTAAACAGCCGGCTTGCGCCAGCTTGCGCGGCCGTAATGGCGGCTGCTGCTGCGGTCCTGGCTTCGATGCCGCCGTCCCTTCCAAGGGTGAGTAGCTCAGCCCGGGGCTTTCTTGAGAAGGTGCTGCTGCCCCCCAATCCTCTCTGTGCCCTTCCTGTGCCCGTGATAGCGGCACATCGCCGTCACACATACCTATTTGGATGCTTTCCAAAGCATTCCTCCTCCAAAGTGAGGGGAGGAAAATATGCTGCTAGTACACCCCTGATATTCAGGGGTGAACTCCAAACTGAGTAGTTAAGAGTATTTGCCTGGAATGTGAGAGGATCATTTTCCCCCTCTGTCTTTCTTGGGAGGTGAGAATCATGAGCTTAAATCCATTTAGATAGTCTACTTGGGCAGAGCAGAGAATTAAAACCCAGCCTCTCATATAATGGGCAAGTGTCCTAACTACTCATTTATTGTACAGAATTTGGCATTGTCTTCTATCTGTTTCTAAAATAAAGGTGTTTGACTTAGCTTAGATTCCTAACTCCAGCAGAGGGTTTAGAACTTGGAATCATGAAGGGGAAGAGATCTTTCCTCATGGGCACATCAAGATCTTTAAAAAGTGGGGCACAGGTGATGAGATGCATCATCATCACATATGAAACAACACACACTTTTTCTCCAATTAAAAATAAACTAGAATCTTTACTAATGTGCGAAGGGCATAGGGGTTTATTGAAGCAAAAACAAATATCACTTCATTGGAATGAGTTAATAAAATCTGTAGGGCCATGAAATAGGAGTGTCATTACCAGGAGCAGCTATAGACAGCAGAATTGCAGAAAAAAGGGTAGCTTGACTGGTGAACATCAGGACCATTAAAAAAAGAGAGTGTTAACATCTATGGAATGAAGAGTTTACAAAGGATCAGGTAGATTATAATGAGCCATGAAGTCAAGTGACTCTATCAGCACTGTCTGACTAAAAATGCTGCTGCCATTGCCAGGCAATTGGTTTTAAACTTTGGGTGGAGCAGGCATCAAAGAGGGTAAAAGTGCAATAATGCCCCCATCTAGATCTACCCCTCTCTCTCCTCAGCTCTGGAGAGAGGCAGAACTAAAGACACACTACTCTCTAAATATGTGCAGACATTACTTTTAGATCAAGCTAACTACATGCAGATGTTCAGGGGGTTTAAATTAGGCCAAAAATAGTGTTCCTAATCTAATTTAGTTCACCTGAGTAGGTAAACTAACATAGATTGGGAACAGGTTAGCCTTATCTGTTGAACATCTGCACAAGTTTGGAGTGCAACCTCAGGGCCCAGCCACTCATCCCAGCCCCAGGACTAAGCTCTTCATACCTGCCACCTCTGACACTGACTGGGATCTTTTTAGTCCCCAGATGGACACCCCATCCCCCCATGGACCCACCAACTCCCCCAGACCTTCCAACTCCCCACCCCTCCTTGCTCTAGCTGCCTCCTCTGCCCCCAGATATTTACATTGTGTTCCTGGTATGGTTTCTGGCACCACAAGCATCTGTACACCCTTAATGCAAACCATGTGATCATAGACTGGGTGTGGTAAATGTTAGGGCAATACAAAGTTTCGGTTGCTGATTTGATTCAGAGGAGATTTGGCCCAATTTGGCAGCTGAATCTCCTAATCGAAATCGAATTGGGAGACCACTTAAAAGGTCTGAATGGATTTGAAGCCTCCAAATCAATTCAGAAAAGATTTGGAGACTCGGGCAGTCCCTGCTCACCACCGCAGGGAGCTGGACCCGGGCTCTGTACCAGTCAGTAGGAGGTGGTGGGGTGGGGGCTGGAGGAGCAGGGAGGGGACCATGGGAGGACCCCCACCAGGCCCCATCCCCTGCCTGCTCCCCCAGCTCCACTGCCATTGGGGCCTCTGGGGGCTCATGGCAGAATCCTGCCATGCAGTGCAGGGTAGTGGGGGGCAACAGGGATCACCCCCCACCTGGCAGGAGCCAATGAGTGCGGGGCTTTTTTTATTTTATTTTATTTTATTTTATTTTATTTTATTTTATTAAAGTGCCAGGATGCTGGGGCTGGGCAGGGAAGCCACTGATGGGGTTGGGAGAGTGGGCGAGGGATAGGGCCTGTTCGGTTTGGAGATTGTCCTGAATCGATTTGGCCAAGTGATTTGAATCACTGAATCAAATCACTGTTCCCTGAATCGGCCGAATCCGAAGCAAATACTAGCCGCTTTGCACAGGCCTAGTAAATGTCTGTAGGCACCCTCTGTATTCTTTTGTATTGGCTGCCTTAGGTAGTTCCTCAGGCCTGATAGTGCCATGTGTGAATCCCATTCTGAAGTACTTAACTCTCCTATGTCTTGTTAAGAGAAGCTGGGTACTTAACTCAAGACTGGTTTCCATTGCAGGGATCAGACTCCTGAAAGTGAGGTTGGGAAATGCTAAGTATTATGGCTCTCACCTACCTGTGTGAATTTAGTTCTTAGTCCTTAAATTAGAAGACAATGTCTTCTACTTTGACAAAAATTATTTTGAAATGATTGAGATACTTAAGTTAAAAGAAACTTTGAAAATGCTTTACGATAATTGTTATAATTTTTGTGATGCTGATAATTACCTGTTTGCTGAAGCAAGATTTAATGTGATCATAACAATCTAAGCATGTCAATGTGAATCAACAGATATGATCTTACAGTGTCAAATATTATGATCTTTCAAATCTATGGAAAGATCAATGAAGCAAACTCATGGGGGTTACATTATGTCAAGATGTTGGCAAATAATGTTAGTCATACTGCATGGAGTAGGCTTTACGATATAATAGGGAAATACAAGTATGTCAACACAATTCTACAATGAGAGCCATCTAATTTTCCAGGTTATTATCAAAGAGAAATTGCAACCGTTTGCAACTCTCTTTACAACACCAGGAGCTTTTGAGCCATGGATTAATCTGCCTGATCTTTGACTACAAGGAACTGAAGTATGTCTTTCCAGTTAAATGATTATATCGAGATAATAACAGTCTTTCATAGGTAGTGGAGCAATGCCAGATAGAAAATAATGTGACAGAGTTTAATTGAAAAATAAAAAAGAAGAAAAAAAATCTTTCACTTAAAATGCATTCTTTGGGTGCCTTTTTAAAAACTGTATTCTTAGGGTGAAATATGTGATTCAGTCCTTTTATAGATACCCACAGACACAGAAAGAAATGGTGGGAAAACCATTACTGGAGGGAATAGCAAGTTTAGGTGGGGAGACTGGACAATGAAGAAGGGACTACAACAACACCGAGTAACAAGATTGTAAGGCTGTAGAGGAAAGGGTTAGTGGTAATGTGTAAGCTTAACATGTATCAGCACACAGATGGACACTAGGGTGCAACTGTGTTTTGTACTGTTCAAATGCAAGACAGAGACTTGAGCTCATATGACAATGGGAAGGAGAGGAAGGAGGTAGGAGGTAAGGAAAAACAGTTCAGAGCTAACCACAAAACCAGTTTATTTGGCTTAACTCTCCCTTAGTGAGTTCTACACTTACAAACATAATAAACCATAGAATAATAAACATTTTGATTATTATAATTTCTGTCTCAGAAAGAAAAGAGATAGTTTATTGATATTTTTATTTGTAAAAATGTTAATGTGGGCATATTGCCTCAGTGGCAGCCAAAAAATCGTTATACAATTCAGAGACTTTAGACATAGCAGCATGAGGACAGTGTGGAAAAATTTTGTGAAGAGTTGTAAATATAGGTCTGATCAGATGAATCTGGGAGACAGTAGAATTTCTTTTCAGAAAGATGCAATTGTGTTTCCACTCTGCACAGCAGCAAATGATTATACAAATAGAAGGAGTTGGGAGCAGTAAGACTGTGTTTATAAAATTCAGTTTTAAGAAAACCTTTATGTTGTAAAAATGTCATTGGAAATAACTCAAAGCATAAAATAATTGAGCACTAATTGAACTGTTCCTGATGTTTTGAAGATTAAATGCGTGCAGAAGAGATTATGAGAATTTGGAAATGTCTTCTTTTGGT
Organism: Alligator sinensis; assembly: GCF_000455745.1. Taxonomy (NCBI): domain Eukaryota; kingdom Metazoa; phylum Chordata; order Crocodylia; family Alligatoridae; genus Alligator; species Alligator sinensis. The sequence continues at coordinate 3,050,945 of NW_005841840.1, read as the reverse complement.
GACACTTTTTTCAGTGGATTGTGTTATTTCGTTTGTATTCATTTTGCAAGAAATCTAATAGAAAAAAACCCAAACAAACTACCTTTGTAGGTCCAAATCTTGGCAATTCGTGCTGATTTTGTGCATATGCTGATTTTTAAAAAATTAGTTATGCATAGATAATATGTGTTTCTTTAGAATATTTTATAAGCTTTTAACCATAATACAAAATATGTACACCAAGGCAAAGCTGGCAAGTTTTATTTTGATGACAAAACTAATACCTGTCATTCTTTTCCATAAAAGACTTAAAAAAAATTCTGTCTCATGTACTTATAAACTTAGCCATGGAATAATCAAATGCACTGATCTGTATGTATGTGATTGATATAAAAGCATATGAGATCACTGTTCAGGTTTTGCATTAGGCACCTATTTTGATAAATATCACTTGTGTATATAGGATGAGGGAGAGAGGGAAAAAACTTGTGAAGTATTTGAGAGGCAAGAATTCTTAGGGTAATATCCTTTACTGGGCCAAATGCATGGCTGGGATAGATATTAGACAAGCTTTCAAGTATCACATTGCCCTTCCTCAGCCTGCCCAGTTATTTGATGGTCTTGTGAACAGCGTAATGGGCAATATGAAGACAAAAAAGAACGTACTAGTTTTACTCCGGCAGACAAGGTTCCTTGGGTGAATCTGATATCTTTTATTAGACCAACCCAAATAGTTGGAGAATAGTTATTAAGCAAGCTTTTGGCTTCAAAAACCCTTCGTCAGGCTAAGGAAGTTCCAGCAGTTGGTGTGTACTCTTCCTGGATGGAATGAAAAGTAAAGAAGCCAGAGGCTGGGCTGGGGAGTCAGTTGTCAGGCAGATTATAATGTGTCATAAATCCAATGTCTATATTTAGTCCATGATTTTTAGTATCCAGGAGGTTGATGAAGTGGAGTTCATAGGCTCGTCTCTGGGAAGTGTTGTGTAAGTTTCCTTTGAGGATCAGGACTGAGAGATTGGAGAGAGAGTGGTTTTCTTGTGAGAAATGTGCCCCCACCGGTAATTGGGTATTCCTGTCTTTGATAGATTTCTGGTGTGCGTTCATTCTGGTGTGCAGAACAACAAACAAAAGTTGTTGTTTGGTCTCTCCTACGTATTTCCCATCAGGGCATTTGGTGCATTGGATGAGGTATATTACATTTCTGGAGGTGTAGCTGTAAGATCCTGGGATGCTGATGGCTCTGTTGTGGGGTGTAGTAATAGTGGGGGTGGTGGAGATGTGTTGGCAGGTTCTGCATTTCTTGTCCTGGCATAGTCTGGATCCTTTTGGTGTATTCTGGGCTTGAGGAAGTTTGCTTCTGGTGATGAGGTTGGCGAGGTTCAGTGCTTGTTTGAAGTCTAGGATGGGTGGCTCTGGGAAGATCTTTTTAAGAATAGGTTCTTTTTCTAATATGGGTTGCAATTTTTTGAGGATTTTTCGTACAGGCTCAAGGGAGGGGTGATATGTCATAACCAGCGGTGTGCGATTTGTTGGGGGTTTTTTTCTGTACTGCAGCAGTTTTTCACGTGGTATCCGGGTGGCTCTTTCAAACATGCAATCTATCTCTCTGGAGTGTCCTTTGAAGGGGTGTAGGTTGTAGCTGTGTTGGTCTAAGGACATAGGCAGACAAGGTTCCTTGGGGGAATTTGATATCTTTTATTTGGGTTGGCCTAATAAAAGATATCAAATTCACCCAAGGAACCTTGTCTGCTTGTTGGTTGAAAACCTTTTTAAGATTGGTGAGGTGGCAATCCCGGGTGTTCTCTTCAGTGCAAATTCGGTGGTATCTGAGGGCTTGGCTGTATATCACAGCTTTTTTGGTGTGTTTTGGGTGATTGCTGGTTCTGTGCAGATATGTATGTTGGTCTGTGGGTTTCTTGTATACTGTGGTCTGTATTTTACCCTTCTGGATACTGATCATTGTGTCTAAAAAAGGAGATGCTGGTGCTGGAGTATTCTAGAGAAAGTTGAATGGAGGTATGGTGATTGCTGAATTTCTGATGGAACTCAATCAGAGATTGTAGGTTTTCAGTCCAAATGATGAAGATGTCATCAATATATCTTAAGTATAGCAAGGGTTTGATGGTGCAGTTCTTAAGGAAGTCTTCTTCCAGGTGGCTCATGAAAAGGTTGACATGCTGTGGGGCCATTTTAGTGCCCTTACTCCTTAACTTTTCTTATTTCCATTCTTTTAAGGTTGTGGTTGAGTGAAGCATGTATCTTACTGCAGCATTAACATAATAAAATGTCTGATACAAAGCTTGTTAACTACTTTCTAAACTCTTTCAACAGTGGTTTACAATAAGATGAAGAATTTTGATTTTAAGAGGAGGAATCTATTCAGTACTTGCAAAATTTTAAATTACTCTTATGATTTAATATCTGACTAATTAAAGCCATGCCTGATACTATAATAAAGGGAAAAAATGATAGTCTCTGGGGAGTAGAGATATACTGACTGAAGAGGACAGGAAGGATTATGTGCTTTGTAAAATTAACCTCTTCGCAGCTGTCGAAATTGCATGTCCCTTTTAAGGTTTCAATTGATATGATCACTCATAGAAGATAAGAATGTTGAGTACCAAATGCTCTGTTGAACGTCAGATTGTATTTGAACATTGCATTTCCTGGATATACTTAGTATTTTGTCTTAAAAGGGATGAAACACTCATGCACAAAAAAGGGGTGTTAATTTAAGCATTTGCCTATATCAAGGGTAAGAAAAGCATTTGAGAGCAAAAGTGATTTCCTAATCATCATTTGGAGTATGCATTTCCCAACATTATACAGCATAGCCTCTGCATCATGGAGGGAAACCAGTTATTTCAGATAATGGATTTACTGGAAATAAGGGTTTTTTCCAGTGTATTCAGTGGATATTGGGAAACAGGGACCTGTTAAAAGTAGTGTGTGTCATATAACTAATGGTTGAGTGATTACATTTTCACTAGATAAGATACTTCAATAATCATTAATAGCATTTTTAATTTTAAAGGTAAAATTTTGGAGTTAGTAAAAAAAAAAGCATCCTGTGACTGTTCCTTTTAATTGGCAAACAAATTGGTTTTGACCATGCTCAGATATTTTTATAGTTCACTTTCTGCAGGCATCTAAGAAAATGTATTTTATTAGTAGAGATAGCCATAGCCAATGAATTGCAAAACTGTACACTGATTTCATCAAAATTTGATGTTAAATATATTATAATGCTCATGAGTGACCAGGTGAATATTACAGAAAAAAACCAAACTATTGGCTACATTAAAAGAACAAATATACAGAAAATAATAACCTGCTGGAAATAAATCAGGAATAATAAAGGAAACTAAGTTCATTGAATAAACTATTTCTAGCAAATTATTTGCATGACTTTTCCTCCTGTCTGTCTGAAAGGTAAGGTTTAATCAAGCTGGGATTTCAGATATTAATCCATCTTTTTAAAAGAGAATTATAACTCTAAATAGATTACATCTTATGTAAAAGACAGTGTTCTCTTGGGCACAAGATACAGTGTAAAAACAGTAATTTTTTTTCATTTTTCATAAAGCAAATTCATTAATTCTAAAAATAAAGGCTATGCCTAGTGGCAAAACTCTCAAACTGTTGGTTCAGAGATGATACCTTTTATTAGACTAACTAAGAAATCACAAAAAAAAAAATCTTTCTTTGCAAGCTTTTGGGCACGCACCCTTTTTCAGGCTGAGGAAGAATTAAAGATGCTCAAAGTCCCATTAGGTAAAAAAGAAACTTCATTTTGCACGGAGAAAGCTGAAGGTAGATGCATGTTCCTCTGGGTCAATGAGAGTTCCTTTGTGTGAATTACTTTCTGATGTGTAGATAAGGCAGTTTTTCTTCCTTGGTGGTGTCAGATGGCAGAAAGGCAGGGAGGTGTAGAAATCTTTCTTTCTTGTTTAGGAATAAAGTTTATAATTCCAAAATCGACTAAAATAAGGCATGTCCCATGTTTCAGGGGTGTATTTGGTAGCCATGTTGATCTGAGGCAAAAAGAAATGCAAAACTTTAAAACTCTTGGTTCAGAGATGATACCTTGGTTCAGATATGAGACCAACTAAGAAACTGAAAAAAAAATCTTTCTTTTACCAGCTTTTCAGCTTTCTTTGTATAGATGCAATTTGAGTTGGTATAGAAGTTAACAAGCTATTTAAGTTTGGGGGGTGAGGGGGGAGGACTTTATTAGAAATTAATTTTATTGCAGGTTAGATAACATCATGGTTATCTTGGTTTTAAGGGGTTTTTTGGTGGGGTGTGTGGGTTTGTTTGTTTGTTTGTTTGTTTTTTACAGTTTTTACAGATTTTTTTTTTTAGCCTGCTTATATTGAAGTCATTGCCAAAGGTTTGTTGACCACAGTAAGATTAGGATAGGTCACCAAATCCTCTTTTTAACTAAAAAAATTGTAACAATGCAAGGAATATGTTTCTGTAACTTGAATAATCAGTTACTGGTAGTGCTGGCAATACTGAGAAAACGGGTATTTCTATAAAGCTTTTTACCCTTCAGAAATAAGCACACTTTAAAAATAAATAAAATTTGGCTCATAAAATCCTTACAAGGTGAGGAAGTGCCCATCAAATAAAAACCAGTTTACAAATGGGGGAACTTGGCCCAATGTCATTCATGGAGAGATAATTCCCCATTCAGTGCCTTATGGGCAAGACAATCTTTCTTTCAGATAATTCTGCAATCTCAAATAAATGATTTGGGCTGCCTGAAGGTTTTTTAACAAAACATTTTCCTCTTGGAAAGTGGACTTTGTTGAAATATTCTGAGGGAAAAGATTGATTGAGGTAGAAGCTTCCACTGTAAAAACAAAATGAAACAACTCCCCCCCTCCAAATGAAATGCTTCATTGTGAGGCAGGCAGACATTTCTGTGTCTTCCTCATCCGCTCTTGTGCCTTAGGAGTCTTCCCTCCCGCATCCCCCTCCCTCCTATTTACCCCCATGGAATCTGCCCAGCCAGTTGCATCTATCATTATGCATTTTGGTTTGTTCCTATATTATGGGCTGTTCCTGAATATTATATCCTTCTTACTGTTGTACAGTGGAGGGAGAAACATATCCTTTTCATACAGAGAACTAGATCCTTGCAGAAGGTATAGTTGGAAAGTGAAATGTATGAGCATTAAGCACCTAAATACCTTTGAGTTATGGGTTGGATTGCTCCTTCTCCTTGCTGCAGGATGGCACTGAGGCTTGGGAAGGAAGAGTTCTTCCATAAAGTCAATGTGGAGGGTGGTCCATCTCTGCGGTTGGTTAAGATCCATGGGACTGGGGTCTAGGATCTCAAGTTTTTATACGTACCATGTTCCAGTCTCTGACCACTCCACATTTTGACTGGTCTTACAAAATGTGAAGGAGAATACACAGATTCTGTGAACCAGCTACAGAAATGCAGACTGGGAAAGTGGAAAGGTAGTTTTGTGCAAGCTTCACTCCTCAAGGACTCTGGACTGTGCCAGGGACCCGTCATCTCCCATTGTATGTTAGAACAGCTGATTTATTGTTGGGAAAACCCATTGTAGGTTCCTAGAAGTTATTCCAGAATGAACAGAATGATGTGCAGTCACCAATGTACTAATTTCTGTCCTCATCCATTGTGCTGGCATGCCCCTACATTGGGGATTACCCGTAGGCCGTTTATTTGTTCCCTTCCAGCTCCTTTGGGTAGGAAAAATGCAAGTCTTATTTTTTTTAAACTGTAAATAAGATTCTCCTGAATTTAAAATTAAGATGATGTTGCTGTGGCTTTTAATTTATTCAGTGCATATATTTAAACTCAAACACAACTGTTGTAAGTAAACCTCTTAAGAGACTATTTGCATTTTGCCTGAAAGAAAATAAATCAACAGTTGACTGTTGCAGACACTAAAGTGCACCACTTGAATTGTGACACTGCTGAGAAATTAAATATGAATGTTTCAGAGATTCAAATAACATTAAAGCCTTGAAGAAGGTGGAATTTTAAAGGCTTGATTTATGGATGGAGAATACATATATAATAAACAATTAGGAAATATTCCAATTTCTTCTAAAAATCATTTCTTTGCATTAGCTTCTCTCTCTCCTACATTTTCAATCTGAAAAATGCAGCTAGGAGGTTGTATGAATTATTTGTTATTAAACGCAATGTCATAACAGGTCATGAGAATAAAGCAACATGGGCTTGATAATACAATTACACTGTTTATTTGAAATATGGTTTAATGGACAAGATGAATAACAACCTTGTTTCAAAGTTAAACTCTGTTGCCTTTAGTGAGAGATTTGAGAATTAGCATAACATTCTATTTGTGTGAGTTATGCTGTTCTTTTGTCATTTTTTACATTACAGTTCAGGAAACAGCACTGATTTATTGCTGTATTTTTAAAGGGCAATGCTACACAAAAATCAGAGTATGAAGGAACTAGAAAATCATATCTGTCAAAAAGCACTACTCTGCCACAGTTTATGATCACTGACAATTTACCCTACGTAGAGGGTTGTCTTTAAAAGCAAGCTAATATGGGAACTTCAGATATGAATGATATCTTGCTGTTTTGTTTCCATGTCTTGGATCTTCAGTTGAACAAAAATTCTCCTATTAGTTTTAAGAAGACACGTAAGATTCTTCACTTTACCTCCATAATAAAGAAATTAAATTTGGGGCTTAATTTCTAGCTGTCCTGTTGCAAAGAAAGGTATACATATATCTCCATCTCTTTCTGACTCTACGTGATCCTACTGGATAACCCTATAATATATACTTGATTCTTTTAATTAACATGATACACTGTAACAGGGCACCAGATACGGTGCCTGTTATGGGGGGAAAGGGGATAGGTCATCACAAACAAGATGGCCAGACTACAGAGGGAAAGGCAGAATGATGCCGGGCACCGGGAACCCAGGTGCTTCCAATGAAGCCCCTGCCCAGATCCCTGTAGGACTGCACATGGAAGCAGAGACTGGTAGGATTGCCTCCTGGGGGAAGAGTCAGGAGGTAACAGCCATGCAGAGGGAAGAGACAGATTGCCCCCAGGTTAGGGGCCAGCCAGAGAGGGCGGTACCATGACAAGGGGTGAAGTAAAGGTAATTAGCTGAGCAACGCCAGAGGCAGGGACTCACCAAAGCCAGAGGAGCTGAAGCAATGTCCAGAAAGAGCAGGTGAGCAGCGGTCAGGGTGAGTGCTGAGCTGGGGAAGGGTCTGCCTATGGGTGAAGAAACTGGAGGAGCCAGAGTGAGGAGCTGCAGGGAGATGGTTAAACTCCTCAACTTTCCTTATCTGGTGTGGGGTACTCAAGGAAGAGGATCGGCAGCCAACAATAGAATTAGAGGCAGTTGCCTGATTTACTGAGGAATCCCAGAGGCTGGGACCCTGAGGGTTTAAAGGGCCAATGCACACAAAGTGATAAGCGGAGGACTAGTGTTTAATCCTCACCCGGGCTGTGAAGCAAACAACCCAGTGCAAGGGAGGACAGCAGAATGCTGTCTCTCTAGGGATAATTGTGGTGGCACAAAAAGGAGACAAAGGGGACTCTTGGGACCATGAGACCCCACCAGATGAAGAAAGAGGAACAAAGCACCAAAAGTGATATCAAGGGCTGGAACAGCACAGGTGTGGCCAGGACAAGGTGAAGGGGAGGTAGGAGCCCTGTGAAGAGATTACAGCCAGTATCTGACAGTGTCTTAAGGAGAACACCTCCTAAAACTCTGTGTTCTTTTTCTCATTATATCTATTTTTCCATCCAGGCATGGTGGGCAAGTAAGAAGAGCATCAATACTATGCACCAGGGAGTAACAGCAACACCTACAGCACCAGCAGGATGCTCACATGCACATAGATGGTAGGGGTGTGCAAAGCAGGCCCTATTGGATTTGGATTCAGATTCATCCTGAATTGGGGACAGTGATTCGATTAGTTGATTCAGATCACTGTCCCTGATTTGATTCAGCCGAATCTGAACATTCGATGCTGATTTGGAGAATCAGTGATTCAGACATATATGCAGTGTTGAAGGTTTTTTCTGTATACCTTGAGGTAGCAGGCACAGCTCATGATAGCTGTGATCCTGGGGCATATGGAGCGTCCCACAGGAGTGTGTGTGTGTGTGTGTGGGCAGGGGAAGGGCCTGCACTGTCCCTGATTTGATTCAGCCGAATCTGAACATTCGATGCTGATTTGGAGAATCAGTGATTCAGACATATATGCAGTGTTGAAGGTTTTTTCTGTATACCTTGAGGTAGCAGGCACAGCTCATGATAGCTGTGATCCTGGGGCATATGGAGCGTCCCACAGGAGTGTGTGTGTGTGTGTGTGGGCAGGGGAAGGGCCTGCACATGCTTGGCAGCAAACCCAGAAGTGGACCACAAGTACTTCAGGTCCACTTCTGGGTCTGCCAGGAAGCATGCTGTGGGACCCATTGTGAAAACAAAACAAAACTGATGGGCATTTCAGAAGACGGAGAGTTCTGTCTCTTCCACTGGCTGGCAGGTCTGGTTCTTGGTATTAGCAGATTGGAGTAAACAATGCAGGAAGTGTGAATAGTTATTTCTTTGATTTCTAAACGACCACAATTTTTTGTGTTCACTCTATTACTCTCCTAGGAAAATAGCCTTTCAGTTTCATAAGTAGGGGCTGGATCATTATCTTCTTCACCAAAGCACAACAACAATGAATTTTCAATTATATAGCTAATAATAAAAATTGTAAATAACATGCTAGATAATTACATCCTCCAGATAGGGAGTAGAAATGACATCATCCAAGTTTTCTGAAAAATCAACACAGAAATGGCAAAGAAATGGTCCTTGTAGATTTTAAAGATCCAAGCCAAAAATGAAAAGAAAGTCCAGTATTATGATTATGGGGGGAAAAATATAACGAGATTGGTCAATTTTATCTTGATAAGTATGACATTCACCTTAAAGCTAAAACTTGTATAAAATGGAGTATACAATTTGATGGCCCATTTAAGGTCCTTGGCTTTAAATTGACATAAGCAGCAGAGGGCAAATGCAAAACTTGTTGATGCAATTTAAACCTATTGTGAGGTGGCTTGTTGTGGGTTAGGCTGCTAATTTAATGGTAAGTAATACTACTACTACTAAATTATACTACATAACTGGTATACTACATTATAATAAAAAAGACAATCTTTTTGTCATCAGCTATATTATTAGTCAAGTCTCTTGATATATTTGAATCAATTAGCTACTAAACTATCAAAAGTCAAGATTCTTCAAACAGTCATATACTTTTAAACCTATGACTTTATTTAAGCCCAGTAACTGCAGGCTGCAGTTTTCTTTTCACTTTCCCTTTGAAGTCTCACTATATTTCTGGATGAGAATCTCATTTCTATCACCAGTTGTTGCCATTTGATCATTACATGATAGAAGTAACAAGACACCAGATGTTTACCAACCACTTGCAACACACAAAGCCTAGGGGCACTTGTACACATGACAAAAATTGCCGTTTTTTGTAGTTTTAATTGTGCTACATTTTACACGTACAGGTTTTTTGGGTTTTTTTTTTTTTGCAATTCAAATGAATTTGTGAAGTTGCAAAATAAACCACATCTCCATGTAGTTTAGTTTGCATTGTAGCTACTTGTATTATTGCAGCCTTTAATCCGAATGCTTGCCCCCTCCCCCCACCTCAGCTGTGGGAGAGGTGGGCTGAAGGCAGAAGCAGTGAGGGACCCAATCCTTTTTTTTTTTCTGGGGTAGCCTGCAGCCTACTAGCAGCCGGCCTGGGTGGCTGTGGGGTGTGCTGCTGCCATGGAAGGAAGGACCAGGGCCCCCTGCAGCCTAGGGGCCACTTAGCCTGTCAGCAGCTCACCCCCTAGCCATGGGAGAGGCAGGCAGGCGTCATGGGAAAAAAAAGAAAAAAGGATCAGGCCTCTTGCTGTAGCAGTGATGGTCGTCCCTAAATTGAAAATGTGGATTTTTAATCATCACAATTAAAAATCCCCCACCATTTCAATTTAGGGGACTAAACCCCCAACATGGGTACAATAACCCTAAGTGCCCATATTTACTGTCTAGTTCTGATTTATATAGAAACATAAAAAAGGAGTTTTAGAGATCTCACAAACTATTTAAATACATACACTCTAATTGTTATACACACCAATAGGAATGTGTTACTCTGTGATCACCTGTTATTCTGTTAACAGAATTATGGGTGCCATAAAGAAATTGAGCCCCTTGGATTCATTTTAGACCATCTACTGCTCTGGTGGATGGACCCTCAGTGTTAACTAATTTTATGAATAGGAACAGCTGTTACCATGGTAATTTGCCAGCCACATTCTATTGGAAATTTTAAACTTCTCTGTTTAAATGAGGTGACTAATTTGACATTTATATAGCACTGTTTCTATAAACAGTTGCATATGACATTTTGTGAGAAACAAAGAATTGGGGTCAGGTTTTTAGGTTGATATCCACCTGTATTCCCAAAAATGCTGCACTTAGTAGAGCTAAAACAAGAAGAATGGTGTCCTGGACAAACTCTGCAAGAGACGGCATGGTGGGGTGGTGTGTTTCTGATATGGGGTGGGAAGGATATGTGGTCTGAGAGCAGAGGTCAGAGGTATAGCAGTCCTATCTATATCAGGAACTCCTAAACCATCTCCAGCTGAGCTGGTGTCACAGGTGCTCCCTGCTGTATCCACCCTGGCTGTTGGCTCTTAAAGCAGCTGCAGCAGTTAGGGACTATTTTGGATTTCATGATGTGGGTAAGCCATGGGGCTGCTCTTGTTGCTGGGGTGCAGACATCTCAAGGGTGGGGGAAATTTCGGCACCCCTCCTAACTTGTCACTTGTGTTACGTCTGGTAATGTTAACTTAGGCCTTGTACCAGGTGTTAATTCCAAGACCTAGGACATAGTTACTCCTTACCAATAACAAATTTGTTAAGCCCTTAGCAGTTACAATTGTATTACTGTAATTAGTTAAAAGCAATACAAGATGGTCATCACCCCAAGATATGACGGATGTGATATCACTGCATGGTCAACCCATAAGGTCTTGTCCGGAGTTCCCAACTCCTTCATCCAAGTTTTGAATATTGGATCGGTGACCGGATCTTTCTGGAGTAGGTTCCAAAAGCAACGCTCTCTTACCTCTTTTTATATACCATGCATTTCTTAATATGTAAAATTAGCTTAAGCCTTCCTCCTAATGCATATTAATAATTTTGCTTCTGCTTGCCAAATATGGTCACCCTTAACTGGAATTTTCATTCTGAGGTGGGGGGTAGGTTTTGCTCTGACTGTTCCTTTTTTGCCCTGGTTATATTTATTTAATTTAGTTAGCCAACTTCCAAATTTCTTTTTAAGTCAGGGACAGTATTTTTCCATCTGCTCCTTTTCACCAGGTGCAAGTCTTGACCACAATTCAAGCTAAGCATGCAGCTTAAGCTAAGCACAAAGGTCAAAACCCAGGCCTGAAGGCCTCTGGGTCCCAATACTTGGGACAGGTATCCCCTCTTACCCACCCCTAGTTATGGGACTGCTTTTTGGCATATTGACTGAGATGTGACTTAACATCATCTTTTTATGAATTTTATGAAAACTCTTAAGGAAAAATAAAATAGTCAAAGCTAAATTGCTCTTAATAAATTAAAAATGAAGTAATATACCTGCTAAATCATTGCCAAATCAACAAACTGATCACTACACTGTTTGAAGTTAGATCATACAATCTTATTGAATGATCAGATCAGTTCCGGAGATAATCAATGATTACAGATTCTAAGCTGGTGGCCATTTTTTCTAACTCATGAATGCTACCAACTGTAATCAGAATAGCAGATGACACATTTCTTGTCTTTTAGGAGATGGAATGTGTTTTAATGAACATCTTTATGTGACAGTTTTTCATCGGATTTTAGCCTGGGGAGTTTTTTTTTTTTCCCATAGCACCTTCATTTTGTGGAGTTTGACTGCTTATACACATAGCCACAATTTCACACTCTAAAATCATAATAGAAAAATCATTGTAGCAAAACCCCCAGTTTTTTGTTTTTTTTTAAATGGATTCCATCCTCTTCCCCAACCATTTCTGACTTTCTGTCTGCCTTCTCTATCCCTTATAAGCGATTACAAGTAGTACTAGGTAAACTAAGTTCTTGCAAACCATTATTGTAATAAGCCCCTTTTTTATATATTATAAAGTGTTCTGTTGTGTTTGTATTGATTTTTACTGTATTATATTGTATTCCTATCATTTGTGCATTGATTTTATTGTTTCATATTAATATTGTATGGTTTAGGCCTGTGTCTGTAAAGTGATGTCAAGTATCCATTCCCATCTTGTTCCTATCTTGTTCCCATGCTCTGTTGTGTAAGTATATTGCAATTCTGTAACCTCTCCCATGTAAATTGGTTTTCCTTGAATGCCTGAAACAAAAGAATGAATGGATGAATGAAGCACAATGATAGCAGGACCCCCCACTAAATCACCTCACCATCAAAACCAGTGCTTGGACCAATGACCCAGCTATTGGAACCACCCTCTGCATTCAAGAAACAAAAGATAAGGCAACCCACCATTGTGCCAAGGCTGCACGTGCTCATTATGAACATCTGGAGCCCTCTGGAACAGGGCCGACCTTGCCTGGACAGGTCCTCCCCATAGGAGATCATAAGTAGTCTGCCCCATAAAAAGGGGTAGTGAAGACTGACTCCTGGGGACGCGATCTTCACCTGGACCAGACCTGTTCCATGTCATGCTATCAACCCAGAGGACCTGCTGGCAACCCCCTCTGGACAACACCTGCTGGAGAAAGACCCTGACTGGCTATCGAGGACCCCCTCCCAGCCTGGATAGGTAGCTATCACCCACATCCTCTCTTCAACCAAGGACTTGGACTCTGTTTCTCTTCCCTACCTGGACTCCAGTCCTTCCACTGAGTCTTTCTCCTGCTACCATTGTGTGAGTGTATGTGGGAGTGCTAGTGCGAGTGTGCATAGGAACCAAGCTGTACAGTACAGTGTTCACTTAATAAAACTGTTATTTGGACCCCTGAGTTGCGTTTTGCTTTACTATGGTTCTGGCCCTGCTCCAATCTCTGCTCCTCGCTCCTCTAACTTCTGTCTCATTTCTCCCTCTCCTGTTTCTGGCTCACCGCCACCTCCAACACCTGTCCCATGCTCCTGTGGCTCCAGCCGTCCTGAGCTCCTCTCTGCCTGCAAACTGCTGTTTCTTTGCTATTGTCTCATATTCACTGCCTTTTCCCCTGATCTCTGCCACTGCTATTGCCCCATCCCCACTACCTTTTTCCCTGATCTCTGCCACTGCTATTGCCCCATCCCCACTGCCTTTTCCCCTGATCTCTGCCACTTGCTCTTTAGTTACCAAGCACCCCAAGCATATGTACCACAGGCACCAACACACACACACTGTCACCTGAGTTAGTGTTTAACCTGTGCGTATATGTGTATGTATATGTGTATTGTGTATGATTGCATGTCATTATCATTAGAGCGTGTATATGCTTGAACTGGTGATAGGTATGCATGTGCCTAGGCTGGTAATTTTGGATGTGTATGTGCCTGAGTTGGTAGTGTGTGCATGGTATGTGCCTGAGTTGGTAGTGTGTGCATGAGCCTGGTGGGCGTGTATGCACCTGGAGTGTGTGTGTGCATGTGCAGTTGTACACCATGGCCTCCTGTCTAACAATGTGATATTGAAATCCTGAGCATTGGCCTGACCGCACAGGGCAACAACATATATATATAAAATGTGATGTCTTTTTGTTTTTTTCTAGAAACAAAAAAGGAAAAATGATAATAGCTAAGATAAAAGGAAGTTTATTCAGGTTTCACCATCTTCTGGACTCTAGCAGAATGGGAGTTGAGACATTGGTCAAGGAATCAGATGGTGTCTTTATGTACAACACTTGTAAGTGGACCTCCATTATGTACAGGGATAAATGGGTTAAGGGTTGGCATTCCTTTTTCTGAGGCAATAAATCTTAGGGGTACTTAAGAGTCATCAGTCTTCCCTCAGCTGGTTTCTTGACCTGAAAAATAAAGCTACTTGGCCTTACATATGATCTGTAGGGTTTGCAAAATTCACTTGCTCCACTTCATAATGCTTTCTTTTAAGGTATTTGGAGAAATAGAGTGTTAAGCCTACCTGAGAGCCATGGAACATGGCCTGAATTAGATTGTTCTTAGCTAATGTAAACTTTAGTAAAAGTCCTGTTTAAATTAGTAATCCTAAATATATTTGTGGTTTTATATACCACAGAGACTGAAAATCAGTGACTTACCCTCCCTACAAGAAGCATAAAATAATTTTTGAGGTATAATCTTGTATTAGCTTGTGGAAAATTCAGTACAATGCATCCTATAAAAGCGACTGAGAAGTACTGAACAGCCAACAACAAAAGCAGTGACTTGAGCACCAATTCACCCAGCAACAACATTAAATATCAGATTGCTTGCTAATGAGAATTTACAGTTCTAATGGAATTTGAGGTAGGTCACACAGCCTATGTTCCCCAAATTTTCACCTTAATAGCAAAAAGTTACTTTAAAGCCTCTCAAGATGCAACTCATTTAAAATACAAGATTTTCAATTTTAGGTAGGCCTGCATTCTCATGTAAGCTATTTTTCTTGCATTTTTGTGCTACAATTGTGCTGTGAGGCTACATTTCACTTAAGCCGTTGTTCATTTAGATTATTCTCATTTTGGAGGTCATTGTTTTACTATAAATTGTATATATAATATGCATGCCTTACTATATTTTGTGAAGCCGCACAATTATACCTAGGTGAAGATCACTGGCTTTTGAGAGAAATCTATGCTACCTGGGGAGAATGACAGAAAATGTGCAGTCCAAAAAGTAATTGATATCTTGGGAGCAATTACCTTTGTGTCATAAAGCAAGTTTTTAGAAGTTCTGCTTTCGAGGATGGAGATAGTAGCTGGGGATAAAAGATACAATTACTGATAATGGTAAGCCCCAAACCCTAATATCTCTCGAGCTGTGGCAAAATTTGTAATTGCAAGAGGTTTGAATAGTAAGGAGAGAGAAAAACTTTATTTATTTGGAACTTCATAGCAAAAGCTATGAAATGCAAAAGGGTAAAGCCAGTTTCACTGAAAATAAAATATTCATGTTGCTAACTTACATAAAACAAAAGATGGAGTGTTTTCTGCAGGGAAATTACTTTCTCTGATGAGCTCCATTTATGCATGATGGAATTTTAAATTTTTGAAAAACCCTTTGGTTATTTTTTTCTTTTTTCAATTCTAGGAGTTTTAATTTCAGGCTTATAAACAGATAGACGTAAGATTTCTTGCTAAAAGGGTCTTATTCTGCTTAAGGCCATATTTATTAGATTCAGCGAAAACAGAATTGCTTCTTACAATGACAATGAATACAAAAATCAATATTTAAGACTGCAGCCTCATAAGTTCCATGGTATGAAGTAGGTACTTTAGTTCTAAACTGCCCTATAATAAAATATGTTTTTCATTTGCTTCTATTTTATTGTTAATGTTCTTCACATTTATGATCTATTCTATAGCGATGCTGGTAATTGTACCTAGTAACTGATAGCCAGGCAGCTGAAGGTGGTTAGTACAAGCAGAGTTCTCCTGCCCTAGGCTGGAATTGTAATGTGTTACATGGATCTTATGAACTGCTGGGATGCATAGGGAAACAAAGGGCTTGCCAAGCTACCAGCAGCACTAAGCTTTTCTTGCCTGGAAGTTCTTACATGCACCAAGCTGACTAGAAGAAGATAGCTCAAGTATGAGATTAGGGATCACAGCTTAGTTTCTCACTTAAACACAACAGAAAAGTACCACCCCAGAAATTCTGTCTTCCCTCTAAGACTAGAGTTAATAGAGATGCGTGGATCAAACTTGAGTAACACCTGCCCATTGGCTGCAATATTTGGAGTCAGCCAACGCTTTCCAAATACAGGTAAGTAATAATAATATATAATCATATTCCCTACCAAGTATATTCTGTACACTTGTATTATTTTAAAATTACTCTTCAGTCTTTTAGGAAAGTAGTTCTGTTCTATGCTGCATTTCACATTTCAGAGGGCAATCCATTCCAGTAGTGAGGAATTAATTTGATTCTGTTGAACAAATTCTGCCATGTTGACTTATGGGAGTACTTGAGGGGTGAAGTACTACTTACTACATAAAATTTGCCTTTGTGGGGAGGGCTCATGAATTGCTTAAATCCCAACTCTAAATCTGATATTTGGTCACCTCACGATGGGCTTAAAGGCTAGGGACAGACATCACACACAAAACAGTTTAAGTGATCAGAAACTGGTTTAAAGCTGTAACAGAATGGAGATCCAGTATACATAAACCAGTTTCAAAATGGCCAAAACCAGTTTGAAATAAACCTGGTTGAATGTAGTATCAGACTTAACTGATTGATTTCAAACTGGTTTATGCAATGCCTGTCCTTGACCCCTTCCTGGTTTAACTTCAAACCAGAATCCCCCAACATCCCAGTGTTGAGCCCCAGCTCAAGTCTGGGATCATGCCCGGTATGCAAAGGCCAATAAAGATACCAGGGGTGAAAGTACAAAGAAGGTTTATTGCTAGCGATAAAAGGTGCGAGCGGAATAATTTCACGTAACAAGCACACAGATCACTATTTCTAAGCATCTTTTATACAGGAGTTTTTGAACCTTCATAAGCATCCTTGTTTGCTAATTGGTTATAAAGGAGTGACGCAAGGAGTTCTTCACTGAGCATGTCTCTATACCTGTGTTTTAGCCACGTATCTCATTTACATACATGTGTTTCATTAGCATACTTTTTCCCCACCTAGGGGCATGATTTTTAGTATTTCAATGAGCACTTTAACCCAGTACTTAGCTTCTTGCTTTTGTTTTCAAGCCCCCTTTATCTAGGACTGTCTCCTCCTTATCATCGCAGATGGGCATTCGTCTCATAACATTCTCTTCTGCTTCGTCTCCAGGTAGTGCTTTCTAGGTCACTCCTTACAGTCAGAATAAGGCTTATAGACTCTGGTCAGGACTTTACACTACCATGTTTTAATTCTGTGTTTAAGAACATAAGAACTGCCATTTACTGGGTAGGACCATAGGTCCATTTTGCCCAGGATCCTGTCACAGTGGCAAACAATGAATGCTGAAAGGGAGAGTGAACTGTCTACGACCAGGGTTTTTTCCCACTATTCTTCTTTCACTTGCAGCCTCCAGCATTTAAGGTCTAGGACATTCTAACTCCCATGCTCAATAGCTACTGATTCCCGTTTCCTCCAATAGTTTGTCCAATCCCTTTTGAATCTGGCTAAACTATCACCTTCCACAACATCTGTTTGTAATCAGTTCTACACTTTAATTAAAAAGCAAGTCAATTGGCACTGTTGCTCTTTACAGAGCATGATGTATGTGCCGATGAGTTTTTTGATGGCTGCTTAGTCCAATGCACGAGTGACAGTCCCAACCATGGGTAGGGAACAACCATGCATTAGGAATACTCTGAATCGGAGCAGCAGATTCTTTCCTCCTCTGATGCAGGTCATCACAAAACTTTATCCAGTCCACCTCGCAGTGAATCTCTCCATCTGCAAGCTGATTCCGCCAACTAGAGCAGCATTCTGCACTCTTTTTCCAGTCATCCACAGAGATTCCAAAGGATGCTAAGTCATCTTTGCAAGCATCCCAAAATCTGTGCAGTGGTCTGCCTCTCTTTCTAGACCCTTTGTGAGGTTCAGAGTACAGCACATTTTTTGGGATCCTGTGATCCAGCATTTCCATGACATGACCAAGCCACCTGAGTCTTTTCTTACCAACCAACATTCTCATGAATGATATACCAACATGATTTAACACTTCCACATTTGTC
>NW_005841840.1:3028716-3029339 GCF_000455745.1 Alligator sinensis | reverse complement strand
GATGTTTTCCCTTAACCCCGGAGTCTGCTCCTAACTGTACTCTCCACCCACCTCCCGGGGTTATATCAGGAGTAGTCGGGGATTCTGGAGATTGCCAAGCACCTGACAGCCATGGTTGGTGCTGTTCCAGATCCCTGGGTTGGGGAGTGTTCTGAACTTCCGCCTTGGGGGGGGAAGAAGCAGAAAAAGCGGATGCCAACGAGGAATCAGACAAATGAGAAGGAGGAGGAGGAAGAGAATAAGGTAGATGCAGCAAAGTGGGAGGGAGCCTCCGCCTCCGGACATTCCAGGACAGGATTTCCTGTTGGTCGAGCCACTGCCATCTCACAGATCCCAACCCCCTCCCCCAATCCACATTCCTCCAAAACCTTTCTATCTCTACAGAAAGACATAAACGCTTGCGCATACATCAATTCCTCCCATTTACCATTCTGCCGGCAGAACAAAATCAATTGTAAGATGGTATTATAATTAACACTTCCCTCCCGAGGCCAATGTTCTTGATCATCTAGCATATAGCGTGGCCACACAGTTTCACAGAAGAATTTAGCTTTCTTGTTAGTCATAGGATCCCCACCGAACTCTGCCCAATGTCCCAATACACAAGAGAGGGGGGTACATTT
>NW_005841840.1:3010893-3028296 GCF_000455745.1 Alligator sinensis | reverse complement strand
AAAGAAGGTTTATTGCTAGCAATAAAAGGTGCAAGCGGAATAATTTCACGTAACAAGCACACAGATCACTATTTCTAAGCATCTTTTATACAGGAGTTTTTGAACCTTCATAAGCATCCTTGTTTGCTAATTGGTTATAAAGGAGTGACGCAAGGAGTTCTTCACTGAGCATGTCTCTATACCTGTGTTTTAGCCATGTATCTCATTTACATACATGTGTGTTTCATTAGCATACTTTTTCCCCACCTAGGGACGTGATTTTTAGTATTTTAATGAGCCCTTTAACCTAGTACTTAGCTTCTTGCTTTTGTTTTCAAGCCCCCTTTATCTAGGACTGTCTCCTCCTTATCATCGCAGATGGGCATTCGTCGTAGTGCTTTCTAGGTCACTCCTTACACCAGCATGCTCTCTGGGCCAGACTCTCTGCTCCAGTGGATCAGGGCTGGCCCTGCCCCTCTGCTTCCTAGCTGAGCATAGACAGGCAGGGGCAGGGGCTGGCCAGAGAGGGTTTTAATTCCCCCCTCCCTGTCCCACTGGTAGGGACCTGATTTGGGTCTGCTGGGTCCTCCCCCCTCGCTGCTACATCAGCAGGCTGGCATGGCCCATGAGGCAGAGGAGGAAGGGAGGGGGGTTATTCCCCCCTCTATTCCCACTGCCTCTGGGGGACCACAGCCGGGGTCTGCCTGCTCCAGCTGCCAGTGGTGCTTGCTCCCTGCTTGGGGGAAGCAGCAAAATAAGTCCCTTCCACCGGACACCAAAGGGAGGGGGAATAACCCCTGTCCCTGTCCCCACCTAAGGGGCCCTGCTGGCCGGCATATGGCCATGCCCCTGTCCAGCTACTGCAGCAGTGAAGGGGCAGGGCCCTTGATGGGGAAAGCATAGTGTCAGGCAGCATGAGCTGGCAGGGGGGTCCCCGTGCCAGTTGGGCAGAGCTACAGCAGACTGTGCATGGCAGCAGCAGGGCTTGGAGGGAGCCAGAGACCCCCTGCAGTGCTGCCATTGCTGCGCTCTGCAACAGCTTTCCTTGCCCCACAGCACGCCCCCCCTGCTGGGAAAAGGTTTGCACTCGGGGAAACCATGATAGGGGCTCCTGCCCCTGTCATGTTTGCTCCCTTCTTGCCGCTCCAGCAGCTGAGTGGGGGTGATGTAATCTTTTTATATAATCTTTTTTTATGGTATATCTAGCTTTTGTAAACTATATCTAACCGAATACTTAAGGCAACTTGCAGATGCTGGGAGGGGTGTGATATGTGTGTGTTAAGAGATGCTTGCAGAGCACAGCATGGAGGATTCCTGGAATGCCTCCCTAACACCAGCAGGATAATGTCTCCCTGACACCTGTAAGATAGCAAGAAGTTCAAAAAAAGGTCTCATTATAATGCTAAAAATCACACCCCTGGGCAGAGCAAAAGTATGTTAATGAAACATGTATGTATGTAAATAAAATACATGGCTAAAACATAGGTATAGAAGAACTTCTTATGTCAGTGGCTTGTAACCAATCACTGAGCGATACACTTGCAAACATATATATAAAAGGTACCCAAAGATGAAAGCCGGTGTGCTTGTTTTGCGAACGATCGCCAAGCACCCCTCTCTGCGCAGACTTAAAACAATAAAAATTAAGTTGGATCCTCCACCCCTGTGTGTTTATTGGCAAAAGCGCACCGGGCACGAACTTACACTGTCCTTTGGAGACAACAGGGGCAGGGGTGGGGCCAGATGCTGGCAGACAGGGCCCCTTAAGTGGCGGGGCAGGGAGTGGGGTTATTTCCCACTTTGCCTCTGGGGCACTGCAGTGGGATCTGCCCACCCTGGCTGTTGCTGCCACTTGCTCTGTGTCAGGGCAAGTGGTGGAATAAGCCCCCTCCTACCCCCCTCCCTCCAACCCACCAGTTCAGCCCAGGCTGCCCACATCCCCTCAGCATAGCTTCCCTGCAGCTGAGGGTGTGCCCTAGCTCCCCCTCCTCCCCCCAGTGCCTGGCCTGAGCAACTGTAGGCATGTGTCTGCAGTTCCTCAGTCCACAAGGAGTGTCTGTGCTGTTACAAATCAGTTTAACCTAGGCAGGTTAGACTAACCTGGAAAGGTTGAATCAATTCAGGCTCTGGCTTTCTGAATGTCTGTCCTGAGCCAAATTGACTAGGGGCCAGATACTATTTCACTTCTTAAGTATCTAAGTGGACTTGGGTGCTGAAGTGCAATTCTATTCCACCCTTTTCAAGTCCCTCAAAGTCCATTCCTGCATCTACTTTTGTAGCACACCAGTTAAGACTGAGCTACAAAAAAAACAGTGAGAAGGAAGAGGACTCACTCACCTTTTGTATTAACTGCTTTAAGGACTAGAGCAGGGTGGAGAAAAATCACATGTACGTGCCAAAGTCCACTTGTATGTCTTATAGGTGGAACAGACTCTAGCTCTAGATGTACATAGACCTGTGTTTAGCTTCCTGTTTGTACCATAAGTTTGTGAAGGTCTAGTAATTACTGTCTCTGTTAAAATTTGGTCACGATAACAGGATGATCACACTGCAGATATCCACCATCACTTGCTGATGGATGGAGGCCATAAAATCTACCCTAAAAAACCCCACTGCAGATGTTAGATTCTGCCATACTTTATAGAGTATTAAGTTTTTGATAGTAATATATTTCATCAAACCAAGGTGAATTATTGGCCAGGAAGTTTAAAAAATAAAACAATAATTTGAAATTCACAGAATATAGGAGGATGTTTCAGACAGTAACTGCAGTTTTGAAATAAAAACCATCTGTGTGCAATTAGTTGGGAAACTCTTGTTATGGTAGAGCTGGAGGGGACCTCCAGAGGTCATCTAGTCCAACCCCTTGCCTAAGGCAGAAAATATAACTGTGTCCAAGAATTGAACCCTGGTTTCCCCTGTGGCAAGTGAGACGGCTACCACTGAATCGCAACAGCAGGTAAGATGGCATTGTTGTATGGAGCTATTGTTTATGACTATAAAGAAGTGATGTGGTCCAGTAAATGATCACTGCACAAAATGGTTTTATTTTGAAATTGCTGCTACTTTATGAAACAATCACACATTTTGTTAGAAGACATAGTATAGTGTTTTGTTATATATAAAGGACATATACAGCCAGTAATATAATACATGCAACATTGAATGCTAAATAAACAATGTATATTAGAAATTATCTCAAATATTGTTCATTTCAAGGTGTTTCTACTAAAAAATTCAAAGGTTTAGTAGGTATGTTTACTTAGACAAAAGATTGCAAGCAACTTTTATATCCCAAAGAGAAATAGAAAGTAAACAAGCAATGAATGTTTTTATTTTAATGTGTTTCAAATGATTTATTATTTACTTTTTCAGTCTAAATATCTGAATGGACTTAGTCATTAGCACATGAAAGGCATGGTACAACATGCCTGTGCTGCCTGTCTGAATGCCTCATAATCTTTAAGGGATGTATTTGGTAGCAGTGTTGATCTGAGACAAAAAGAAATGCAAAACTCTGGATCTCTTGGTTCAGAGGTGATACCTTTTATTAGACCAACTAAGAAATGGCAAAAAAAATTATCTTTCTATGCAAGCTTTTGGGCACAGACACCCTTCTTCAGGCAGAGGACAAATCCAAGATGGTAAAATCCTCTTAGGTAGAAAATAAACTTCATTTTGTAGAGGGGAACTTTGAGGGTGGACATCTGTTCTGCAGGGTCTGAGAGAGTCTTTTGTGTGAGTTGCTCCTTCATGTGCAGTTAAAGCTGGTCTCATCCCTGGTGGTACGTCATATATCCGGAAGGCAGGGAGGCTTAAAAAAATCTTCCGTTCTTGTTCAGCAATGAAGCTTATAGTTCCATAATCTCATAATATTTCATAGTTTTATCTTTACAACACTTGTAAAGAGATAAAGTATTATCATCACGATTTTTACAGCTGGGAACTACATCACAAGTGTCTAAGTGAGAAATATGAGGTCCCCTGAGAAGTCTGTATTTAGCTGGGAGTGGAACCCCCAGTCTGCATTGAACTCCTTGTTCTGTATCCACAGGGCAGCCATCCTTCCCAATTGTAGACTTTGAATTGTGCTCTTGTTCCTTCAAAATCAAAATGCCAGCTTCTGAGACCTAATGAGTTTTGATAAATGGAAATGGCATATTTACATTTCGTAGTGTATACTACTAGGGTGTACTGGATGCATCATTGTCATGGTTTGAGTGAGGCCTTTAATATAAATTCTGGATAAGTATCAATCAGCCCTCTCAGGAATTCATATTTAATGTCTATGTTTCAGTATCTCACATATCCTTTGTTCTTCCCATGGTTTGTACTTACAGTTTTATTGGGGGGCAGGGGTTTAATTCCACTGGCTTCATGGGAATTATTCTGGATTTACATTGCTATGACTGATAGCAGAATTCGGGTACATCTTCTTTATGAATGAAGTGTGATCATTTTCAAAGAAAGAGGAAACATATTTTCCTCTTGCAGAGAAGAAATATTCAGAGAATATTTTTAATCATTAACATAAAGAGGTTGCCACTTTCCAGAGGGGAAGACATTTCATACGAGATGTTTAGCCTTGAGGCAGTTCATTATTTACACAGAGGTATAAGAAATACAGCTCCTGGCAGATTTTATCATTGCTAATGAATGAATAAGCACAACTTAAAAAAAAACCCAACATATTTCATGAGAAGGACGTTTCACTGTTCTTATCAATAATTATATGCAAGTAAAATTCAAGCCTGTGGGATTATGTTGTTGTGGGCTTTTATACAATCACTTGTATAAAGAGAAATTCAGACAGGGATGATGAATGATGGCTGAAAATTTTAGACATAATTAAAAGGGAAAAAAAAATCCCTGTTACATTTCCAAGTCCCTTTAACAAAGGGACACAGAAAAATACTGTATAGCTATGGTTTGCTGATATTTCCATTTAAAGAAATAGTGTACACAAAAAAGAACAGACTTAAAAATAGATTAACAGGCTTTTAATAGGTGTCAGAATGTGAATAGTTGACATATTATTTTCCATTTTAATTTTGGAAATCAGCAGAGCAAGGAGTTTGCTATAGAGTAATATTCAAGGTGTTGAAGGAAAAGACACTGAGAGAAACCTAATCTCCCAGAAATCTGATGGACCAAGTGAAAATATTTCTTAAAGGTAAGATGCAAATGGGTGAAAGACTGTTTACTGGTTATCAGTTATCCTGGTTTCTTGTTTCTGTCAGGGAGGGAAAGGAATACAAGGGACAATAAACTGCCACTTCTGAGGTGACCAGTGGGAGGCTGATTCAGTCACTGGAGTTGCCTGGGAGTGACATCAGTTGGGATCAAACAGCAAGCAAAAATAATTCAAAGGAAGGAACCATTGCATAGCCATGGAATAGCTGGACCACAGATAGTTTTTGGAGAATTTGCAAAGTCATAAGAAGAGTATTGTGGTGAAATGACAAGCTCTGCTTTATTCGGAAGAATCAGGGAAACAAGAACAGCTCCAGAATAAAGGTTGAAGTGAGACAAGTGTTGGAATACATGTACCTACAGTGTGAATTGCCATATCTAAAAAAGAGTCTTTTTTTTTTTTTTTAGGACAGAAGCCTAAAATAGGCTTTCAAATCCATATTTAGATACCTAAATAAGTGATCTGTTTTTCAAAAGGTGAGCACTTAGCAATTGTGAGGGGCTGGTAGTGACATAGTAAAGACATTTTGCCTAGAGTTTCAGCCCTACTCTGGATTCCTGCCTAAAGCTGTCACCAGTTGATTCAGCCATAAATGGATACTGGGTCATTCGGGCAAGTCAAAAGAAGTCAAATGTGATACTGCCCAAATCTTTTCCTGCCTTGGCTGTAAAAAAATGACATAGCTTAACCATGCTACCTTGATGTTTAAGCCAGGATCAGCAACTGATGTTGACTTCAAAAAGGACTCACTGAATTCTAATTACTTTTGAAAACGTGGTAGTTCTGTGGGTTGACTCAGTAGTGGCACTAAAGGCAAGCATTGCTTCTCTACTGTCTCCTTTTTTGAGAGATGAGAGTATTCATACTTATTGACCTGTTAATAGAAATGGGAGTGGTGGTAGAGAAGAGAAAGCTATCATAATGTTATATCATCAAGTTCAATGATAAGGAAAAAACATAAAATCAGAGCCCTTTAGCTTAGAAAATCAGTGTTGGATTGTTTTTATAGATTTAAATATAAAATTGCAAAATATCAAGAGCATATGCTTATTTAGCTGTGTGGGGTATTAATTGCTTCCTATTTTTATACCAGCTCAGGTGATGGTAATGCTTTCAAGTGAGGATCAGAGAGAATGA
Organism: Alligator sinensis; assembly: GCF_000455745.1. Classification (NCBI taxonomy): domain Eukaryota; kingdom Metazoa; phylum Chordata; order Crocodylia; family Alligatoridae; genus Alligator; species Alligator sinensis. Next base: position 3,021,986 of record NW_005841840.1, on the reverse strand, counting down.
CCTCCATGAGAAATACCTCACAACATGTAGTTACATTTTTCATCCCGTGTAATGCTCCTTGCATCCATGCTTTGAATAAAAATGCAACATAATGCCCATCATTTTTTAAAATGAGTTCTCACTGAGGTCAGATGATATTAAGGAAACCTAAAAAGAAGAATGATTTGGTTCAGAGTGGCAGTGTCAGAAGATGTATCAATCACAATGTGTCACACTTGTACTTTCAGAGATGCAGACAAGGGACTAAGAACAAATGGCCAGTGTTGGCAGTACTGTCTGTAGTTATGCACTCCAAAGCAAAAAATACAGGGCTGTGTTGGTAATGGGTACCAATGTAATGTGCAACATGGTTAGTCTCAGTGCAGTCTGTTTTTGTAAACTGCAGTTTCTCTGTTGCCAAATCTGTATTGAAAATAGTTTTCTGTTTTCATCTTCAAATTGCCGTACTCACCATTGTGTTTGTCCGTAGCCCACTTTCACTGATGTGAGACACAGTTTGTGTCCTCTCTATGGCGCAATAGTTGTGTGGTAATATTTACCAAAGGTTGGCTATTGTAAGTGGTTTCTGCTATATTGTGCATTTTAATTTAATAGGTAAATGTAAGCTATTTCAGATCCCCAGACTCTAATAACAAAGATTATTAATGCATCTAGTACATTAATACCACAATAAAATTGAGCTGCCTTTTACTTATTTTACATTCTTTTAGCATGAAGTTTGAAGCAGTTCCCTTGGGCTACAGTGATTCACCCTAACCCTGCTTAACCTGACAAAATTAGCCTCTAACTCAACAGCTATGCTTTGCCAGAAATATCAGTTCACTCTGTTTTCCAAAGCTGCAGCTTAAAAAATAAATGTTTCTTGCAGTGTTTTAACAATTATTGTCCCCACCCTTCCTTTTCCCTGCTTCTCCTGCTCCCCTCTCCTGTTGATGTGGAACTACATCAATAATATCTGAGGCTTTTCTCAAGATAAGCACCGTGAAAATCTGACACGTTAGTTCTGCAAATTATGAAGGTCCAGTCATCTCAGACCCAACAATGTGAGGTGTTTTAAAGTTGTCTGTAGTTTATGTAAAATTGCTGTCCATTTATTATTTTATTTTATGTGTATTTACTAGTGTTCGAGATTTTGCTTTTTCTCTTGCCGTATCTCTCAGGACTGCTTTGATGGAGATGTGCCCAGAATAGGTGAGAGAAGGAGCAAATTCACTTCCAAAACCCATGAAAGGAGGGGAAAAGATAGGAAATAGAAATAGAAGAGAAGAAAGAAATTACCAGCCACACACATCCATGAGATTCTTTTATTTATGGCCAGAGCTGTGTCTTCAGGGAAGATGCCACTGGCATTTATTCTGACTACTTGTGACATGATATGACATTTTCCAACAATTTTACTGAAATTTTAATTCTAATGAGGACCGGAAAAAACAATCCATGTGGGTTTCTATGAACAAGGGGAAATATATATAATTTATTTGGATGAAGATTGGAAAATGACTAGTGACCAGATGGGCCAGTGATTCCAATATCTTCATCAGCTATCTTTTGGCTGGGGAGGGAGGGAGAAACAGATATGATTCTATCTCTATGAATAGGCAAATTGAGGGAACTTGTTTTCTAAGTGGTTATACCCAGTCATCTTTTCTCATTGCTGCTATTTGAAAAAGAAAAGCTGTAGAAAGATGCCAAAAAAGAGAAATGGTGGGTTATACCAGAGGTATAACAAGGCAACTGAGTGCCCAAGGCTGTGGCAATGTCTGGGTTGCCCCACCCTACTTTCCTGGGGCATACCACTCTGTTGCCAGTTCAAGAACTAGTCGTAATTGCCAAGGTCTTGTATTTATAAATTGCAGTCTGTGGGAATGCTCTCATACAAAATAACTACTCAGAATTCAAAATTCAGGATTCAGTATTAGGTAGCAAGCAACTGACTCTTCCCATAAATGTTTTGGGAGGAGTAGTTTCTCAGAAGCTAGGGCATAGTGTACAAAACCAACCATTCCTGGAGGGAAAATGACCTCATCCCAATAGTATATAACCATGCATTATTTTATCTAAATTGTAAGTATATGGCCATGCATTGTTTTATCTAAGAAAGCAAAATCCATCTAGGGTAAGAGAATTTTGACTAACTAGTTGAGGTACCTTGACCCAACACCTCTAGAAGAAGGTGAAGGGAAGTGATGTGACATGAATGGAGAGACAGGATTGCAACGAAAGCCTTACCAATGCCAGACACGCTTGTGAGCTTTTAGAGAGAAGCGACACTGCAACAGTAAAGTATGTCTTGTGAGGGATATTTTCTGATGATATTTCATAGTTCTTCTTTTTGTCTTGTTTCCATCTTATTAAAGAATACATTTGCTGTTACCAACTCATTCTGTCTTATATTTTCTGATTACGTATAGTAACAACTGTATAACATGCCATAAACGGACTGTTCTTTGCATTGTCATAAGGCTGTGAATTTTGAATAGCCATTTCTAATCACTATTAAAGACTAAAGTTAGCTGGCTCCTCAAGTTGTGGAGGCTCTTCAGGAATGGAGCTTGTATATTTCTAACACCATGGATCCTTTCACAGCTTGAGCTCACTGTGCAGAAAGGTACAGGAGAAAATGCATGTTGCTGACCATGGTGGACTTTGGGACTAGACATACATTATGTTTGTAGTAGCACTATATATGCACCTGTAGTGCTACAGAAAGCAAAGGTACATATGTACAGGGCATCTGTAGTGCTACAAAGGTACTGGATCTGCCAGAAAAGAATACCTGTTTCAAATGGGAGCTTCTTTGTAGCGTTACCTGTAATGTGGACATGAGGTCTTTTGGTGCTCCAGCATCCTATAGTGACTCCCTGACCGATAGCAGGGAGCAAAGCGGTAGCACTCCTCAAGGACCCTGCAGTTACTGCTGTCGTGGCAAGGACCAGTACTACTGCTGCAGTGGGGATAGAAAGGGCTGCCATTGCAGTGGTGGTGGCAGCTGGTGCACCCTGATGCCACCATCACCTCTGGTTCCTCTACAGAGGTGGGGTGGGGGTGGGAACACTGCTGCTACTGTGGGGACAGCACCAAGAGCTGGTGTTCCAATGGTGGCGGCAGCAGCAGTGAAAACAGCTTCTGCCAGTCTTTGATAGGCAGTGCTCCAGGACCACTGGGTCACTGATTTGGGGCTGCTTGTAAACTGGGAGCTTTAAAGGGCTGCTGGTGCTTGAGCATTAAAGCATCGGCAACTATAAACTATAATGGTGGTGGTGCTTTAACCATTTCTGCCAGTCCTGGCAACAGCTCATCAGGTGAGCCTGTCCCACTTACTCACAGGCTCTGCTGGGGGCAGGAACCCCCTATCACCCTCTGGCCGGAGGGCAACTTTGTTATGCTTCAGCCAGGGAGTTGTGCATAAGTGGCCACACATCTTGTACTATGTTTCTGTAATAGTGCTGAAAACACCCCCCAACCAGTTTGCCAGGGCCCTTAGATGGAGAATTTGCATTAGTAGTAATCAGTCTTATTTAACAATAATGTGGAGAGACTATAACATAAAGTTGAAATATGGGTGGTGCTTTCCTTTCTTTCTGGAACCTTTGTGGCTTCTGTATTGATTTTTGTGACAGCTCACTATTTGCTCTATTTTTCATTCTAGCCTGGACTCTTAGATGTATTTTTTTCTCTATTCCTTCTTCCACACACTCTCAACTAACTGAACGCAATCCTTACAGTGTGTTTGTTGTAAAATTAGGAGGAGTACCTTAGTCTACTTCAAGTAATAATAAAGTTCTGTGAGTTCGTTAAACAGATGCAGAGAAAGATATGCTGCATAAAGGGGGTTAAAGCTTTCCTAAAATATAGAAAGAAAACAGAAGAGATTTTTCTAAGATGAATGTTACAATTGCCTAACTCAATGTCTTTTCTATTCCGTTATATTTGTTTTTATATCTGTCATTTTGCAGTTGGTTGTCCAGGGAAACAGGATAAGATGGACCTTATCTTTTCTTGCTGTCATTGGAATGGTGCTCTGAAGTGAGAGAACAAAAATGTAAAAGGGAAGGAAATCATGAGGGATGGACAAGGTGCTGATGGCAAAAACTTGTAACTCTAAAGGGCAAGGTGATCTGTGTATGCATTGGATAGGAACATTATCAAGTAAAAGATGAGCTAGCTATTTCAGTTTAGTTAAGCATAAGAAACCTGTTCCATTCTCCATTAAACTGCTCTGGTTCGCCAGTTAATGTACAGTTTCATAGAGCTTGCATATTAAGAAATATTTATAAAAAATGCATCAAGATAAAGAATCCAAAGCATTGAGAATCCAATAGCAGGCAGCTATGTAAAACTCTTGTACAAAAACTGAGCCTTGCTTCCATTCATCCGAGAACTCACAGGCACTTAACAAGGCAATTGTAGAGTTCATGCCTAATAGCCTTCTTGTATGTGCATTGGCAGCAGCATAGCTTATACGAGTTCAATGAACAGTTCCTTATATGAGTTATTTCATACTCTCTTTTATCTGGATTTATTTTGTCTGGTATGCTTAAGGCCAAACAGTAAAAGATGACTACTGTACTTCTGAGATCATAGTAAAGGAAGGCTAGAAGGGACCTTATAAGGTTGACTGGCTTGTCCCTGATGACACCCTCTTAGCCAAATGTCTATTCAGTTTGTTCATGAACAATACCAAAGATGGAGATTCCACAGCTTCTTATTCTCAATAACCACTCCCATGGCCAGAAAGTTCCTCCTAATCTCCAATCTAATTTTCATCTGCTCTGCCTTGAGTTCATTGTTCCTAATCCTGTCCCCTGTGGCTACAGAGAAAAGTCCTTCTCCATCCTCTCTAGAATCACCATTCATATATTTGAAGGTCGTTCTCAAATCTCCCCTCAATCTTCTCTAGACTAAATAAGTCCATATTTGTGCATGCAATTATTCCATCTCAAGTGCAAAGCTTTGCACTTATCCTTGTTAAATGTCATCTCGTTGATTGTGTACCATTTTGCCAGTCTATTCAGGTCATTCTGCATTCTACCCCTGCCCTCCAAAGTGTCTGTAGCTCCACCCAACTTGATGTCATTTGCAGATTCACAAATGGTGTCAATCCCATTATCCAAATCATTAATGAAGCAGTTGAAGAGTGCCAGATCAAGACAGAACCCTGGGAAACCCCACTTAATACCTCCTCCCAAATAGATACTGAACATTGATAACCACTTGTTGAGCATGATGATCCAACCAGCTCTGTATCCACCTTACAGTACTTGCATCCACTCTGTATTTACTTAGATTGTTAATGAGAACATAGTGGAAAACAGTATCAAAAGTCTTGCTAAAGTCAAGGTGTATCACACCTACTGTTCTCCCCCCATCCGAAGACCCTGTCACGTATCATAGAAGAAATCTTGTTGGTCAGGCATGACTTGCTCTTGGTGAACACTTGATGGCTCTTCATTATCATCTTGTTCTACTCCAGGTGCTTCATAACAGACTCCTTGAGTACCTGCTCCATGAACTTTCCAGGTATTGAGGTCAGGCTGACTGGTCTGTAATTCTCCATATCTTCTTTCTCTTTCTTAAAGATGGGTACAATGTTTGCCCTTTTCCAGTTATCCAAGACATTACCCAACTTCCACCTTTTAAGAATCCTTTAGTTCTCAAGAGGATATCCAATGGCTCTGAAATTACCTCAGCCAATTCCTTCAGTACACTAGGGTGTGACCCATCTGGTCCTGCTGGCTTGCGAATCTAGTTTCTCTAAGTAATCCCTAACCTGTTCTGCCATTACTCAAGGTTGTTTGTCTCCTTCCTTATCTTTGTTGACAATTGCACTTGTCATCTAGTAGCTGCCTCTATATGTGAAAACTAAAGTATAAAATGCATTAAGTATTTCAGCTTTCTCTGCACCATCTGTAACTAGATTTTGTAAGGGACCTGCAGTTTCTTTGGTCTTCCTCTTATTCTTGACATACTTGTGAATCCCTTTTTATTGCTTTTTATCTCCCTTCCCAGTTGCATCTCAAATTGTGCTTTGGCCTTCCTATTTTTTTCTGTGCATGCCTGTGCAATACTCTTATGCTGTTCCTTAATATTATGACCAAGTTTCTACTTTAGGCTTTTTTTTGAGCTTTGTCTTACTGAGGAGATTGTTGTCTACCCAAGCCTGTTTCCTGTTGTACTTTACAGTTTTCTGTTTCTTTGGGATAACTTGCTCCTGTGCAGTTATAAACACCTCCTTAAAGTACAGCTAGTTCTCCCAGATTCCTTTACCCCTCAGGTTTGCTTTTTCAGAGAATCCCACTCACCAGTTCCCTAAATGTGTTAATTTCTGCTTTTCAGAAGTCCATTGTTTTTATTCTGCTGCACTCCTTACTTAGTCACCTGCTAGTTGCTTCATCCTATTCTGCTGGTACTCCTGAAAAAATCCCCCTTCTTCCTTTACCTGTTTCTACTCAGCATGCTTAGAGTGAAGAAAGTGTTAGGAAAAATTCTCAATTCAACTCCCCACTCAAACTCCCATTGAAGCTTCCAATTTGCTGGGCTGCTCGCTGGTCTTGTGTTCTTTGCTCCTGTGGATGTATCTTACTGATATGCATGTATCTTACTTTTCTCAGTTGCTAGAATTTCTCCAGTGCCTGGAATTTCTCCAAAGTGACTGAAAGGGATTAAAATATTGATAATCACCTGGTAGTAGCCTCTGACCTATGGTTATTCCAATGATTTCTGAGATTTGAGAGGACAAAGGCAAATCATCAGATGCCAGAGAAAATGACTTATCTATTTGAACTGAAACCAGACTATCATTAGAATAGGCCTGCTTATATTTCTAGAAGTAAGGGACCATTGGCATTTCCATTATAAGCCCTGATTTTCAAAGGTTTCCAGTTAATCTGTAAAACTTTATTCTGTACAGAAATTATAGTGGGCTTCAACTAGGAAATATATTTATTATCCAGTTTTACACAATATAAATAAGTTTGGTCTTTTTTATATGCTACCATCTAATTAACTCAAGTGTCCAAATCTGAAATGTAGATAGTGTTTTAAAATCATGCTGTTTTTCAAAAGAACATTTAGGTACGTAACTAACATGAAATGAGGACCTTTCTGTACTTTTAAATTAGAATTTGAATTGACTGGTTCCATGAGGAAATCTTAGTAAAATTTAAAGGAATTTGCTTGTCTTGAAGGGAGAGAGTAGGGAGCTGTAGGCAGGGACTCTGTGCAGATCTATCGTCTATTGTTTTATGTTCATCTGATGATGACACTTACTAGTTCCACATTGTAGTTGCTCTACATGCAATAAAAAGTACTTGACCAAAAGAATTTTGATATAGAGATAATTTTTCAGGAAAGAATTTAGCACATGATTTTGGCAGTCAGAGACAACCGTAGCAGGGTGCGGGGCCCAGGGCAAATCAGCCTGTGTAGGGCCCAGACATGGGGCAGGGGGGCAGCGGCTGGACATGAAACCAGCCTGGCTTCACGGGGCCCCCCAAAATGCAGGGCCTGGGGCAGTTGCCCCAATTTACTCCCCCTCCCCTGGCACGGCTCTGTTGGCAGTAATGGAAACTGTTTTATTCTGGCAGAGGACTAAGACACACAGGGTAATACTTAAGCAAATGCTTTACTTAAGTAAAGCAGTATATAAAACCTCCACCCCGTGAAGTAGGGAGTCCCGCATCTTGTGTAACCACAAAGCTCTCCAAAGGTTCTCCACTAATTAGTTTGGACAATTGCCTCCAATAAACAAAGGGTGCTTATGACAGTGCTAGGTTTACTAGTGATTCCAATTGCCCTCTTCATTACAAATTGATTCTTTTGCAACAGTTGCTGATGCACCCTTGAAATAAAATATACTTAAAGATTTGTGCGAGGGGGGGGGCGGCGGCGCATTGTTTTTGTTCTGTTTTGCTTTTTTTCAGAAAATGTACTCCTGGCTGTTGTAAGCAGTTGGATGCTTATAAGCTATATGCTTTTAAGTAGTCACTGTTTGGACCTTTCACATATTTCTCAAATAAATCCAAATTAAAGTAATCCCATTCAAGCAAATGTTGCTAGTGCAGGATTGCTCTCTACTACCTCTGTTCAACACTGTGGCTAGGTTACTTTTTAAATGTGTCATTTAGTAAAACTTTAGTATTTGCTTGAGACTCTACCTTATATATCTATCTATCTCCTAGTCTAAAGAAATGTTAACATCCATAACCATCAAACACAAACCTTAAGCAAACTCATATCAGTTTGAAATGTGACTTTGTGGGCTGTATAGCACTAAAAAGGTTGTGGTAGTTTGCTGTTGAGGTTGCTCAAGGCTTGTCTCCAGTGGCCACTCTCAAATGCTAAGGCTCACGAGCGGATACAAAGGGTTGAGTTACAACAGGGCTGTTCAACTTCTAAGCCCCTGGGAGCTGCACACCACAGGGGCTGCACCAGGTGCTCCACATGGAGTTTCCCCTTCCCATTCTTTGCTCCACTGTGTGATCACCCCCTACACCCACTCTTGCACTGCATGAGTGCAGTCCTCCCTTGCTGAATGTGTATCTGCATAGGCACCCTCCCTCCCTGCACTGCTGCACCATATGGGCTTGATTTCCCTCTGCCAGGTGCAGTCCTGGACTCACCCTGAGCTCCCTGCACTGCCTGACCCCCAGTGGTGAGGGTAGGAAGTGGCAGCCGGAGGAAGGAGTGGAACCTTATATGAAGGTTCAGATGAAGATGTTTCAAAACATAATGCCTTCTGCAACTTGTGTCTGCACTGCCTGCCAGTCTGTTGCTGTTTTCAGAACAGGACGGGGAGAAAGGAGTGGAGGGAGTTCAGTTTCAGGTTTTTTCAGCCCTCGCTGGAGGGTGGGGTGGTTGTATTGGAGCCCCCTGCAGGTGTGGGGACTCCCCCCACCCCACCCTCCAGTGCCAGGTGGGAAACCCCTAGAATGATCTCCCTCTTCCCTTTCCCCCTCCCATTCTAAAAACAGGGACAGGCTGGGAGGGAGGAGGGGCCATTGCTATGGGAAACTGCTTACAGGCTGACATCCAGCAGCTAGATTGCTCTCCCCACTGGAACCAAGAGTGAAATTCTGTTTGGTCCAGGGGATCATTGTAACTCGGAACACTCCCTGCAAAGCGTTCTGAGTTACAGCAGGGAGCTGCATTTCTGTCTGTGCCCTGTATAAATTTATAAGATTCTACTAATCAAATATCCCAAGAAAGATTGCTATGGGTTAGTGTTTCACTTAAGGTGGTGTCACACCCTTTAAATAGGGTGACTATACATCTCAGTCTGGCCAGGACAGTCCTGGATTCTGTAGCCTGCTCCATGGAGATGGAGAGAAAATGACCAATTTGCAGTCACCCAGCATCCAAGGATACATGGCTTCCAGTCCCTCTGCACCAGAAAAACGTTCCATCCTCCCAAGCTTTACTGCCCAGGATGTGTTACCAGCCTGAATCCAACACCTATACCTTCCTGCAGTGGGTATGATGCCAGCTCATGCTGGGTATGATGCCTTCCTGCAGTGGGTATGATGCCAGCTCATGTGGCACCATGCTGCTGGCTCCCAGGATTTTGGCTAGGGGCTAGGCATAGGGACCCTTCTCAGGTAGCATCCACATGAGCATGGATGGTTAGTTCCCTCGGGACAATTAGTAGCAGCACACCTTGTGCTGCTAGTTGTCCCTGGGGAACACCTGTGTCACACACCCTTTGGCGGGTGGGGTAGGAGAGGCTGGGGCCAGCAGCTTTACCTGGGGTCCTGGGAGCATCCTGGGGATGCAGTAGCGGCAATCCTGCCTCTCAGAGCCTGGCTCGCAGTGGAGTGTGGCTCTGGACAGCCAGACTCCAGTTTTGGGTGCCACGCACTGTCCTCGTGTGTACCACCCCACTTTTTTGCATGTTTTTTTTGACCCTGGGATTTCCCAGGGTCAAATCCCACCTCCCCTCCATGAGCACAGAGAACACCTAAGATGTGTCTGCGGCACCACATACTGCACTGTGTCTGGACTCAGTGTCAGAGGGTTAAGCCTTTGTCCTATATATGGGTGGCTGTCCTGTAACCATGAGAATTTGGGGGCTGTGGCTTCTTTCTGGAGTCTCCTGCATCCCTTCGGGGGGGGGGGTGGCAAGGAAAGGGCTACCTACCTCTGAGTATGGTGAGACCTTGGAGCCCTGGAAGGCATGTTTCCCTAGGGTCCATGCTGCTGCTGCAGCTAATCTCTGGCACCTGCCTAGTTATGGATTTGGGCGGAGCAGGACTGGTTGTCATGACTGGCTAGCATAAAGCCAGCTGCCTCAGCTGAACTTGGCACTCACCAGCCCCCTCCCCACCCTGGCTAGGAAGGGGCGAGACCTAGGCTCCTCGTCAGCTCTCCAGTCTAGCTAACATGACCCCAGGTGCCCCTAACCCAACTCCCTTCTCCAACCCAATCCCAATTCATTTTTTTTTTATTTTTTTCTTTCTTTCTTTCTTTCTTTTTCTTTTTTTTCCTGTTTAATTTGTTTTTTTTTTTTTTACTACCATTCTCCCCCACTTGCCCTGCCCTTCACTTTAAATGCTAAGCTCTGGCTTCTGCTGTCATGGGGACAGGGTGGAAAGGAGGGAAGCTGCAACCCCAATGTTCCTTTCTCCACCTCCTCCCCCAATATGCAATACCTACGCCTCCTCTTCCACCCCAGAGGAGAGAAGGAGTCTTGGCTCCTGACCACATCCCTGCTCACCAAGTCATCTAGTGACAAGTCACAATTGTGCAGGTCAGAGAGAGAATTAAGCCTTAACCTGAAACTGCTCTGAGACTTTTCTTTGAAACTGCTTAACCTTCCACTGGTTTAGAATTGTTTAAAGGTAACCTGTAACATCATCTTGAACATTTTTGACTAAATGTATATTAACTTGCATACAAAATGGAAAGTGACCTGTAACATCACCCTTATATATTTTTGACCAAATGCATATTAATTTGCATGCAGAATGAAAGTGACCATGATTTCTGGTCATTCAAACTAGGAATTAAGTGGTTGGTGTATGTTATTTAAGGCAACTTTTAACCTGTTAGACGGAACTTGCCAAACCCTTGGTTTAGAAAATCTTTTAAAGGCTTCT
>NW_005841840.1:2986430-3010862 GCF_000455745.1 Alligator sinensis | reverse complement strand
TCTTTCCCTGTCTTCCATCTTTAAAAGTTGCTCTGCACCTGATTTTAAATTCATTTACTGCACTTGCCACTGCAATTTGTAGTTTGCTGGCCTCTAACTGTGCTGAATCTGCACCAGCCTCCTGTTAATCACTGACATGAATTGCTACTTCTAGAAGGAACAACTCAGCAAAATATAGAAAGTGTTGTGTTCTTGCAGTCCAGGACACACTTTGTGGATAGTTTGTCACCTAGTTCAATAACTTAATAAATAAGATCACCTAAGTCCATAATAACTTTTATCAGTTTTATATTAGAGGATCCAAGATTCCTGCAACTGCAGGAGAATTGAAGCTGCCTCTCATGAGGCATCCTTACTAGACTAGCTAATATTTTGTGTCATAAGTAGACAGTTCCTCCACGGGATAACACAATTTACATGCAAAAGAAATGTCAAAATAAGATTTTGAGAAGCATGTACCATCTCAGCAACTGAATGCACATTTGAGTTGCACTTAAAGATGGGAGTACGAAGAGTGGAAAAGAAAGATGGGGAGTGGAGCTGTAGCTGCTTACAGTTTCTGGCAACAGCTAAGTGAGGGAGGTAGAAAGAAGTGAGATAAGGGTACAATAAATAGCAAAAGCTGGGAAAAAAAAAGAAATGTAGAGAAAATAACTGCAGTAAGGGGAAAGCATCACACAGAATGAGAAAGAGGAGGGTTAAGGTAATCTGTTTGTGGATATCACTTTGGAAATTTTATATAACCAGTACTCATTGTGTAATGAGCTTTTCCCTGCCTTCCACAACAGATTTTTGTTAGGTGCAAGGCTAAAAACCATACTCATTCTCCTATATTTAGTATGTAATTTTTCTTTTACACTCTTCTTTTACCAGCCAACATAATTTGGTTCCTGCTAGTGCCCGCTTCTCTAAAACATTTCTATTGTTTGTGTTATAGAGGTGCCAGCTGAAAGCTGTATCTGTTACGTGTATTTGTGGCTAACTACACAAATAAACTGGAAAAACTTATATAGGTTTTTGTACTAAGTTTTGTAATTATATTAATATAACGTGTGTGGGGTTTCTGTTCATTTGTTTTTATGTTTCTCTTTATTTTTATATGGTAGCTGTCTTGCATACTGAAAGTAAGTATAGACCCAATAGAATTTTCCCCTTGTCTTCAGGACCTAATATTGCACAGAATATGCTGTGTTGATCCCATTGTTTTCTACAGGAAGAAATCCATGTTGCACGACTGGGGATTTTGCAAAAACAAGCAAACAAACAAAAATCAGAGATGTAGGGACTTGGGGATACTTTTTGTTAGGACAGCTAGTATATAGTCTTTCATAAGGATCTGTTGAGTAAACTTTTCTTAAAACAGGGTATTTAGGAATTTATCATTATATATCTGCATTAGAGGATCTTATCGACTTAGGTATTCTGCTACCCATATGTTCAGTTTCTGTGCTTCTCTATCATTCGTTATGTTAATTTTGTGGTATATAAAAATGTAGATTATATACTTGGTCATTTCTTTCCCAAGTCTGTTTATTAGGGATGCCAAAACACTGATACGTTTCTTCAGTGGGGTAAGTTTTTAGTCTGGTAGTCTGTTTAGCCCTTGATGCTTTTAAAACATGAATTATGATCCAACTAAACCATGAGCCAGCTAAAAGTCAGGTCTGGCAGTTCAAAAAGAATTTCCATGTTGTTGGAGTTTTCTGCTTCTTATCTTCTTTTTATATTTGAGGACTGTATTTGAAGGCATAATATTGGTTGGAAAATACTTTTTTTCCTGCTAGAAATAGTAAAAGCATACTAGAACAAATTTATGAACAATCAAAACATGCATATAATGTTTTTGCACGCAAGATTAAAAATGCTTTTCTACAATTAGACCTCCTCCTTGGCAGGGTAGTAGCCAGAGTATAGATGTCTGTATGTATGAGTTCGCTGTTCTCTGGCTGCACCTTCAACTCACAAAGGTTTAAAACAATGCTTCTGCACTTTAGATGAATTAATTTAACCCTTGTTTGAGGCTCTCTTTCTAACAGCTCAGCTCAACATAATAAATTAGCCACTGTCACGGGAATTTGATGGAATTTCACCTCCTGGTTTTGACAGTGTAACCAGAGTTAACTGCTAAGTAAATAAATCTTGCAGAGCATTCTGTTGTAGCTTAACAAAATTTATGCTAGGGTTGAAGGAATCGCAGGAAATGTTGTACTCGAGACTCTCCAAAATGTAATTGGGAATGTCAAGACAAATCATTACAAAATGCATGATCGCACAGATTTATGTTTTGTACCAGATAGCTGTAGCTCTGAAAGGTGGAGTATCACAGAATTGCTCATATATTGTAGTAAAACTAGAGAATGTGGCTAAATGAATCATCAGTTTTGTTCTAGATAGATGCATCTTAAGCACATAGAATGACTCCTAATATGAGGTGTTTTATGTGGTTCATATTCATTGCAAGAAGAGGGCAAGAGAAAATCTAGGAATTCCTCAGTACATTGGTTCTGAAGATAGATGTAAAGAACCCAGTGAAATAAGCAGAAAATATACAGGGTGCTTGTACACAAGCGTGACAGCGGCTCCAACGTGCTACAATTAAAGCGCATCAGAGCAGACTCGATTAATTGAGCTGATTGAATGAGTTTTAGTTTAAGTGTTAAGCTCGTTGACCAAGCTTTAGTTCAAGCACCCCCGCCACTATTTTGAAGCGTGGGGATGCTGGTGCATGAGATGCTGTGGTGCTTTAATTAAAGCGGCTCTCGGAGCTGCTTTAATTAAAGCGCTGCCCCCTTCCCACCCTCAGAGCACATGTAAAAGTGCCCACAGTTTTTTATTTCAAGATTTGGAAAGTATTTGAAATGCCCGATGATAATATTATGCTGTTTTATTATTTCTGGATGTAAAAAATGAATGCATATTACCAATTTTGATGTGATGTGATTACACTACATTGATAAATATATTTTTAAAACTGTTATTTAGTGCTACATGTATTTCACCCATATTCCATGTTATCACCTTATTTTATGCAAAAGCCATGGACAAAAGTGCCATGAGTGACATTTATAATTGCTTCCTACCAGCAACTTATTAAACAGAGAGATGCACACTTTTATTTAGTAGTTCTCCAACAATAAGTCTGGCCATGGGGAAAAAAATAGCAAGGAAAATATAATATAAATAAAATAAATATTTCATCAGGTATCAGTGCCTATATTTATTGGTGTGAACAAATTCATAAACTCAGGTGTATTAAATGTAAAAGTATGAAGTATACCTAAGCTAATTGTTATTTAGGCATACAAAAAGTAATCACTGGGTTTAGATTTTTATGTTTTCATCCTGGATATGTATGAAATAAGCATACATACTTTAAGCTATAACGCTAATAAGATTTTATTTGTATCAAGGCCAAGAAAGACTTACTTTATTTTTTGTGTTACTTTATGGGGCCCCACCAGGTATCATTTTATCAACAATGGGTACACGTGGCTTGATTCACAAGATTCATGCTGTTAAACAGACGATAGGGCACCTTCCCTGTGCATGTAATTGTAACGTGAAAGGAGGCACTATGAAATATATGCTTAATGAAATACTAAATAAACAACATTACATACTTTTTACCATAAACAACATATGGAAAGTGCTGCTTAAAATTATGTCGGGTGATGTTTTTGACCGGGGCTTCCATGAAGGACTGTCCATCTAAGCATTATTTTGTTATCTGTATAGTAATATCTTGTTTGATTCAATATGTTTATATTTGATTTCTTTGTGTTTTACTGTCTAGTGTCTTGACCATCAGATTGTCTCTTGTAACACCAGCTCTTCGTGTGTGAGACTTTAAGTAGTCGAATGCAAGGAATATGCTGTATACAGTTTTTTGTCTTCAAGAGGAGAATTAGTTGTTTTGTAATTATTTTTTAAAATCAGACCTTTATTATTATTTGATAAATGCTGCTGGTGTTCTCAGTAGCGAGCAAATGAGCGCGGGCTGTTTTCAGTATGCTTACAATGGAAACAGATCAATGCCCAGGATGACCACTATAGCTATAGGGGTAGATCCATTGATAATGTAAGTTGCTGTAGTTACATTGCACCTAAGTGACAGATGATGCAAGTTGCCCTATCTCTGTTGTAGCAGGCAACTACAATTGATATCAGTCAAAGATCTGCACCCAAGCTTAAAATGTAGAGCATACCAGTTTTTAGGGCATACTGTACATGTATGTCAGCATTTCTTTATTAACATTAGTAGCACCTGTGAAAGAAAGAAATATTAAAGAGGATTTTGAACAGAGAGAGAATAGTTACTTTGTAATTGCATGGTAGATGGACTCTAAGGCTAAAAACAGACATTGGATTTCTTGTGGGACAAAGGATCTTGAGATCCTACAGATGGCTAGCCCTATTATCCCATGCTAAGTCCCTGTAAAGTATCTGAATTAACACTTCGCCCTGGACAATAATGGCTAATTCGAGTTAATTGCTGTACAAGCTGCAAATGAAATTGACTGTCCCCAAACCTAGTTTAATGTGAGTCTTAGATTAAACACCCGTTGTTTCTTTCTCCAGACAAAGCCTGTTATTCTGGGATCCTTTATTGTCTCACTAGTACTTGTAGAATATCCAAGATGATAGTTTTCCTGGGACAATCAGGACTACTTTGAGTTAATTACTATTTAAGCTGCATGCTCCCAGGGGTGAAGACATGACACTTGAGCCATTCTAATAATGTCACTGGGAACTGTTTCACAATTGTCCCTGGACAGAAGCATCCACACATGCACTAAGGGCTTTAAGTAGAACTGTTACCTTTTAGAGGTAGCATTGTGCCAAAAATGCCAAAAGATGGTAATAGAGTATACAGACCATCATGCTTTCCAGAGATGAGGGCCCAGAGTTCCCTGCAATAAACTGAGAGACAGTTAGGTGGGAACAAAGCTGGCTGCGAGATAGGACACAGAGAGTCCTAACGAATGGATTTGTGTTGTCCTGGCGAGAAGTGACCAATGGTGTCCCACAGGGGTTGGTGCTTGGTCCAGTACTTTTTAACATCTTTATCAGTGATTTGGATGTGGGGGTGAAGAGCTTACTGGCTAAGTTTGTGGATGACTCCAAGTTATGGGGAAGCATGGTCATGCTTGAAGATAGGCTGCAGATACAGGCGGATCTAGACAGGCTTGCTGTTGGGTGGATCGGAACCAGATGAAGTTCAACATTGAGAAATATAAAGTGCTCCACCTGGGGATTAACAACCCTCTACACACCTACAGTCTTGGTGGCACCAAACTGACGAGCAACATGAATGAAAGGGACCTGGGGGGTAATAATAGACAGCAGTATGAATATGAGCTGGCAGTGCGATGCTGTAGCCAGCAGGGTAAATAATATTCTGGCATGCATCAATCAATGCATCTCTAGCAAAATCAAGGAAGTGATTCTTCCACTCTACTCAGCATTGTTGAGACCCCAGCTGGAGTACTATGTCTAGTTCTGGGTGCCACACTTTAACAAGGATGTGCTAAAGCTTGAGAGAGTTCAGAGAAGAGCCGCCTGAATGATCAGAGACTTGCATGGCAAGCCATATGAGGAAAGGCTGAGGGACCTGGGACTCTTCATCCTGGAAAAGAGAAGGCCGAGAGGGGACTTGGTAGCAGCTTACCATTACATAAGGGGAGTACATCAAGGGCTTGGTGAACAACTGTTCACCAGGGCACCCTTGAGGGTACTTTACTTCCAAGAGTAATGGCCACAAACTCCTGGAAGACCATTTCAGACTCAACATTAGGAAAAACATCTTCACAGTCAGGGTGCCCAGACTGTGGAATAAGCTCCTTCCAGCGGTGGTGCAATCACCTACCCTGGAAATCTTCAACAGGAGACTGGACGGTCACCTTGCTGGCATCACCTGACCCCAGTTGTGTTTCCTGCCTGGTGCAGGGGTTTGGACCTGATGATTTTCTGAGGTCCCTTCCAGGCTCACAATCTATGAACCTATGAATTCCTCTAAAGCGGGGGGAAGATCCAGATTAAGGCAGGGTTAGAGTGGAGGGGTTGCCTGGTGTTGGGGACCCGTATGGATTCCTGCTTATGTTTCCCAAGGGGATGGGTGTTCTGCCCTCCCTCTTTCCCCAAGAACTCCCTGGCTTTTCCGACCCTCAAGTACCTTGCATTGCTAGCAGCTGCATAAAAATGTGTGTGCAGCGTGGAACCTGCCAGGCAGGGCTGCCTGTAAGAGCACAGCACAGAATGGAAGAACAATTAACAATTAATGAGCTAAGTCATTTCACACTGAGCATGGAATTGATGACTCGCATGGGTTTTGGGAGGAATGAGGAGTGGTACGGTTTGCAGTGCTTGGAGGACTGACTAGGCACAGAAAGCTCTGTGTCCTCATGTAGCATGGAACTAGTTCAAGAAGGACGGTCTCAGAATAGTATTTGATTTTCCCAGTGTGCTTTTGAAATGTTCCAGGAAGTTTAAACTGATCTAAAGTGGCTTCATCCTGAAGTGATCTAAAGTGGCTGATCTTTGGTAATGTCCTGACATGTGTGGATGTTTGGTTCCCTGGGGACAACTAACAGTGGCACACCTTGTGCCACTGCTAGGTCTCACTGAGAAATGCTTGTGCCATATGGCAATATACCACGGGTGGGGTAAGGGATGCTGGGGCCAGCACTGGGCTGGTCTCAGGAGCCTTACCTGGGGTTCTGGGGGCCTCCTGGGGCTGCCGCAGTGGCGATCCTACCGCGTGAAACCTGGCTGGCAGTGGCGTGTGGCTCCAGCCAGTCAGGCTCTGGTTTTGGACGGTACATGCTGCTGCCATGTGTGCAGCTCTGCTTTTTTTTCCTGCAGGTTCCCTTGCAGCGTGGAGAACATGGAACGTGTGGTATGTGGTGCTGCAGACATGTCTGCGGTGTCAGATACCCCTTGGCTGCATTTGTCTGAATGTGGTTTTTGAGTTAGAAGTGTATTTAGAATGTTCTAAGCATTGTATGTGTCTACACCCCAAGTTTTCACTCCAGTCAGCCAGAACTATCTCAATGCCATGTCCGTTTTTAGCACAGTTTAAGTGTCAGCATGGAAAGCCTTTGGAAAGCTACAATAGGAACTATGAGGCAAAAAAAAAAAAATGAAAGCTGGGTGAGATGAATAGTGGAAATCAGTGAAGAAACAAGATGTGCAGACAGAATAAGAATTGTGAAGAAGCAAGAGTCAAAAAAAAAAAAAAAGGCCTGCAAAAAGATGTAAAAAGGGATGACAAGGCCCAAGCATTTAGAAAGGGAGATGATTTCAGATATGACACTTCAGAATAGAGGCTAGCAAGAGGAGGAAGGCTAGAGGGCAGGAAGTTGCAATAATGGAGATGGAAAGTGGTGAAACATGGATTAGCATTTTAACCAAGGGAAAAAAAAATGGAAAAGTAATGTTTGAGAGAGAGAGGATTGATCAGTTTCCAGATTTTGTTTTGCTTTTCGTTATTAAATCTTCCAGTTAATTTTAAGCATTATATTTTCCTGTGTAAATAGGTATTATAGTATTGGCCAGATTCTGTACATACTGAAGAAAATAGTGATTTTCTGTAAACTCCTTATTATAGATAGATGCTACTGTTGATCTCAGTTACCTTGGTATACATGGAAGTGACAAGACTGGAGTTGTCAGTTGGTGTACAGGGCAGCATGAGGCCCGATGCCAGTGCGCAGAGTCTGGCAGAGGTGGTGTGGGGTCCCTGGACCCTGATTCTGGCCTATGCAGCTGCATGATGGAAGTGTGGGCCCCCTTGAAATTAATCCACATATAGGGCCAAGCAGAGGTGGCATGCAATTCCAGGACATTTGGGACCAGGTGGAGGTCCAGTCCCACTTCAGAGTTCAGCAGTGGCACAGGGTCCCAAGGCCCCAGTCCTGGCACATGGAGCCAGGAGGAGGTGGTGGAGGGCCTTGATCCTGGTATGTGTGGCTGGGTGGAGGGTGGTGAGGCCCTCATCCTGATACAGAGGTCTGATTTGGTCCACAGCTGGGCCCTGTGCTACTCATTTGGCCCACATGGCTAAAAGGTTGAGCACCCTTGTTCTAGACTTGTGTGTCAAAGTCTGGATAATAGTGAACACATGAGCTAGATACACATATTGAGAGAGGCAGAAGTGAGTGAAGGACAACTTTTCATAATATAGAATAAATTATTTGCCTTGGCTACTCACTCTAGACTAATATAAATCAGGATGAAATGACAGTAGCTACCTTGGTGTTAAGTTAGTGCAACTGAAATCAGCATCATGTCTATTTTGTTCAGTGCATTATGTTGAAGTTTTGTCACCGTGCTCAGTTCATACCATTACCCTTGCCTGATTTATTTCCTAATCTTTGACAGAAAAGCATTGTATTGAGGTGAACAAAGTCCACAGCTTACTCAGACAACAGTAAAAGTCAATGTTTTTACTTCTAACAAACAGTGGAGTAAAACAGGTCCCTCAGTTTAAGTTTGCCACATACATAAAATCCATTTACCTAAGTTCTTTGCTTTTTTCTACATGTAAGTAACTGTGCAGATATTAAGCATTAGGCTTTCCGTTATGCTGAATGATTCCAGTAGTTTTAAGAATAATCATTTCTGTTGATGATGCTGCAATAGGTTTTATGAAAACTGTTGTTTTGAGAAATGTTTACTGGGGGAGTAATATGACATTTCTGGGAGAATTTCAGTGCCCTCATGAAGTGTGAGATTATTTAGGCAGCTGTGCTGCAGACAAATATACATTAACTTGAAGTATATTATAAAGATTTGAGTTTATTTGATCAGGGATAAAAAACCCGAGATAAAGGAAACCCCTTGGGTATTTTTTTTTTCCAAAAAAGTTTCTTAATGCTTTTGTAGTCCCCAAGATGCAATGAAGGTCAGTGCAATAGGAAATGTCTCAGCTGATTTAGATAAATGGTGCCTCTTTGCAATTCATTCTGTTTTTCCTTTTATCCAACTGAAGACTTACCAGAGGATTTTACCTTGGGCTGTCAGGCAACGTGCAAATTTTTCATAACCCATGGTGGGGTTATTAACTTGGCACCACATTTGCCCTTTAGGGCAAACACTTTCACTGCTTAAGAGGGTTTATTATTATTATTATTATACAGACATTTTAAATATTCCAGTTTAAATATCTAGCAATGGCAATTTATTCCTATATACTTTACTAATATGTAAACAAGAGACGTATTCTACTGAGTTTGAACATACTATAAAGATGAAAACAAACCCTTTATTCTTTCATATTTTATTTGTATAGCACCATCATTTGTGCTGTAAGCATTTTTCAGTGCTGTTGCAAAATTCATAATATGCAATAGGATATTCAGCATACAAAATAAGATAATGCATGTGTCTAGTCAATAAATTTGAGTTTTATTATACACTTTTTAATGTAGTGGGATTCTAATCATGTTGGAGCCAAAAGGAGTTTTGGAATTGACTGTGGTAAAACCTGTACTGATTTCTTTAAATACCTGTAATAAAAAGTATTTTTGTTTGATAGGTAAAAAAAAAATCAATGTTTTTTTCATCATCATGAAAAGCATGAAGGACTGGGAAGTACATGAGCCTTGGTGGCATACTGGGATTTGGGTGTTGAGGTTTGGGGCCACTTGAGAGTCAAGGTGCTGACTAGGACAAGAGTGGATGAGGACAATCTGAGATCAAACCGGATCAGGAAGCCAGTAGATGAATCTGAGAATGGGGTCTAAGAGTAAGCCAATTCAGGAAGCTGGGAGATCAGTGAATGAAGTTGAGGAGCAAGATGGGTCAAGAAGAGAACAGAGCCAAGGAGCAAGCCAGAGGGAATAGTGAAGCGGTCTTGAGTTCCACAAGTTTGTACTGGGGCTGAATATTGCTGTCTGCCTTGCATGTTCAAGTGTGTCCTTGTAAATTCAAATAAAGATGTCAAAGATGCCAAATAATAGCAGTTGTATTGTGGACATCCATCTATCATGCATTCGGGTAAGATCACTATGTCATTTCAAGCTGATCTTTCTGGGTAGGTGCCAGTCAAAAGCTCTCTCACAGCCATTCCAAGTCAATTTGCAATTAATGACTTTTTAAAAGGAAAGCTTTTGTAATAATAAGTAGCACTGCTGAGAAATATTTCTTTACAGCATTTGCCCACACTCTTGCTGTTTGACTCTATTGGTTGATTTAGTTAGATAATTTTGTGAAATGTT
Organism: Alligator sinensis; assembly: GCF_000455745.1. NCBI lineage: Eukaryota > Metazoa > Chordata > Crocodylia > Alligatoridae > Alligator > Alligator sinensis. The sequence continues at coordinate 3,000,645 of NW_005841840.1, read as the reverse complement.
TTGAATATTATACTCAATAAATAAATGTGTCCATTATTGTTTCATCTCTCTCCATTTGCAAATGCCATTGTTATATTATATATAAAAATACAAATATGTGATGCAATAAATTACTTTGAGCATGAATTTGTTCTTAAGTTCTTTGAAGATAATGAATGGGACTTCGAATCTATCTCAGAGATTTGGACTCCACTTAATTTCAGTAAGTTTTGGATCATTGTTTTTATTTTGTCCTGCCATAAAATAATGAGGAATTAGAGCAGGCCAGGATTTCCTGACAATATGATTTTATGTAGAAGAGTGTCATTTCAATGAAACCCCAGTTTTTCACACGGATGAAAGTGCTGTCAGGAAAAAGCATGCAACTCCAGGGTGGAATTTATGCATTTAAAAATGGGAAAATGCTTAAGACCCCTCCACATGGAGAGGGAGCCAGGTAGGTGGAGCTTGCTCTTGAAGGTGTTTATAAGTTTAGCAGCACGGCCACTACGTGCTGCCTAGCATGTATTTCTCTCACTTCCTCTTCGGCTTTACAAATGTTTAATATAAAGTGGAACAGGAAAGATAATCCTACCGTATAATACCCAGTAGCTTGGTGACAGCTCTCATATGGCATGTGGGTCTGAAGTAGGCAAAGCAGGGACCAGAAGTAGGTCTAACACAGTGAGTGATAAAGTCACTGGACTATTGTCTGTTCAAACAGGGGTGAGCTCTTGGTCCTTTTTGGGAAAAGTAAAAAAATATTAGAAATGACTTGTTTTTGTTTTGATTCAGAATGGGAACATAATGTAGAATGGGACGGCTGTTTCTTTCTCAGCTCCTTCAACAACGCTAGTCAAGACAGTTACGTTGTTATATGGTCTACACTTGAACCAGTTTGAGCTTCCGAGTACCTCAAAATCAGTAGACATGAGTTGGATTATTTTTCATTGCCCCTGACAACCAAAGAGAGCACCTAAAGAATCTATGGCTTTTAGTGGTGGCTCTTAGAGCGTCATTGCCATCCTTAGTCAGTCTCCAGTGGCTTTTCATGGGCTACATATGCTATTACCCTGCCTTCAGTTCAGCCACAGTATCACAAGATCATTTTTGACAGGGCATATTTTAGTTTTTAGGTTGAGTTGTCCCTTGTAGCTGTGTCTATAAACATAAGCACATAAATAAAAAAATTTCCCATAAATAAAGATCTTCCCTCCAGGCTGATACTTCAGGGTAGTTTTTAGTGACCTATGTTTTTGTCCTCTCAAGTCAGAGTTCTGGGTTATACCTGAAACTGGCCTCAAGACCATCCAGAAAATATAGCTGGGTCACCCTACAGCTAACCCACCTTTGCTAAGACAAATGACGGGAGCACATCACACTGATACTTATGTTGACTCGGTACTAATACATTTGGATTTTTTGCTCTTTAGGGCAAACCATCAGCTGAATTCAACAACTCTATATGACAGTTGACACCAGCTGGGGATCTGCCCCTTTTGTTTAGAGCTCTAAAGCACATCAGATATATGGCAGGTATCTAAAATGATAGCTCTGTGGCATGGCTGTTTAGAGATTAAAAGTCTTTCAAAATAAGGTTGGAAGTGGTTATGGGTAGAAAATTTGGTTACAGATAGAGAATTCTCATTATAGTGCCTTTCCACTGAAATTCTGAAATGCTGGAGAAACAGTGAACTTGAGTCTTGCCATTTTTGTGTTGTGATGTAGATGTTCTCTAAAATTCACAGAATGGTCTCAGCAATGGATTTTACGACGTGTTCATCTAGATGTTACTGCTCAAGTAGTTTATAGCTAATGAGCAACAAGTAGAAAAGTGTTTTGAATTTTAATTTTTAGAATCTGTGCTGGATAATGTGGTGATTAATGTAATAGAAATACAAAAATAATATTAATAAATCCTTAATAGAAAATCATAGAGAAGTAGGGCTAGAAAGGACCTTCATAGGTCATCTAGTTTAACCCCCTGCCAGAGGTAGGATTATCCCTATCCAAACCATCCTATGTAAACCCATTGTTTAACTTATTAGCAAAACTACACAGTGGGTACATCTACATGTCACCCTACGATGATGTTATTACAGTACCATGCTTTAGCACTTCCACATGGTGTACGGTTAGTTTTTGCCTCTACTTTGCTGTAGTGGCATGCTAAAATGGGGCAGCTCGCTGCTATGATGAAGTAGCTGCCAATCATGTGTAGACTCGCATGATGGCAACGTCACTGTACTGTGTCATATGGCGATGCAGTGTGTTGTTACAGTGATGTAGGGCAACATGTAGATGCGCCCAGTAAACCCTGACACAACACAAGACATAACACCTTAATCTGCCAGAAGTAAAGTAGGGGGACCATGGCTGGTACCATGGTCCCCCTACTGCTGATATAAAGGTTGTAAACATTTGCACAAAAGATGCCAAGGAGAGGGCTGCACCCCCTGCTACAGAGGAAGGCAATGCCTCCCACAGTCCACTGGGGACTTGGGGTCCACAATCTGGCCATTGTGGTAAAAGTCCTTCCTGACCCCAAATATGGCATTTGGTCTGATCCTGAGCAGAGGGCCTAGACATCCAAGCCGGAATATTTGCACAACCTATTCAAAATTCCTAGCCTTGGCTGCAGGCAACATGCAATGTCTCTGAGGAAGGCTTAAAAGTACCTGAGGCTTCTGTCAATGCATCCCAAAACCGCATTTACCTTTCATGTGGCTGCATTACATTACAGTCATGTTGAGCTGCCAAGACTCCAAGATCTTTCTCTATATTGCTACCATCCAGGCAGATATCACCCTTTTTGTCTTTGTACTTTTGATTATTCTTCCCAAGGTATAGCACCTTGCATTTGTCAGCATTGAACTTTACCCTGTTAGCTCCAGCTTAGCTTTCCAATCTGTTGATCCTTCTGAATTACACTCCTGTCTTCCAGTGTGTTTCAATCCTATCCAGTTTCATGTAATCTGCAAGCTTGCTCAAAATGCTGTCTTTCTCAGCATCCAAATCACTAGTAAACATGTTGAATAGTACTTGGCCCAAGGACAAACCCCTGAGGGACTTGATTCAGAACTTCCTGCCATTCTGACATGGATCCATTTATAATTACCCTTTGCTTGCAGGTATGGAGCCAGTTGTCTCTTCACCCTAGAGAAGTTTTGTTTTGCCCACATTTCTCCGTGTTGTATATAAGAAGGTCGTTCAGGTCCTTGTTAAAAGCCTGGCTGAAATCCAGACACACTGTAGCTATAAAATTCCTTTCATCCACCCAAGTAGTTACTTTGTCAAGGAAATCAAGTTTGTTTGACACAATTTATTCTTAGTAAATCCATGCTGGCTGCTTGTGATCAGCCTTTTTTTCTCCAGATGCTTGCAAATGGACTTCCTGAGGATATGCCCTAGTAACTTCCCAGGTATTGAGGTTAGGCTAACTGGTTTGTAGTTTCTCAAGTTTTCGTTTTGCCTTTTTTAAAGAGGGGCACTGTTGGCCCTTTTCCAGTCCTCTGGTACCTTGCCTGTCTCCCAGAGCTCTGTAAATATTATTGGCAAGAGCTCAGATCTCCTCTGCCAGATCCTTCAGTATCTTGGGATGAAGTTTATCAGGTCCATTCAAAGTGATCAAAAGCTCTAAGACTGTCTTTTTTGTTATGTCATCCCCCAGATTCTCCCCTTCTTTAGGGCCTTGTTGCACATTAATTTTAGGTTGATCATGGAGCTCTTAAGCCACAGATCATCCACACACTAACACCTGAAACTAGTTTTAAGCACACTTCAGGCAGCTTAAAGTTATGCTACTCCAGGACAGGTTTATCTCTGCTCTGTGTTACCCAGCTTATGTTCCATTAATGTGTGACCACTTTCTACAGATGGGCCACTCAAATCAGTCTTCCAGCATCTTAGGATGCAGTGCCCCCTCCTTCACCTTCCTGTTCTGTGTGGACAGATTTTTTACCCCCTGGACTCTCCTGCCCAGGGGATGGTTTTAGCACCAGGCCAAGTCCCCTCTCCTGCCCCAAGGGGTGTGATCTTCCCGTTCCCAGGAGTGCAAACCTGTACAAATAGCAGACCAACTATATTCCAGCTAGCTAAGTTGTACGGCATGGACAGGTCCAGGAGTGTGGTCTAGGGAGGGTGGGATGAGGTAGGAGGCTGGAAGGATCTTCTCTCACCACTCCCACCTCCCAGCCACCCCCAGAAGCATGACCAGCATCCTTCATATCCCAGTCACCAAGTCCAGTGTATTAAAACATGAGCCCTTCTTTAATTTACTTTCTCTTTGTTTCTTTTTAATTTCTTTTTATTGTTTTACTTCTCCCCCTCCATTTTCTTTTCACCTTCCATTTCATTGCCCACCCCCATCTCATTAACTCTGTGCCTCCCAGCTTCATGTTCCTGCTCCGCTAAACTATCTCTCACACCCTCCACCTACTGAAGAGAGAGAAGCCTGTCCTGGCTCACCAGCCCTGTAGTGGCAACTCACACCTATAGCTCCTAGTCAGGCTCCTGCTCACCAGCCCTCTAGTGGCAGGTGGGGGAAAGTCAGAGAAGGTTTTTAGCTGTAAGGTATGATTGCTCCAAACTTGAGTTAGCGCTAACACGGATCAACATTTGAACAGCAAAAAGTACAATGTGAAACAAGGCCATTCGCCAAATAATCCTCAGTAGGTGTCTAGCTGCAACTTTTTTTTTTTTTGTGAAAATGGAGGCAAAGTGGCTATTGAGTAGCTCTGTCTTTTTTCATCTTAGAATTGCAGAATCATAGAAAATTAGGGTTCGAAGAGACCTCAGGAGGTTTTTTAGACCAATCCCTTGATCAAAGCAGGACCATCCCCAACCAGATTATCCCAGCCAAGGCTTTGTCTAGCTGAGTCTTAAAACCTCCAAGGATGGAGATTCTGTCACCTCTCTGCATAGCCTGTCCCAATGTTTTGCTACACTCCTAGTGAGAAACTTCTTCCTAATATCTATCTTAAAGTTCCCGTGCTGCAACTTCAGACTACTGCTCCTTGTTCTCTCATCTGTCACCACTGAGAACAGCCTAGCTCCATCCTCTTTGGAACCCCCTTCAGGTAGTTGAAGACTGCTATTAAATATACCTCTCAGTCTTCTCTTCTCCAGATTAAATAAGCCCAGTTCCCTCAGCCTCTCCTCATAATTTATGTGCCCCAGCCTCCTAACCATTTTTGTTGGCCCCTGTTGGATTCTTTCCAATCTGTTTGCATCCTTTCTGTAGTGGGGGACCTAAAACTGGACCCAGGACTCCAGATGTGGTCTCCCCAGTCCTGAATAGAGGGGAATAATCACTTCTCTCAAGCTGCTGGCAATTTTCTTACTAATGCAGCCCAATGTCCTGTTAGCCTTCTTGGTAACAAGGGCACACTGTTGGCTCATATTCAGTTTATTGTCCACTGTAACCCCCAGGTCCTTTTCTGCAGAGCTGCTGCTTAACCAGTCAGTCTGCAGCCTATATCTGTGCATGTGATTGTTCCATCCCAAGTACAGGACTTTGCACTTGTCCTTACTGACCCTCATGATTTTTTTTTTGTAGTCTAATCCGCTAATTTGTCTATGTCTCTCTGAATCCTAGCCCTACCCTCTAGCACATCCACTGCTCCCCCCCCCCCCCCCTTTGTCCCCCAGCTTAGTGTCATCTGCAGACTTGCTGTGGGTGTACTCCATCTCATCTTCCAGGTCATTAATGAAGATATAGAACAAAACCAGACCTAGGACCTACCCCCATGGCACTCCACTTGATACCAGCTTCCAACTAGACATCAAGCCCTTGATTACTATCCTCTGAACCTTACAATCCAGCCAGTTTTCTATCCACCTTACAGTCCATCCAACCTGTACTTTCTTAGCTTGTTTGTGAGAATTGTGTGGGAGGCCATATTAAAAATCATGTGAAAGTCAAGGTATATCATGTCCATTGCTCTTCCTACATGCACAGAGCCAGTCATCTAATAACAGAATGCGATCAGGTTGCTCAGTCATGTAATTACAGTGCATCAGAGCAGACTCAATTAATTGAGTCTGCTGGAGTATGTTAATTAGTATGCCCCAGCCAGCCTCTGCGTTTTGTATATCAGCACCCCCACACTTCAAAACAGTAGCAGGGGCACTTTAACTACAGCTTGTTCAATGAGCTTTAGTTAAAAGTGCCCCACCACCATTTTGAAGTGTAGGCATTTGGATACACAAGTCACTGCAGGCACTTTAATTAGAATGACACTTGGAGATGCTCTAATTAAAGCACCGCCCTCCACACACACACACCCCTGGAGACCATGTAAAAATGATTGCTCTATGATTGCTTATGTGAAAAATGGCAAAAAAATGGTATGGGCAAGAACCATTTATACTATATTTGCTACATTCATATGTGGAGAAGAGACGCTTCATTCTTCCAGTTGCCTGCATATGAGTAATGTCACATGGAAATGTATGAGCATGCACATCAGTTTAATCTGGACATCCATGGAAACAAAGATTGAAAAACAGTGGGAATGCAGGCTTATGTGAGGATGAACACAGAGAGAGTATATTAACAAATTAAAACAAAATGTTCTATGCCTTGCACAAGTTGATATGCTTTAGTTTTATTCAGACTTATACTTGGCCTCAGCTATGGTACTAAAACATGTTAACTATAACATGATGGGAACAAAATGCAAAGTAAAAATTAGACATTATTTGACATTCACTGTACTTTGAGGTATGAAGAGATCCAAATGTCTTAGGAGTGAAATAGGGGTATGCCAGACCCATATAACATTTTCAAGTTATATAGTATTTTCTTCTCAGTGATCTCTCTGCTCCAGTATGGATATATGTTTAACTTTATATTATATAATATCCATTAAGGTTGGGATTTTATATTACCATATCTTGAGGTATTAGGGTGTTTACATAATTATTTTTATTTTTGTTATGAACAATTCTTAAAAAATAGCTAAATACAAAAAATACTTGGAAATCAGATATTTTATTTGAGAAAATAAGAATAAGATGGACCAACAAACAAATGGATAGCTATATGCGTGGACTGAGGGAGAAAAATATCGACTACCAAACAGGAAAAATATATAGTAGAGAGGCTGGTTGGGTATCTTTTCCCCCATATTCCTGGTATTGTAATTGCTAAACTGAAACGTTTGATGGTTTTTAATTCTCTAAGTGCCTGAGACTGTTATCTGAATAATGTTGTTACCTCCTTTAAATATCTTGTAAAAGATAACAAACAAACAACAAACAAACAAAAGCCCCCAAAACAAAACCAAAAACCTGTTCAAAGTACTTTATGCTTTCAAAGGCTTATTTACCACATTTTTCCACATGCAGCACGTATCTTTTCCCAAAATCAGATCCCCCAAATTGATGTACATGTTTTAAGTGGGGAAACTGTTTCCTTTGGTGAAAAAGAAGCAAGACTGGAGACACTGTACAGGCCATGTAACAACCAAGATGTCTGAGTTCTCTGTTGGCTGAGCACTATGGCTTATGCCTGAAGCAGCACATGAGCTGCTGGTAGTATCTTAATGAGGCTTGTGATGTAGAGAGAGCACTTTATTTACAGGAACTTATATAAAGAACTACTTAAAGAACTAACAGTCTTGTAACTACCCTTGCAACCGTCAGGGGCCTAACCTTGTGTGACAAGTAAAACCTCTGGGGAACATACTTGTGCAGGAAGTGTGGGATCCCAGGAGATAGTCTGCCACAACAGGAGTTCCTGCCACCTTCCTGCCAAGCTGTTTAAGTTCTCAGAGGGTGCATCTATGGGCTCATTTACACAAGATGCGTTAATGCACATTAGCTTAATTTAATGTGCATTAGGGGTGTGTGTCTACATGTGCATGCCCTTAACGCACATTAAAAATGGCAAATTTAGGCTAATTGTGCTTAAATTCGATACCTGTAAATGCAGGTATCAAATGTAAGTGATATTAGTTAAAGCACATTAATGCATGTGTAGATGTGACCTGGCACTAACTTTAGTGATGAGTCTGCCCAGCCACTAGGGGACCTGCCTGAGCCCAGCCCCAGGGCTCCTGGCTGGCTGCTTCTCCTCCCCCAGGGCTGGGCTGCTTTGTGGCAGCCCCTAGCTGCAGGCTATAAAAGCCAGCAGCCATTTTGTGTCCTGGGGCACACACATTAGCAGCCTGGACAGACTGGTGATCTGTGCAGGAGCCCAGCAGGCCCCATGTGCCCTCCCTGGGCAGGCCACAGGCTCTCTGCCTGATCTGTCCCCTCCACAGCTGCTGCTTGGCCACAGGTGGGTGTTGCAAAGGGCTGCAGCTTGCTGCACCCCCTGCCCAGCCCTGATATCCCACAGGGCTGCTGGCTGGCTGTCTTTGCCAGCAGGGCCAGGACCTGCTCCCTGCTGCTGCAAACCCCCAGCTGTCTCCTGTGCTTGCAGGTTCTGTGGTGAAGTGTCTGTGTTGTGTGGCTGCCAGTTCCTGGCTGTGCCCCTGCGCTGGGCACTGCCGGAAGATGTTCAGGTCTGGCCATGTAGGAACAGTCATGTAGGGGCCCAGAGAGCCAGCACAGGATGAGCATGTCCTCATCCTCCTCCCCATCAAGGCCTGGCCCTACCTATGTGCACACGCCTGTGCCAAATGTCAGGGCCTTCAACTGAACCTGGGAGGAGGTGCATGATCTCATGGTGCTCTGGCACTGTACCAATGTGCAGAGGCAGTTTGAGCAGGGCAAGTGCTGTAATGCCCACATTTATGAGGCTCTGTCAGGTGGGATGTGGGAATGAGGGCACTCTTGATTGCTGTATCAATGCCATATAAAGGTCAAAGTCTTGCAGGCACACTGGATGGCTGTGACCAACTTCAGTTGTCAGTCTGGTCGTGCCCAAATTTCATGCCCTTTATGTGGCTGCTGACCTGCATTTTGGCATCTCAGGAGACAGGTCACACTCCTATGAGTGCCACCAGCAGGGGCTTCCTGGCCAAGCCTCTGCTGTCCCCTGACACCTTTGGTAACTTGTCACTGAAGGAAGTCTCCTTGGTACTTCAGCACCCGACCCGATCCTCCTCCCCAGCTGCTGCATCTACTTGCAGATTGGGGAGCCCTGCCCAGCAGCTGCCTCACCCTTCGTGCAGCCTCACACCCTATGAGGAGCAGCCAGCCATGCCACTGCCACCTCCCAGTAGATCATCTCCTCCTTTGTGGGGGGGGGAAGAGGATAGGTGTGTGTGGGGGGGTGAACCCTGGCCAGGCACTAGCCAACTGCACACTGTGGGCAGCAGGCAAAGCCAGATGCCATCACCAGCAGGGAGGCCCGTGATGAGCCACCAGCCTAGCAGCCCCAGAAACATAGTAAGTCCTGCACTGGGGCAGGGCCCTGCCAGTTGCTGCCCCTGCCCCTGCCCCTGCACCTGGCCCCAGCCCCTTCCCGCACTCCCTGCCTGGCCTGCCCACAGTGCCCTCATCCCAGGTTCCCCCTCCCACAGCATAGACAGGCAGAACACAGATCAAAACTTTATTGAGCAGTCCATGAACCTGCAGCTGGGTGGACACATGCCTCTCATGCCAAGGAACTGGGAGCACAGGTGTACCTGGGGCAACAGAAGAAGGGAGTAGTGGCTCAGGGACCCCTCAGCCTGCACAAACAGCTAATTGTGCACTACCTGGGGCATATGCAGCAGGGGCACACTCAGGGCACAGCAGCAGCATGGGCGGGGGGGCAGTGCTGGAACACTTTGCCAGAAAGGCCCCCTGTAGGGAGGGTGGGGGGACAGCCAGTGCCTCACCCCAGTTGTCTGGGAGCCCCACACACCCCAAGACCAGGTGCTGTGGGCTTGGCAGCAACACAGGAGAGTGGTTGGCCTGCAGGGAGAGATGGGTGAAGAGCAGGGTCTGGAACTGTGACAGCCCTGGGAAGGGGGTGGGAGAGGCAAGATTCCTGTGGCTAGCATCTAGTGGGCCACTAGCCCCAGGGGAGCAAGGGGGGTGGAGGGGCTTAGCTGGTAGCCATCAGGGTTCAGGCCTGCCTGGCCAGCTTGCCATGGTCCCTGGGCACCATGGCCCACTCCAAATCTGAGGTTGGGCAGCACATGGCTCCTGATGCAGAGCATCTTATCTCTGAAATGTTGCAAACTCCAAAAAAAGGATTCTGTCTTTTGCCTTTGCTGGGCCAACATCTTGGACATGGGAGAGCCCACCAGCCCCAACAGGGATGCTGTCTCAGGGTCACCACCACCTACTGCTGGAGTGGTCTGGATATGCTGGCTGTGCTAGTGGCACACCAGGGACCAGGCCCTGCTGCTCTAGCAGCTGGTGGCAATGACAGAAGCATGGGAGGGGGCACAGGAACAGGCATGGGAGGCATGGGAGCAAGCCTGGCAGTGGAGGACATTCCCTGGATGGAGGTGCAGGACCAGGTGCAGCGGACCCACTGAGCCTGCATGGAGACCCTGGAATGGGAGCACCTGAATCAGCTCCAGCAGCAGAGGGACACCAACTGCCAAACCATAGAGACCCTCCAGGCCCTGGCTGCTGTGTACATGTTTCCTGCTACCCAGCCTCCATCTATGGCCCCTCAGGGCCCCTTGGTCCCACCTGCAGCTCCACACAGGCCCCTGCCTGGACCTGGAAGGAGGTCCTAGGGTATCTCCTGCCCACCATACCCCCCAGCCTGGCCCCTTTCTAGGTCTGGCCCTGTGACAGTCTCTTCTGCACCACATAGGCAAAGACCTGGTCCCACATGAGGTTGCAATGTGCTGGGTTCACCACAGCCCCTGGACCCATGGAGGAACATTCAGGGGCTCGGGTGCTGGGCACCTGCTCAGGGCTCTGTCCCCTAGGCGTCTCCCCATGTCCCCCATTCTGGGATTGAATAGCCAAAATATTGTAAATAGTTTGCCTCATGTATATAGATTGCCTTTCATAAGCAGGTTTTTACATTTTTGGTAGTGGGGAAAGTGGTGGAAGGGTACTGTTGAGAGGGGAAGGAATGGGAGCATGGGGATTGCGAGGGCAATAAAGTTTTTTTTGTTTTCCCCATGTGTATGTCATGAGTGGTGCTGGGGGTGGGAAGGGGGTTGGGAGTTTATGAGCATTGAGGCAGGTGGGCTGGAGTGGTGAGTGCAAGAGGAGGGGCCTCCTGTAGCCAGTGCCCTGGTCCTCACTGGTGGAAGTGCGGCTCTCCTGGGGCCAGCAGGGCCAGCACCATGGCTAGTAACAGAGCAGGGTGCTGGTCATCATTGGCAGGGGTCGAGCTGGAGCAGCAGGGCACTAGGGGCCTCTGTCAGGGGCAGGGGAAGCCCTGTTGCAGGGAGGGAGTGGGTGGGTAGTAAGGGAGCTGGTACATGCTGCCCCTGCGCTGTGCATGAGGCTCCTGGTCAGGGAAGGGGCTGGCTAGGGACCAGAGATTCCAAGATGGCTGCCAAGTGCTGGCATCCATGTGGCTAAAGCTCCCACCGGCAGCTACAGGGGCACATGGCATACCTGAAAGGACTTGGGACTAATTTTAGTGCCAAGTACACTAACTTATTCCCATGTGTAGACACCTGCCAAAAATCGCTTAATGCACATTAAATTTAGTCATGCTCATTTGCACGTGTAGATGTGCCCTACATCACATAATTGGCCATGGCTCTAAAAACAGTCTTTTTTGTTCATGCTGTCTTCCAAAAACAAGGTGCATCTTTTAATTGGGGATCTGTTGCGCGCAAGGAAATATAACATATGTTTTAATGTTTTCTTCCAGTAGCTTAAAGCTATAACCATTGTATTTAAAAATATGTGGGAGTGGGTACAAGTTTGGTTCAGCTCTACTCCTGAGTTCTGGACTGCTGGCTTTTACTGTTTGTTTGTTTGTTTTACTTTTAAAAAGATTGCCTTGATAAATGAGCAGGGTGACAGGTGCATCATAAAGACATTTTGTCAGTTGTATTTCCAGAATTCACCCTACACTGGGATGGATTTTGTAACTGCATCTGACAGGTTTCTTTATAGTATTATGATGTAGCTGTCACTTTTTTTTTGTTTTCATTTTTAGAGAGAAAAGTGTTAAAGCATTTTCTTTTAAAAAAGAACATACATCTAAAGAAGTGCATGAACTTTTCAAGCAGATAAGATTAAAAAGACAGGTCAAATTTGGGGGCTGCCAAACTGGCATGTGTTCCTTTAAGGGTTGTAATGAGATTCCAGTGGACATTCATGCCCTTTGTGTGTCTCTTTTCAAGCATAGCAGTTTCCAGTCTATTTGTAAACGCATTAACTGTGTTTCCTTCTGTCTTCAAAGGTTATAGATTTGGAAAAGCAGATGAAAGCCATTGTGAGGGGAGTGTTTGAGAGACACAGTCCCATCTTTGCCCTTGTTTTTTTACACTCCACAGGCAGCACAGTGGTAGAATGCACTGTGGGATACCTACTTTAAAGTTATCATTTTACCCATAAAAGCTATACTGCTGACAGTGCATTTTTAAAAAGGTCTTAAACTTGAACCAGCAAAAAGGTCTATTAAATAAAAAGACTCTGATGGGGTTTATTTGTTTGTTTTCTTTCTCTGAAATTTTCAATGGAGGTGAAAGATTCTGTGAGTTGAATGACTTATCTAGTGGTCGCTTTTGTTCATACAGAATGTATATGTGAATGGGTCTTGTTGTCAGCAGCTGGCCATTTCATTTAGTTACTGAATATATCCAGAGAGGTTCAGAGACATGGCCTTAAGAAAATGGAAGAAAGTTACTGTGAACACATTACATTTCTTTCCTCCTAGGGCATCATTTTTCCTCCTAGGGTCTGGGGGCACAGTTGGTGTTCTCTTCGATCCTCCCAGTCTTGGGGTATGGGCTGAGGAGGGAGAGGAGGATCCAGGTAGTTAACCAAAGACTGCAGCACTGGTGTCATCAGGAAGGCTTTAGTGATGAGAGGCAGTGAGTTGCTGGGAAGAGTTGGTCTCCACCTCCCTCCAATGGGGAGGAGGCTCTTCTCAGCCAGACTGGCTGACCTGCTTCACCAGGCTTTAAACTAAGCCCGCTGGGGGATGGGGGGACTACCACCACTGCTGGCCCGCTGAGCAACCCCTGCAAAGCCAGCAGGGCAAGGCACTTAAGGGAGCCCACCCCTGCCCCAGCCCTGGTACAATCTGTGGGCAAGGCAAGAGCCCCCAAGGGGACACTTGCCTACCTGTACACAAATGCCAGGAGCTTGGGGAATAAGCAGGAGGACAACGCAAATAATTATGACGTCATAGGGATAACGGAAACCTGGTCGGACTCCACCCATGACTGGACCACAGGTATAGATGGATATACCCTGTACAGGAGGGTTCGAGTAGATAAAAGGTGCAGGGGTGTAGCTCTCTATGTTAAGGAAAGATATGTGTCCCTGCAAGCTGATGTTGGTGACCAGGGTGGACAACTGGAGACCCTCTGGGTTAAAATCCATGGGGAACACGTCACAGGGGACACAATGTGGGAGTCTACTACAGACCTCCCACCCAAAGTCATGAGACTGACCAGGAGTTTGTCTGGGAACTGGCTGAGGCCGCATGCTCCAGGACCATGGTTGTCATGGGTGACTTCAATTACTCAGACATCTCATGGGAAGATCACTCAGCAAAATCCGAGCGGTCACAAAGCTTCCTATCATGCGTGGATGACCTCTACCTGACTCAAGAAGTCTATGGGCCAACAAGAGGTAAAGCGCTGCTCGACCTGGTATTGGCTACTGGGGATGACCTAATCAGCGACCTAGTGATTGATGGGAAGCTGGGTGACAGCGACCATAAGCTGATTACCTCACCATTTGCCGTAAAGCTGGCAAGTCAGTCAGCAACACTGAAGTCCATGACTTCAGGAAAGCTGACTTTGACAAGCTCAGGAGGCTTGTCAGTGAGGCCCTAAGGGACCATGACCCCAGGGGGAGGGGAGTTCAAGAAGAATGGTTGCTCCTCAGTTCACAAGCTAATTCTATTCCATTTTGGAGGAAAGGCAGCAAGAGGGCAGAGCAGCCCCCCTGGCTCTCCAAGGATCTAGCAGACCTCCTGAGGCTAAAAAAAAAGGCCTACAAAGGATGGAGGATGGGATTCACCTCCAAGGAGGAATATTCTGCACTGGTCTGGTCCTGCAGGGACCGAAGCAGGAAAGCCAAGGCTGCAACTGAACTCCAACTACTTTGAGCATCAAGGACAATAAAAAGTCCTTTTTCAGATATGTGGGGAGCCGGAGGAAAAGCAAGGGCAACATTGGACCCCTGCTAAACCAGA
>NW_005841840.1:2983685-2985141 GCF_000455745.1 Alligator sinensis | reverse complement strand
GGGACGTCATTCTCCCCTTGTACTCAGCCTTGGTGAGGCCACAGCTGGAGTACTGCATCCAGTTTTGGGCTCCACAATTCAAAAAGGATGTGGATAAGCTTGAGAGTGTCCAGAGAAGAGCCATGTGCATGATCAGAGGTCAGGAAAATGGACCTTACGACAACAGGCTGAGAGCCATGGGGCTCTTTAGCCTGCAAAAGCGCAGGCTCAGGGGCAATCTGATGGCCACCTATAAGTTTATCAGGTGTGACCACCAGTATCTGGGGGAACGTTTGTTCACCAGAGCGCCCCAAGGGATGACGAGGTCGAATGGTTATAAACTACTGCAAGACCGTTTCAAGCTGAACATAAGGAAGAATTTCTTTACTGTCCGAGCCCCCAAGGTCTGGAACAGCCTGCCATTGGAGGTGGTTCAAGCACCTACATTGAACACCTTCAAGAGTAAAGTGGATGCTTATCTTGCTGGGATCCTATGACCTCAGCTGACTTCCTGGCCTTCGGGTGGGGGGCTGGACTTGATAATCTTCCGAGGTCCCTTCCAGCCCTAATGTCTATGAAATCTATGAAATCATGGGTTTATAAACATCAGGTGCATACATTAAGACTTAATTATTTAATCTTAAAACTGCAAGCATAAGCTGCATATGGAAAGATCAGTCATCACCAAGGCAGGTAACCCTTTATCAAAATATTAAGAGATGCATGTGTTTCCAGATCAACAGTTCTGACCGTTTCTCAGCAAAGTTGTAAAACTTCTTGTTGAGGAAGACTTATCATAGAACTGAGATGGATGGAGAACAGTTGGAATAAAGAATTATTTTCTACCAAATGAGAAGCAAATCTCAATGACTCAGAAGTTTAAATGAAGTTAATTTAAAATTCAAAAGAATGGCTTTAAAGTGTATCTGATATGTTTTAGTCAAGAAATTAGGCAGGGGAGAAAACCCCTTCATGATACTTCTGGGCATTTTGATTTTGTCCTGTAAAGAAATACCAAAATAACTCATGAATAGATATGGTTTTGCTTCAAGCCTACTGTCACAACCCCATACTTGAGGCACCCCTGGAATAAAACATTTCTCTCTGCTATTGCGATGTTTGTCCCAAGGAACAGACCAAGGTTTACCTTGAGATAATGCCATATCCTATGAAGCCTTGGCTCCACTGCCTTTATACCAACCCCTACAGCTACAACAAGGAAAACTCTGCCAGCTTGTGAAAGAATTTTAGGTTCCTTTTTCCATTGAAAGGGAGCTTGGCCTGAGATCAGCTTTACCATTAGCAATCAGTAAGGGAAAAAACAACACAAGGACTTATTATAAAGGAGAAAAATATTATATGGGAAAAACTGACTATATAGTTTAAAGATGGAACAAAAAGATGAGTAAAGTTTCTTACCCTTTTAACTGGCTGCAGCCTAGCCCCTCTGAAGGTCCTACCAGGATTTCCAGAGGTC
>NW_005841840.1:2938059-2983654 GCF_000455745.1 Alligator sinensis | reverse complement strand
TGCTGATCCTGCTAGCTATAACTGCTGTGGGCTTTGACTAATCTTGGACCATTTTGGGATATTTAAAAAAACAACTCTTATAGATAGCCCCTAAATATCTCCAAACCTGCCCTCACCATCAGCATTGTTCCAATTGCTAATGAGTCTCTCAATCCTCTAGAAATTTCTTTTCCACCTGGGGCATCTGGAAATCCTTTAGCTAATGACCTGTTTTTCTGAGATGCCTCTGCTATTGTGGGTTTTAATTTTTTTCCCCCATTACAGGCAGACAGTACCTTGAGAGCCCACCCCACAATAACCCCTTCTGCCTGTGTTTGGGAGTAGCAATTGTTCTTGTCCTAGGATCATGCTGGCAGGAGGTGCTTTGCAGTTTCATCTACTTCCTTTTCCTTAAGTATGCATTTCTCATTGCCCTTGACTAAACCATGTCTAAAATCATAAAGATATGCATAGACAACAGAATACAATCCATACAGTGATAAAAGTGAAATAACTGAATACAGAAAAATATTTGCTTTCTAACAGGACCACACATTGATAAAACAAAATCAAGAAAACATGCATGACCTTCCATGAACAACTCGAAATATAGTGGGGTTCATGACAACTGTCTTGTTGGATCTGGCTGGGTCTTAAATTCTACTCCTGCTAACATTTAACATCAATTTCAAGGATATAAGTAGCACTAGTCAAGTCAGAAAGATTGTGTGCATAAATCAAAGTACTGGTGGGCATAAGTGTTGGCAGAATGAATGGACTTTACCTTGTCCAAAACAATTCACCTGATTACTACCACTTAATCTATAGAGGAAATGAATATTTACGGTCCAAAACCCTGCTTACCACTGGTGATAATTTATAGTGCTGTAGCAATGAAGTTTGGAGCCTGGCACAAAGCCTGCAGCGGTAACCTGCCCTCGCCCTGCTCGCAGATCTTGGGGGCACCCCCCGCCATGCTTGCCCGGGAGTGATCATGCAATGTCGGAAACCTCCCTTGAGCTGACCTTCCCCCATCCTTGTGCCCCCACAAGCAAGCCGCTCATGGCTCTGTCCTGCACCCTGCCTCGGCTGGGCAGCACCTGTTGGTGCCCTTGGCTTTGGCACCCAGGGCAGTTGCCCTGCTCGCTCTTCCCCCACTCTTGCTATGGTACTGATAACTTAACTCAATTTTACAAACCAAGCACTTGGGATTTTTCAATGGGTTTGAATAATTATCCAAACTTTAGAGGTTTTGCCTCTCTGCTCTTTAATATATTTCAGATATTGTGTGTATGTGTGTGCATGTCTATGCATGCATGCATGCACTAATAGTTTCTTGAAACAAAATGTTTTGGGGTTCAGTTTCTATTGTGAAAACATGTTTAAAGACTACATAGGATTGTCTTCCTTAATTCTCTTCCCAATCTGAACTTCCCATGATCAAAAGTTCAGCAAAATACTGTGCCTTTCTGATTATCTTAAATGAATCTGAATTGTTCACATTTGCTTTTTTATACACCGCCCCCCTCCAACCACAACACATTTTGGTTCTAGAGAATAGAACAGTGGTCCTCCTTACCATGTTTGGTTTTGCCTTAAATACTGTCTAGAGCATTCCAGACTAATATTACTTTTAAGAGTCTCTACTAATACTGAATATGTGTGTATATATGTATGTGTGTGTGTGTGTGTGTATTATACTAGTGAACTGTCCATCAAGAATGATGTGGGGGATGGGTGGGGATGGAGTACTGCCACCCGCCCCCCTACACCACTGCTGCCTCTTGAGGGGGTGGAGCTTGCCATGCTGACCCCTCCGTCCCCCTCCACCAGCACCCCACGCCGTTGCTGCCTCCAAGGAGCAGGGCTGGGGTGAGGGTGGGGGGCAAGGCCAATGGTGCTGGTCTTGGCCCCCAGCTCTGTCCCCTCCATCCCTGCCATTATGGTGACACTCCACAGAGCACTCTGCATGGAGCACTCGGGTTGTTTCAGTAAGCATTGTGATTGGCTGCCGAGACAACCAATCAGAGTGCTCCAAGAGTGTTACAGGCAAACAGACAGAAACACAGACAGATGGACTAAGCCCTTATATATATCAGACTTTCAATACCTACATGTTTTAAGTTGGCATATTGAATTGATTTTGTCTGCTGCTGTTGGGTTTTCTAGCTTGAAGTGTTAGAAGATAAACATTCAATAGAAGATAAAAATAATAGAGGAGGATATTGCTAAATCCACTTGTTTTGTATTCTGCACAACCGATCCTTTCACTATTGTGTTCATTTTAAGCCTCTGAGAAAAGTTTGTTACCGCTGAGAAAAGGCTGATGTGTTTGTTCTTTAGGTATATTTAGATGATTGATGTAGTACAAAACCATTTCGGGATTGGAAAATTTGAGGTGAGATTTGTGAAAGGTACTAAATATTCTCATTACTGATTTCAGTAGGATTTGCACGCATCTCACAGGGAAATAAGGTTGTTGGGAGTGGTCCTTATGAGTGACAACCTAGGTAGTTGGTTGAGGAAGAATCTATTAGATCAGGGAACAGATTTCTAATTCCTGAAAAAGCTCTACAGAAGGTAGTGCAAAGTTTTGTTAGCTGTTCTCAACAACTGAAAAAAACTCAATCTCATAAATATAGACCTTTGTTTTGTGCAGTTAGTGAATGTAAACAATACTGTAAGCTGATATGTCACCCAATTTAAACCTGCAGTAGGCACGCATGTGTTTCAATACAATATTGCATGTTTTAAACTATATTCATTTCTTTCAAACTCTTTCTCAGGGGCAGACCGAGAGGGCGTGAAGTAACCCCCTCTTTGGCTGTGCCACGTGAGCTCTCAGTGCAAGGTCTGCCCCAGAGCCTCTGTTTTTGTGGGGCTCTACAGATTAAAGGATGAATGCTGCTGTCGCCATTAGTCCCCTTTTTTCGCCTGCTGATGAATATAGTAGGGAGTGAGAGGGAGAGAGAGGGGAAGTACTAACAGCAGCCATGCTCACCCCCTGCACTCTTGAGCCTCACAAAAGCAGGGACTCTGGCCAGATCCCACCAGGATCAGCTGGTGAGCTCAGAGCTCAATGCTTATGCAGAGTGCTGGCAGGAGTCTTGTCAATGAACTCAGTCAGCACACAGATACCATAGCAAACATGCCTCACTGCCCATATGTAGAACAGCCAAAGTTTGCATGGAAGGGAGGCAGAATGCACCCCTTTTGCCCCATTCCTGGGCCCACTATTTCTTTCATTGGTAGGTTTTCATAATTAATGGTGCATATACATTTTTCTCATGCAATTTGTCCACTTCTGGTGAATGATCACACTGTGCAGCATTTTAATTTATTGAATTTTCTATTTCAGGCTTAATATACCAAACTGCCCTCTACTTTTGGAGCAATTGCACAATAGATACTCTCATGTGCATCACATTGAGTAAAATGGCAGTGCTTATGTCTTTTTCTCTTAAAAACTTTGGGCAAGGAAATATAATTGAGCTATGTTTGCTATGATATCTGTGTGCTGAAACTTCTATTGGCATCAGTCACAAGTATTCAAATTAGGCTTCTGTTTTAGTAACTTGGATCCACTTGAGAGGAATTTTTTTTTTGATGTGCTTGAAACTCCAAGGATCTTACCTTGCATGTGTTGCATACCCAGAACTCCCAAAGGGCCAGATGCAGCTCAAGGATCAGACCCCAAAAGAGTCAACCAAGAATAGTAGCTGCCTTTGAAGGAGGAAAAAAACCTCAACTTTTGGCAAAAGCTTTTTAGCTTATTTGGTCCTTAGCATAGAAAAATGACTGTGGTAACTGCATGAGATCTGTTCTAGTGAGAGAGATAGAGCAATGTGATGATGATAAAACAGTTGATGCAACTGAGGTTCAAATTTTGAAATGTATTATTGTAAAAGGTAAGTGTGAGATAGAGACAAAACAACATACATGTATAAATGTTGACAGCTACAATTCTGTTTTTTAGCTGTGTAATGTACTTCTAATATAGGCTTGTTCATAGACTTTTGTTACAGAGTTTTGTTTTGCCTGTGTTCTGCAAAAGTGGGCAAGGCATAATCACAGTTGTGCATAATTGACAGTGGCTGAATGATTTTTTGTCAACATTTATTTTAATTACCTCATCTTTCTGTTTGCAAATTATTTGCAGATATAAAGGTGTTGATTAGATATCTGTATTAGTTGATTACATTAAAGTACTAAGTTGTAGCCAGTGGCCAGTAACTAAACATTGTTTGTGTCATGTTATTTGCTACTACTTGCATACTTTTGCTAAGTATGCAAATACTAAACATTGTTTGTGTCATGTTATTTGCTACTACTTGCATACTTTTGCTTCTGTTTTCTGTTTTAAACAGAAGAATATATCATAATTATGGATGGCTAGCAAATAACAAAGCACGAATAAGCTTAGCTCACACCTGAATGTTTGGTTTTATAATTATTTGTGCAAAAGTGCATGCAACATTTAGGAAATATGGGCATTTTCATATGTACACACCAGCCATCAGACTGTGTGTGAATAATAAAAGAGATAGCTTTACAATAACCAGAAAAGTATGATGAACAGTTTTTACTTACACAATATTTTCAAATAATTTTCTTGAATATTCAACTTGGTAGCACTGCTGGGTACTACTGGAGAAGGTTCTTAATTATAGAACTCAGGTTATGAGTTCTATGTTTAGGTTTGTTTTGATGTATTAGTAAAATATGGCCACCTACATATTTCCAAGCTGGATCCTGTTTGAGATTCCCATTCACATCCTGGGCACATGGAGTGGGGCAGAGCTGTATTGTCCTGGGCAGAAGGGTGTCCTCAGTTGATGCCAGAGTCTTCCACAGAACTGTGGGGAGGGTTGGGCATGGGTTTTGTGGGTTGTGCTGCAGCAGTGGCTGCAGCGCTGATGGTGGTGGTGTGCGTGTTTGTGTGTGGAGAGGGTGGGGGGAGGGGAATGCTCTGCACATCTGGAATGGGGGGGGCAGCAAGGATGTGTCAGAGGAGTGGGAGCAGAACACCCATGGCAGTTGTGTCAGGAATGGTGTCCTGGTGGCTGTATGTTCGACTGCGGTCCACAGGGTTGAGGACCCAGGTGGAGAAGGAGGGGACATGGTAGAGGACACAGCCACAGGATCCATATCCTAGGTGGTGACTTCTGTGGCATGGTCCATGTGCTTGATCATGCCTGAGAAGATGTCAGCGGAGTTCAAGTCCACTGCGGTTGCACCTCTGCTCTCAGATCTTGCTATCATCTGGGGGCAAGCACCAACAGGCCAGAATTATGCATGCACTTTTACTGAATCTTCATCCATTTTGTCTTGGCTCAGCACTGCACTCAGGGTCTGTTGTGGCCTTGTTCTGGCATCTGTTGATCAGTGCATTTGAATGTGTCCCTGTTGCAGTCCCCTTTGTGCTTTGTGACAGGGTGTGTTAGCATGACCCAGGGACTTGGGTGCCCAGGTCCTGAGCCTCATGCAGGGGGAACAGACACCTCCCTTCTCTCTGCTACCTGCCTGTGGCTGACAGGTGACTGGAAGCAGGAGGTGGGGCTGGGAAGAGGGGCTGTGCTTGTTTGGTGCAGGGAGCAACAAAGTGCAAGCCAAGTGCTAGTGCATTTCCTGGTGATGGTGGGGCAGAGGGGGATGCAAAGCAGGCTGGGATGCTGGAGGACAGCAGTCTAACTTGAATCAATAGATGTCAGACATTCCTGACTCCTTAAATGTTCTAAATAGAAAAAACAATATAGCAGGGAAAAATGAGAGAGAAAGGTGGATGTGATGGGGATTAGAGCACATGGGGTATTGAAATGAAGCTACTAATCTCATTAACTGTCTTCTAAACTACTGACTTGTACCCAGGTCTCCAAGGTTGAAAGACTAATAATTAATTAGATTCACTGTCTGTTCTGTTGAAAGCTCCAAAGGTTAAGACTATGGAGGACTAATGATGGCAATCTCTTCTAATGTTTAAACTACTGTTTAAATTTGAATTAGAATCTAGGGTTGACAGTTTGAAACTAACACAGATTTATACCTTTATCACATTCCAAATGCTGCCTGCTGAAACATTTTAAAGCACTCCTTGAATAAGCAGCAGCTCACTGTGCATACTTCCTAGTGGACTATGTTTCTGCTGATCATGTTTGTAATTTCTTTATGTTTGGTTCTTAATCTTACCTTCTGTGACAGAGCACTGGATGTGCCTGTCACTTTAAGAAGATGGGCAGCCTGCAAAGCAGCAAGCAGGTGGAGAAGGGAGCTAATGAGGGCCTCACCTGACCAGAAGAGAGCTAGGATATAAGTTCATGGCCTGATGAAGCAGGCTAAGCCCAGGAGCTACAAGCAGTGGAGCTCCAGACACCAGGCTTGCATGCAACAGGTCTGCCTAGGAGCCACACAGGTCTGTCCAGGAGCCTTTTACAGAGGGCTGATTGTGTTGATAGCCTGGGGAAGGGCTGAGTGAGAACCAGTGACCACCAAGGAATGATAACACCTGTGAGGCATAGGGCATGGTGTAGGGGCATATTGGAGCCACACAATTTGCCCTTAAGGTGAGAAGCACAGACACCTGGTGGCCCTGGGGCAACCTCCCTCATCTAAATAACAAAACATCAAGGCATGGCAGAAGAGAGTGAAGGAGTGGTTGCTCACAGAGAGAGTGGGCTGAAGGACTCCAGGGGTTTCATGCCACCCCTGGAGGTGGTACTCCCTTACACCTTCCCACTCTCACAGTGTTTCCATCCTTAAAACATAGACTGCTTTGGAAACCTTAATCTTACTTCTGGATGTGGTTGTTAGTCTGTTCACAAGTTTTTAAGAACTAAAAATAGAAATATCTCAGTTTTTTTGCATTGTGATCCATGGGCTACTCTACTGGTCAGAACAATATCTAAGCCTCTAAGGGACCACTACAGGAACAGATCTAGCGCACAGAGGGCTAACACCTCTCTCCAGAGGACCATGTGTTCCAGACTTGGTAACTGTGACTGTCTTTCTGTGATGCTGTTAACCTTTAGCTATGACAGTGTTTTCTACACAATCTGTCAGGGTTGGCTGTAGGTAGATGGGTTCACTTCATGTCCATGTGACATGGTTTGTCCCTGTTTTAGGCTTGGTTAAGTGTATCTCCTGTATTTTCTAAAATCTGAGATGAATCTGGAACTTGAATTTATACTGTGCACATGGCAACATATTGGACTTTTTATTGACTTTGATTTAGACCTATGCTAGCCTAGGGAATATAGGGAAAGTATTTTTTAATTAAAAAAAACAAGAGAGATCCCTGAGAAGGTAGTCCAAACATGTCTTGCTCTCATATACAGTGCTCAGTATTTGATACTCTTCACAAATCAGAGTGAGCTGAGACAGATTAAAGTATATAGGATCTCAGTTTTACAAATGGATAATGATGAAAAGATTTCTGTATTATGAATCTTTATTCAAACCTCCTAATATTGTACAAATATTCTTTCAGGGTGATTTCTTCTTCCTTCTCATCCATTAATACATATTAATATAAAAGAAAATAATCTCTCCTGCAGTAGCTATCTTTATTACAAAAGATTGAGAATACTTGTTGTGAATTAAATCCACATGCTTGATATTCCATATGGGTTGTGTTGTTTGAAGTTATCATTCACAAAGTTCCGGATATGTCATTTAGTAGGCCAAAACTTCATTATGAAGGTGAAGATTTGCCTCAATGTGGCATGAGCAATTCACCGAGATAAACTGTGTTCTGCTTTAGTTAAAAAGGTTAAATGAAATGACAGTTGTTACTATGAAATTTATGTCAGTTGTTGACTTTGAGAGTTCTGACACCGTAAATAGCATCAGGGCTGAACTTTCTCAATAGCTGCACTTTGCAGTTCATAAATTAGCTCTTCTTAATGGTTCCACAAACTGCAGAACAAATATTGTTTGCAATGATGTGAGTGACTGTTTCTGAACAGATATAAATATTGTTCCCGTTTCTCAGAACTTTTTTTTTTACTGATGTAAGCAAACAAAGGACATAAAATAAGAATAAAATGTATGTAGTATTTATGATTTTGTGAGTGTTTTTCAACTTTGTATATGCCAGATCTGAAAAAATAACCCTTGTGACGTAACTTTGCCAAATAAAATAATATCTAATTTCTAAATTCTCCCCCAAAATGTACTAAGCTGATCAATATTAGTGAGGAAAATATTAATCTGTTATATACATCTGTTGATGTTCATCAGCTCTAGGAATGATACAATCCTTTGTCTAATTTCTTGCTTGAATTCTTGGGAGGAATGGAAGGGACAGAAATATTGACAAAAAAGTAAGCTAAGGGAGTCTTTCTTATTGCAACAATCATAACAAGGCAAATAGGGTGTCTTGAAAAGCCCAATTAAAAATCATTCATGTAGTAATTTGTTTTGGTTTAACAACCTATTTACAACCTATTACGTTACCTGGGACTTGCTGAAAAAATATCAAGTATTTTTGAGTTATTGTGTATAAAAAGATGTTTGTTTCAGTAGCATGAATGACCTTAAAAAAAATTGAGCAAATTCATAGTTTGTAATTTTAGGTTTGCAGTAAAGATTGGCAGCAAATCCTCTGTACTTCATTCACACAAAATTCCCACTGACTTTAATTAAGGAGATTTTATAATTAAGGTGAACAGGATTTCGCTCTGAGTCCACAAATAATTGTGTAAGAGATATCCTGTTTGTATTTTAAAGAATAGTTCTTTTATAACTAATTTTAAAGATGGTCTTTTTTTCATTGAGTAAAACATTATCATGATGTACCTTCCCATAATAACTTAGTGGCTGTGTCCACATGAGCATGGACATTTGTTTCCCCAAGGACAAGTAGCAGTGGCACACCTTGTGCCACCGCTAGTTGTCCCTGGGGAATTCGTGTGCCATGTGCCCTCTGGCACATGACAGGTTACCCCAGGTGGAGTAGGGGAGGCCAGCACTGGGCTGGCCCCAGCTGCCTTACATGAGGTCCTGGGGGCCTCCTGGGGCTGCAGCAGCAGCAATCCTGCTACTCGGAGCCTGGCCAGCAGTCAGAGTATGGTATGGCTCTGGCTGGCCAGGCTCTGGTTATGAGCAGCACGTGCTATCCCTGCATGCACTACTCCACTTTTTTTTGCACAGGTTTTTGTGCAGGTTATTGCATGGGATACACGGGCGTAAAATAAACACCACAAACCCACTCTGCTCCCTTGCAGTGTGGAGGACTGCTGAATGTTCGGTATGTGGTGACTTAGACATGTATGTGGTGCCACATACTGCATGGCTGAGCTAGCTTGGACACAGCCAGTGGGGTTAAAAAAATGCTTCTAGAGTCACAGACTGGTTGTAAAGCCTAATATTAGCAAAAAGGAGATAGGCCCATAGGTGGTATGTAGCCTACATGGGTTTAATGTACAACCTCCGGACTTGTCTCCACATGCAGAGATGTGCACCTGCAGCAGCAAATTTGTGCCACCCCTTATTGCCACTGCACATGTCAGTGAACATGCACTTTGATGTGGGCAAAATGCCCTGCTTCGGAGAAACTTCTGTTTCCCTACTCTTTCCAGCATGCTGGAGCAGCTGGGGCAGAACTAGAGGAGGGGAGATACTCTGGCCAGCAGCCAAAGTGTCTCCCAGGAGAACCGAGTCTCTATGTCTGCCGGTGTATGCTCCTATTGTGCTGTGCCATGATTTTGCAGCTTTTTTTTTTTTTTTTGCTACTCCAATTTCCTGGTAGTGAATTTTGCCCCTGTGCTTCAAATTTGCAGCACAGGGAATGCTTTAAATGTGCCTGGCGTAGTTTGTAGTGGCACAGACTGCATGTGCCTATACATCTGGATCTAGTCTCTGGGTTCCTGCCCAGCCATTACTGTCCACATTGGTTTCTGGGCTCTCCCTCCCTCTTCCAGCTTCTACTTCTAGCACCTGTCACAGGGAGCAGGCCAGTGTGAGACTACCTGTGGTACAATGCTTGTAGACATTCAGTGCAGTGGGGAAAGCGGTGTGCCTTGAGTGGTTTGTGGCTCAGGATGGGGTGGCTTGCACAAGGTAGCGCCTCCTGTGTGTGTTCCATAGGACATAGTTTACCTGGCCACTTAGATGTTTGGCAGCCCTGGATTGGATCCAGTGTAAAGGGCTTTATAACTAGTAATTGGAGGGGGAGGGGGGCCTCAAGTGAGGCACTCACTTGGGGAAGGTGCCAGAATGCCCTTCCTTCAGGAATCTTTCTTACAGCAGGCACAGCACTATCATAAGAGCCAGGCAGCCTTAAGCCCAGTAGTATATGGGTGGGGGACAAGTTGAGCTGAATGACATTCTCCCTGGTACTTTTACTTCAGGAGAAGCAATTCTCAATCAAAATAATTTGGTTTTCGAGAGGGTTTTTTTTGTTTTTTGTTTTTATTACTTTTTTGATAAAGTTAGAAACATCCATAGAAAAAGAACGTATTTTTCACAAAAGAAGAATTTGTTCAAAGATTGTTTAAACAAAACCAGACAGCCAACCAACTGACCAACCTGCAAAAGCCACAAAGAAACCCAGCACCAACAGGATCCCCATTTTAAGATCCTAGGAAATTTCCCCCCAGATACTTTGTTTCCATCAAGGCATGGAAGGTGAATGTAAAGAGAGGGAGGATCAAAAAGGGACTATGGAAGTGCAGGGCTAGCTGGCAGGCAAGGCCCTCAAAGACACCCCTGGCTTGGTCCTGTCACAATATATCATTTTTGTTTTCTGTTGCTGTAGCATCTGTGGTGTTCTCATTTGCAGAACTGCTGTGTGACTAGCACTCTGATCAATCTGGATGGTTTCCTTCCATTTTATAAAAGTACGTTGTTTTTCACTATAAGAAGTTTTCCGTCTTTGCAGATGCCATTAAGGAGTGTAAATACCATGATAATGAATGTGGTATAAATATCTACTTACATACAGGCACAAATTAGATTGTTGTGATTTTAGATTGCGTTGATGGCTTCCATAGTAGCAGAGATGTGCTGTGAAAATAAAGATAAAATCTTTTCTACTGGAGTCTATAACAGTTAAACTTTGGAATTCTGGTTGGAACACTTTGGGGGGAGGGTGGTTTGAGGTGTTATCTTTTAGTGGGACAGAAGTCCCATTGTGACAACAGCATGAAAATAATGAATCCAAGTTGACTCTGAATATCAATAATAGAAATGGAAAATAACTTTTCTGAAATGATACGCAACGTAAATTAGTCTGAGAATGCCTTTTACCAAAAGAGTCCTTCCCCCTAGAGATTTTTTTGTGATTAAGGTTTAAACAAAGGATAGCTAATGAAGGCATAGTGCTGTCCTTTGGCAGTAATCTTGCAAGCATAATGATGCTAAGGAGGTATCTCATGCAGAAACGTTTCATTCTGACAATATGAGCCCATGTATAAAGCTGGACAATGCTCCAAACCTCCCTTATGACTCTAATAAATACTTCTATATATCACACTACATTACCAAGCCACATTTAACTTCTAACACTTGCATATAGTAACCACTGAAAATACTTTTTGTTGAATGTTAATATTTGAGATCCCAGCATTCTTATACTTCTCCTCTGCAAAAGGCTGTATGTATATTATGCTTTAGTATCTGATACACCAGTTATTTGCCTTGATATATATTCTACATTCTTTGTACCGTCGTGTAAGTTGTCTCACTGGACTCACTTGAAATACTCTCCGCCTCATGTTCCAATATATTTGGTAATATATGGGTTGATTCTGCTAACAGTATATGCTAGGGAGAATAAACAATGTTTCATTTAGACATGTTTTATTAAGTGCTCCCTTGTGCTGCCGCTAGTTGTCCCCAGGGAATGCCTGTGCCACATGCCCTCTGGTGTGGCAGGGTACCCTGGGTGGGGTAGGGGAGAATGAGACCAGCACTGGGCTGGCCCCAGCAGCATTACTTGGGGTTGCAGGGGCCTCCTGGAGCTATAGCAGTGGTGATCCTACTGCTTGGAGCCTGGCTGGCAGCCAGAGTGTGGCTCTGGGTGGCCAGGCTCTGGTTCTGAGTGGTGCACACTGGCCCCACATGCGCCGTTCTGCTTTTTTATTGGCATGGGTTTTTTTGACCCCTGGATATCCAAGTGTCAAACACCCCCCCCTCCCCTTGCACATGCTCCCTTGCAGCATGGAGAACAGCTGAATGTGAGGTATGTGGTGCTGCAGATGCATTAGCAGTGCCACATACTGCATGGCTGTGCTTGCTTGGATGTGGCCCTTTTATGCAAATTGCATGGCTTTTCATGGTTTCAATATGCAACAAATTGGGAATAGGTAGTTTTGACTGAACTTCATTTAGTGACTAACCTTTTTTTTAGAGAGAGAGAGTGGTGTCTTCAGGGGCTAAAAGTATTAGGTTTGGTATGAAGGAACAACACATTAAATTTAGTCAAAATCTTGACAAACCAAGATGTTTAGATGCTGACTATCTCACTTGGCCACAATTAATTGCCTGATGGAGGAAGGCATCTCACTTGATATTTTGAGCATTGTTTCCAGAATTTTCATCCTTGGACATTTCAGAAAATGAACTTTTAAAGAAAATGATTTCCTGAAGCTGAAACATCTTTTTTGGATCCTTTCCTAGAATCGTCACCTTTCATAGACTGATATGATCTGGTTCATGCATATTTAAGGAGAAAGCATCTACAAGTTGGTCTTTATCACTTCAGCGCTACTAATAGATAGAGTGATATCTATCCAATATGCTTCAAATTTTTATGATGTGTGACTCTGCCATATAAATTACCTGTGTCAGTCTCAAGTACTTCCCAGTAAATAATGCATCATTAGCAGAAAATGCTTCTAAGCGACTTCCCAGAATAGGTATGAACATTTGGGAAAACTTGAATATTCAATATATTTCTATGAAATGTCAAGAGGACAATTCCAGAGACTTCATTGACAATTCAGGATAAATAAGAACGCCTCTAAGTAAGGGGGCTACCTTGTATATGTTTCAATAGAGCAATTAGTTTGATATTTGAAGCAAACATTTTACATAAAACTTTGTTTGCATCATAATTTCCAGAGACCTGGAAAAAATTCTTGTGATGAAACCTAACACCTTCACTTAAAAATAAAGAAGAAAGAATTGTTCTTATGAAATCAAAATCAGTACAATTTTCATTGCTAAACAAGCCAATTATTTCTCTTGAAGTTATTCCCACCTTCCTCTTTATTTTTTCCAATCAATAACATCTCCTTGTTTCAACTCTGTCTTTTGGCAGAAAGGAAATGGTTGTTTCCCTTAATGCAGGGGTCCCTAACTGTCACCAGCCTAAGGAAACATTGCTTTTAACTCTTCAATTTACTGTGGCTTAGTAAATCCAGACAGTCTGTTGCTGGGTTGGGGACTGCTGCCCTAGGATACCCTTGTTTCTTCTTGCATTATCAGTAATTAGGGTCAACAGTTGATTATTGGTAATTAAGGTCAACATTTGATTCTACATGTCACAATATGTCATGGAATCAGAAGCTAAAACTGGTGAAATAGAGGGAAAAGTTGCTTATGAAAATATTTCTGGATTTTGGATAACTTTTTGACTTACTATATTTACCCGAATATAAGATGATCCTGAATGTAAGAAGATCCTCCAATAATTATATTCTATACACACAACATTTATAAATTTATTATAATTTTCCATTTATGGAATCTAATTATTGGAGGATCATCTTAAATTCCTTCCTTCCTCACTACTGCAGGTTCCGGGGGGGCACACAGTTTCCAGGAGTGGGAGACGGACAATGAGGGAGGAAGTAAGGGGTATATGGTAGGGCAGGTGGTATATGATAGGGCAGATGGGGGGGCCGTAATGGGCAGGCAGTGAGAGAAGCTGTTAGCTTGTCCTCTGCTGCCTGTCTTGCCTACATTTACCCCTCCAGTGTGCCTGCCCCCTGACAGCCTCAGGTTGTCCTGATTTCCCCCTTCCCCTGTTCCCCATTCCTCCCCTCTTCATGACACTGCTGCCACCCAAAGCCTCAGGTCCCCCTCCTTCTTTCCATCTGCATCCTCTGAAGTTTCTCCCCAGCAGGTTCCATCCCTGCTGCAGCATGGAGCATAGCTCCAGCCTTCCCTATAGGTATGGAGATGCCACTGCTATTCTAACCCATCCCTATAGCAGCAGTGGCAGGGGGGTGGCATTGCTGCTACAGGGCCAGGCTGGGACAGCAGTACCAGCTCTTCACTGCTGCTATGGGGCCGAGCTGGAGCAGGGATAGAGCCTGCCAGCACAAAGAAAAGGTAAAGAAGAGATCAGCAGAAGGGGAAAGAGAGGGAGAAGTGGCATGGGGTGAGGAAAACTGGAGGCTGTGGGGGAGGAGTGGCAGGAGGGCAGTGGGTGGAAGGTGAAAGCTGTGTCTCTGGCTGGATTGGGGCTGGAGCTCCCTGGGTTGGGGCTGGAGCTACAGCAACTTCCTGTTCCCCTCATCCTCTGCTACCTCATGCTTGATTGTGAGGGAAGGGGCTTTCCTCTTCATGTTAAATGGCAGAGGAAAGCCCTGCCATCGCAAATCTTCAAATTGAGTAAATGTGGTAATTATGTTTGTTTATACATCTTCCTGTCAATGTTAAATGATACTGTTTAAACAAGGAAGTCCTATTGCATATAAAACATATTAGCTATTTACTTTTTAGGCTGGAAATGCTCAACTTCCTCAAAGCTGTATTCATCTCGTCAACTAACAGAAGCAATACCATGTAGCATTACATTAACAATGCTATGCATAATAAATAACAGGTAGGTGCCAAAGATAGTAAATAGTTTTGCAAAAAACTTAGGTTAATATAGGTTTGCACATGGTATTTTACAAAAAACCCCCCCAAAAAACAAATAATAAAATTTCAAAATAATCAAAGTCTGTTTGTGGATAACTGAGTTGTGGACAGAAAAGGGCTACATCTTTTAGAGATTGTTTGCTTCAAATTGCTACATTCATTTCTGGTAAATATCATGCCAATTTGCATCTAGAGCTATAGAAAACATTTTTTTCTGAATAATGAGAATTTGCCACATTTGAATTTGAGCTTTTTTTGCAGTTCCATTTAAAAATAAACTACAACTAAACTTTTGTCCTAAGTGAAAAGTAGTTGCAGATGCAACTTCAGTATCATACTCATGCTAGGGTCTGGTCCTTGCTTTAAAGTTTTGGGGCCAAATGTTTTGTTGGTGCAAATCAACATCACACTAGTTAAGTCCCTGTAGCTGTGCAGATTTACCCTAGCTCTTGATTTTAGTACAGGGTACCAGTGTATGAAGATCTAAACCTTATAGCTATATTGCTATGACAAGAGCAAATTATCATGTTCATTTAGGTACTGTGTACCTGTTATCTAGGGAAGTAAAACAGCTGTTATCTAGATACTTGTGCTTTATAAGTCTAGCTGCTCTGTGAAACAGGAGAGTAGATTCTCAGGAGCTGTATATCAACATACCTCCAACAAAGTCAATGGAACAGTGCCTGATTTACAACCTTTGGGATTAGGCCGAAAGAACCTATGTTAATAAAGGTGTGACTTCCTAGATGTACAGTCAAGTGTGGAATAAATTGAATGAGGTAAACAAGCAAATATTTGACAATGAACAGTTCAGTGGTAGAAAAATATTGAAAAGGACTTAAATATTCTTGTACTAAATAGTACAGTAACAGTGAAGGCATGATCCAGTACGTAAGACTATTACGTGTGACTTGGATAATAAATTTGGAGGCTGCAAACTAGCAAGGGAGAAAAACTGAACCAATTCCATAACATACGAGTCAAAATATACTCCAGATTAAATAGACTTGCAACACTAGAATGTACCAAGTGATTACAATAATTAAAGTAAAGCAATTGAGATATAAAGACTGAGATGAATGCTCTTAGTGAGAGCAGTGTTGCATTCTCCTACTGAAAGATGCATAGCAGCCTTTGTCCTTAGAGATAAGGAGTGAAGTGCCAAACTTCCAGTGAGAGCTGCCTAGCAACTAACCCATCTAGTGAGGGTGATGCAGAAGTTAATCTCTTTAGTAAGCAAGTGTAGCTATTAATTTAATTAGTAAAGTCAGTGTACCATGAATCATCTTGGTACAACAACAACATTTTTAATGAAGATTTTGATATTCTAACCTTGAATGGGCACGTCAGGGACGGCCTCCCTGTTAGAGCAGTATAATAATACCTTAATACTGGGACAGTATAATAATACCTTATTAACAGGAAAGCACAGAAAACTATGCCCTAAAACAGGCTCCTTTGAGAGTTCCTGAAGTGAAATAAACTTTACTTACTGCAAATAATGAAAAGGGAATTCAAGGTTTTAAGAGGGGGGAGAAGTGGGTGGGGGAAGAGAGAAGCAGGAGGATGGAAGTTGGGGAGGGAGAGAGAGGAAAGAGTATACCCACAGAAACATTTCTCTGGCTATTTTCAGTCTCTTTCATCATAAGAGTTCAAGGATTTTTTCCCTCCCATACAAACAAATCCACTACAAGTACTTTTCAGTCCTGATACTATATGGTGTATAGCAAATTGTTTAAGTTGGATAAATAGGTGAAGATTTTTAGCGTAGTTTGGAGGTCTGTTTCCTTGGGAAAGTTTTCTAAGGTACCTCTATTTGGTCTGTTCTAAAGACAAAAGTGTTGGTTCTTTTTAAGTTATTTTTATGCGTCTCCTGGACAGTCTTGTTAGCTAAGGCAACTATCAGGAAGGGGATGACAGGAATGGGGAAAATCTCAATGACCTTCATTTCAGTTTGCATGGCTCACTGATTCTGTTTTTTGAGTTTTGTTGGAGAGCTCATTGTTTAGTAGGTCTCTCTTCCTTTCTGCCACTTCCACCTACATGTGTAGCCTTTACAACACACCAGGAAATGTCAATCCTTCAATGTAATTGAAGATATTTCTGAAAGATTAACATTTCAACTTTTACGGTAAGGGGTACAGAGCCTAGGCATATTTTACTGAACTTGGACATATGATTTATTTACTTTTCTGGAGAGTCCATTAAGAGTACACTATAACAGATCTTTGCACACTTACATCTGCTTTAAAAACAGAGGCAAATCCATCCATAACAATAGTAATGTAGGAACATTTTCAAATAGAAAAATGACATAATTTTCCTGTTTCTGAACAGAACAAAAGTCATCCTTTTCATTTCTCCAACTAGACCATCAAGGGCCATTCCTCTGAAGATTTCTCAAAGCACTTAAGAATAGAAATTAATCGTGTTAGGTACTTGTAATTTGAATTTGAACAGAATCTGAATGAAGAATACCATTGGATTCATGGGATTAAAAGAAAGGAAGAAATAAACAATTGAACTGTTATTTTTCAGTAAATGTATGATGTATGCACATGCATACACACATGGAAGTATAAGTATATTGACATGCATATGCATAAATTCATCATTATTATTATCATACTAATTATTTTCAGATACATTAGTGTGTGGTACAGCTTTTGCTGGCAATTAATGACCTTTTTGCAAGTGGTGAAAATTATGTTTTAATTAAGCGGCATTAGCTATTTATATATTTAACTATCTAGTAACTACATAAAAGTGACGGTCTTTAAACCTGTAGGTGTGTTCTTTGAGATTAAGATGAAATGGTTGTAAGAAGGTTCAAACACTGCTTTCTGTTCAGCTGCCAATTAGAGACTGCATGTATGTGTACCTCCTCTCCTTCCCTTTCTATCTCTCTACATACATCTTGAAGACTGTGGGAATCAAAGTTTCTCATCACCTAGCAGGATGCACCAGCAATTCCCAGGGACTAGACCCTTAAGCAGTTTTTTAAATTCCTTTTAAAGATGAATGATTACAATGAGTATGTGATGAATTGTTATAGATGTGGGTTAAAATATTGAGGTTTATATCAGAGATGAATTTTAAAGGGGAACTTGAATGAAGAAAGGGATTAATTTTACTATACCATATGGACTTTATCAAGAAAGTTTTAGCAAAAGATAGGTGTAGAACAAATAATGGTATGAACTCTTTATTTACTCCTGCATATGTTAAGACATATGTTGCAATTATGTCTGTTAAGGGTTTTAAGTGGGGAGAGGGCTTTGTGAGTAGGGTGACCATATGTCCCGGATTGGCCAGGACAGTCCTGGATTTTGGAGACTGGTCCCAGCCGGCTGGTGAAAATTAAAATAAGTGTCCCAGGCGTGGGGTGAAAAGACAGAGCAGCAGGAGCTGTGAAATAGCTCTGTTAGCACTAATTGTTACTTCGCATAAGTGATTGTTAATACCTGTGAAGTAAAGAAGACTGGATCATTAGTGGGCCATTGATTCCCTGAAGCCTGCAATAGTGGAGCAGGGGTGGGCAGTGGCAGGCAGGCAGAGTCTTGGATTTCACATTGTCCCATACATGTCACCCTATTTATGGGCATGATCCAGCACTTGCTAAAGACGAAGGTAGTCTTCTTGAGTGTGTAGACTTGTTTGCCGCATCTGGTCTACATACACACAGTTCAGTTTAAGCGGCATGAGTGTAGACTAGGACTGGCATGTACAGATATTTGCTGTTTCCAGGAACTGCATAGGAAACCAGGAGTAAATTACTAAGGGGGGTGGGAGGGAGGAAGAAGGGGCAAGTAGGATCAGGTTGTGGGGCTAATGGGTCCAGGGGGAGCTTGCAGGTCTGTGTTTGTGTGTGTCACGGTGTTTTCCATCTGGGGTTGTGGAGTCAGGGGCCTAAAAATAACCCAGTCAGGTTTGGGGGGTGGTCAGGGGGGTAGAAAGAACACATCCCTGGGGCTGGGGCTGGGGCTGGGGCTAGGGCTTAGCTGAGCAGCTAGGCTTTCCCAGCCCTGGGGCCGCACTCCGAATGAGTTCAGACATTCAATGGATTGGGCTAAGATGTTCCCAATCTAAATTAGTTCACCTGGGGAGGTGAACTAACTTACATCAGGCCCTAAACATTTTAGGTGAGTGAATTCTGACCCCAATGAAATCAACTTGATTTTGTCTTGATTTGTATGGGGCAAGGATATAATTCTGTGCGTTACTCATTGTTAATGAAGAAATGTCTTTTTTAAACTAATTTCGATTTCACAGCTGTAAATATTTGTCACTCAGGGTACAGAATGTGACTTCAAAGTAAAGTTTTGAGATGATTTGCAGTGGCTCACGCAGTGAATGAAAGAATGTGTGTCTTGTCATTCCACACTAACCTTAAGGAAAAACCTTAGAGCCAGAAGTATAGTGTCAAGTATAGTATACAAGTATACAAGTCCCTCCTGTTAGTCTTGAAGTGTGCTGTAATATTAATGAGGGTTAAAAACGCAAATGCTGATATTGAAATTGTTATCCATCATGTATTTTCTTAAGCTGTATCCACAGTTATTTCATGAGCTGTAACCTGTTGCAAGCTTAACCCTTTAGACACTTTACAGCCAACACGAAGCTTTATAATCCCTTTCCAGTAATTAAGGATCAAATATTGCTCAGTATTTCTATGTACGTGCTTTAACTGATTGTAACTGGAGTATAGGTTATTTCAGAGAGTTTGGTGTTAGTTTAGAGGTCTGCTACTGTTATAAACTCATTTCTAGTAGTATAGGTATTGCTGGGGATGAAACAACATGTTATAAAAAGTCATATCAATCAAAAAGTTTTACTTTAAATCTGGAATCACAAAACCCAAACATTTTTCAGTCAGAGGAAGATAAAAAAGGGAAGTTTTTCAAGTATGACACTTTTATGCACACTTGGAACTTAAAGCCATTTCTTTTATAGAACTGAATGCCTCAAGGGTTTGGGACAAGAAGCAGAAGGGTCAAGAAGTGACAGTGGTATATAGAACTATAATTGATGATTTATATTTAACAAAGACTAGTATGGAAGTGATAAAAAATCATTATTAGCTGACAACAGATATCTGGTGCCTGAACAATATCAGTGCAAACAATCCACATATGTACAGAACTCCCCAAGTTTCATATGCGTAACAACTCAGTGGCTATGTAGAGTACTGGAATCTGTGACTGCTTAAAACATAAATACACAATTTTATAAATATAGATTTCTTTTATGCTTTCTTTTGAAAATATGGCTATGCTGGTGTATGAGATGCAAGGGGGTTTTTTTTTATATATCTTTTATTGGGCCAAAAGTATAGTTGGGAGAGGTGTTGAACAAACTTTTGGGCATAAAACATTCTTCCTCTGATCCAAGAAAGAAGCAGACATAGGTTAAACCAAATAAAAAAAATCTTTTTTCTATTAAATCTATGTCAATGAAAACACTCAGTTAAGGAATGGAGAATGACAGTGACATGGAAGCAAAAAGAGGTGATCAGATGTCATTTCAAAACAAGGGAATTGAAGTTGAATGGATAAACTAATTATGTAGGAGAACAAGACCATTCAAAAAGTAGGGAGTTGCTACCTGTGGAATACACAGAGGTTGGCAGAAATAATAGGTAGATTGAAATGGGTCAGACAGTCGTTCTCTATGTTTAGACTATCATTTTTATTATCCAGTAAGGTTATGGATTTTTTTCACCCAGGCCCATCTTTTGAAGCTGTTTTGTAGAGTTCCTTGAGTATGAAGACCGTAAGGTCACAGGGGTAGAGGTTGTTCTTTGAAAATGATTTTCTTACTCGTGATTGTGTGTGTGTGTCTTTTACATTTTTTCCTGTGATTGTTCATTCTGGAGCATAGTTTTTGTTTAGTTTTACCCACATTGTTTCCACAAGGATATTTGGTACATTGTATGAGATATATTGCATTTGGTAATAGACTTGTGTAGGATGGTTTTATTATGGGTGGGTGTTGATTGTGGTGACGGTGGAATGTGTTGACATGTTTTGCATCTATTGTTAAAGCAGGGGTGAGACTCATTTTGTTTGTCTGCTGATCAGCAAGGAGTTTGCTTCTGATGATGAGTTGTGTGAGGTTTGGGGACTGTTTGAAAGCCAGGAGATGGGGACAGGGGTTGGTAATATTTCTCTCAAGGTCTGATCCTCTTGGAGTATAGGCTGTAATTGTTTGATGATCCTATCAGTTCCAGCGTGGGATTGTATGTGCAACCAGGGGGATGTGGTCAGTGGGTGGTTCTTTTTATAGGTTATTGCATGATGTTTGGGTGTCTTGTTTAAAGATGTGATCTATCTCTCTGCAGAGGCAGGTGTTGGGAATGTTTTTCTTGAGGTTTTTCTTTTTGGAGTATAGGTTATTTCAGGATTTTGGGTGTCTTGTTCAGAGATGTGGTCTTTCTCTCTGTTGAGATGTCCCCCTAGATAAAATAGTATTAGAGTGCTGCTGTAGCCATGATGGTCCAAGAATTATGTGAGGGGCAAGGATTTATTAGGGTAATATCTTTTATTGCACTGCATCCGAAGCGTATCTCAACTATGCAGTTGATCAAAAAATATATCACCCTACAAAATCCTCACCTCTCTGGGGTAAAGAAAGTTTTCAGTTTGAGGTGGGCATCAGAAGTATTTTTTTCAGAGCAGAGCTGGTGGTGTCTGAGGGCCTGACTGCAGATTACAGCTTTCGTAATATGTTTCGAATGATTATTAGTTTTGCGGATGTAAGTAGAGTGGTATATGATTTTCTTGTATATAGTGGTTTGTAGAGTAGCATCTTGGATATGGATCATGGTATCTAGAAAGGTGATGTTATTTTCAGAGTATTTTAAAGAACATTTGATTGAAGAGTAGTAGTTGTTTGAACCTCTGTGAGTCTAGATGCTCTGTTCGGGTACAGTGAAGGTTTGATGATGCAGTTTTCTAAAAATATTTTACAGGTGGCTCAAGAAAAGGTTGGCATATTGGGGGCTATCTGCCCATAGTAGAGATACTCATAGACTAGTTTGGAGGAAGATGCTGATTATTGAGATAAAGTTATGGATGAATATGATGTGGATTATTTGTGAAATATGGTGTGGTTGTGCTGTTACGTATTTTGGTTAGGTTAAGAAATTCTTGAAAAATTCTAAGTTTGAAATAGAGGTGCACTGATACATCAGTCTCGTATCAGATTGGCACTGATATAAGGAAAATCAACTGCATAAGCAATCAGCTTTTCTTGGCTGATGTGGCCAATAATGTGGCCAATAATTGTGCATGTGCAGCCACAGTGGTTTTTCATAGATTTATAGAGTCAGAAGGGGCCTCAATGGGTCATCTAGTCTGAACCCCTGCCCCTGGCAGGCAAGAAAGAGTCACCAACCCTAGGATCATGTGATTCTAGCCAGGTACTTTGAAGACCCCCAAGGATGGGGTGAGCATCACCTCCCATGGGAGCCCATTCTAGATTCTGGCAACCCTGACCGTGCAGAACTTTTTCCTAATGTCCAGCCTAAACCTTTTCTCTAGTGTCTTATGCCCATTGTTCCTTATCATTCCAGGGGGTGCCCTGGTGAACAGGTCGTCACCTACTTCATGTTGCTCTCCCCTTATGAATTTGTACATCACCACAAGGTCCCCTCTCAGCCTTCTCTTGGTGAGGCTGAAGAGGTTAAGGTCCCTTAGTCTTTCCTCGTAGGGTCTTCCCTGCAGGCCTCTAATCAGGTGAGTGGCTCTTCTTTGGACCCTCTCCAGGTTGTTCACATCTTGCTTGAACTGAGGCATCCAGACCTGGACACGGTGCTCCAGCTGCGGTCTGACCAGTGCCACATGGAGGGGGAGAATCACTTCCCTGGACCTGTGTGTGAAGCACCTATGGATGCATGACAAGGTGAGATTGGCTCTGCCAACTGCTTCAGCACATTGGTGACTCATGTTCATCCTGGAGTCAACAGTGACTCCAAGATCTTTTTTTTTCTGGCTCACCCCCCAGCCTGTAGGTATGATGGCAGTTCTTTTTCCCTAGATGCAGCACCTTGTACTTGTCCTTATTGGATTGCATCCTGTTGCTCTCTGCCCACTTCCCCAGTCTATCTAGGTCAGCCTGGATCTGGTTCCTCCTCTCCAGGGTGTTATCTGCACCCCATAATTTTGTGTCATTCATGAATTTGGACAGGGTGCTTCCCACCCCCTCATCCAGATCACTGATGAAGATGTTGAACAGCACCGGCCCCAGAAGTGAGCCCTGTGGGACTCCACTGCCCACATCTTTCCAGGTTGACACCAACCCATCCACTACCACCCTCTGAATGTGACCCTTGAGCCAATTTGCTTCCCAGTCTACCGTGTAATCATCCAAGGCAAATCCCCTCAGTTTATTTATAAGGATGGTATGTAATACCATGTCAAAGGCCTTCTTGAAGTCCAGATAGATAACATCCACCATGACTCCTGAATCTAAACAATTGGTGGCCTTGTCATAAAAGGAACCTAGGTTAGTCAGGCAGGACCTGCCTGCTTAAAACCCATGTTGGTTACCCCTCCTCATGGGCTCCCACAGATGTGTTCCTTGATAATTTTTTCTAGGATTTTCCCAGGGATAAAGGTAAGGCTGACCGGTCTATAGTTCCCCAGGTCCTCCTTCCTCCCCTTCTTAAAGACTGGAATGACGTTAGCCTTTTTCCAATCCTCTGGAACCTGACCCGAGCACCATGACCGCTTATATATCCTCTCCAGTGGATCAGCTATGACCCCTGCTAATTCCTTCATTACCCGTGGGTACAGTCCTTCCAGTCCCGGTGATTTGAATATGTCCAGTACCTCCAGGTGTCTTTTTACCATGTCGGCACTGACCGTTGGTCAGCTGATGTTCCCTTTGTTGGTGTCCATGATGTATGTTGAGGGTTCGTCTAGATTCCCATTTAAGAAGACAGAGGCAAAAAACTCATTGAAGAGCTCTGCCTTGTCCCTGCTTTCCATGACTAAGCCCCCCTGCCCGTCCTGTATGGGTCCTATGCTACCCCACACTATCTTTTTGCTCCTAACATACCTAACGCAGGACTTTTTATTGTCCTTAATCCCTGACACCTGAGTTCTAGAGCTGCCTTGGCCTTCCTGACTGACTCTCTGCAGGTGCGGGCCAAAGAAGTATACACCTCCTTGATAGCTACCCCCTGTTTCCACTTCCTGTATGCCTCTTTTTTCCCTTAAGGTATCTTGGATGCCCCTGGTTAGCCAAAGGGGCTTCCTGGCCCCCCCTGCTCCCTTTCCTCTGCCATGGGATTGACTCACTCTAAGCCCAAAGAATGGTTTTCTTGAGGAATGTCCACCCATCCTCGACACTCAACGCATCTAAGTTCTTAGCTCCTAGCACCCTGCTAACCAATTCTCTGAGTCTATTAAAGTCAGCTTTTTTTAAGTTTAGCACCCGTGCCCTGCTGGGTATAATGTCTGCCCTTCGCTGCATAGTGAATTTAATAATTTGGTGATCGCTGTCCCCTAAGTTACCTTGAATCTGCAGGTCCCCCACCAGGTCATCCCTCGCGGCCAACACCAAGTCGAGCAAGGCGTTGCCCCTGGTGGGACACCTTACCTTCTGTGTTAAGTGGAGGTCCTGAATACCAGTTAAGAACCTGCAAGGGTGGTTAGATCTAGATGACTGCTCCTCCCAGCATATGTCTGGGTAGTTAAGGTCCCCCATGACCTCTTTGAGCTGCTTAGAAAATTCCTGGTCTAGCTCATCCTGGTGTGGCAGCCTGTAGTAGACCCCCACCACTGGATCCCTTTCACCCCAATCCCCTTGGATCCTAACC
Source organism: Alligator sinensis (assembly GCF_000455745.1). NCBI lineage: Eukaryota > Metazoa > Chordata > Crocodylia > Alligatoridae > Alligator > Alligator sinensis. The sequence goes on along the minus strand of NW_005841840.1, from coordinate 2,959,044 downwards.
CACAGAGTCTCTGCTTGACCACCCTCTGACCCTAATTTGATTAGGGAAGATGTGTACTATTTTTTGACATAGAGAGCAACTCCCCCACCCTTTTTCCCCTACTCTCTTTCTCCTATACAACCTATAGCCCTCTATTCCCATCAACCAGTCATGAGAAGAGTCCCACCAGGTTTCAGTTAGTCTCACTAGATCAAAGTTGGTGCTCACTAGCAAAAGCTCTAGATCCTCCTACTTGTTTCCCATGCTTCTGGCATTTGTGTATATACACCTAATTCCCCTGGTGACTGTCCCTGGTCCCCCCCTTAAACTGCTGTCTAATAGGATATTTGCTATATACCTGGGCTGATCTTGTGGCTGTCTCTTGGTTTGGTGTTCTGTGTCTCCCTCTGTACTTGTCTTCCCTTTCCCCCAATTAACTTAGTTTAAAGCTCACCAGAGGAGATCAACCAATCTGAAAGAGAGCACATGCTTACCTTTGGGGGAGAGGTGAAGCCCATCCCACCTGAGTGTGTCTCTTGTTCTGAAGCATGGGTCGTGGTCCAAAAAGCCAAAGCCCACCTCAAGACACCCTTTCTGAAGCTGCAAATTGACCTCCTTTATGCAGGTCTCATGGTGTCATCCACATCTGCTCACTGGGAGAACAGATGGTAGCCAGGAGTGCATCCTGGCAGCATGGAGAGCAGACAGTTCTGGCTGGTAAATCTGTTGGGGAACAAGGCAGATAGAAGAGAGGGAGAGAATTGGGGCATGGAAGGAGGTGGTGAGGGAGGGAGTAGGGCTGGGGCTGGGGCTAGGGCAGGGACAGGCACTGCATAGCTGGGGCAGAGCGGGGGACAGAATCATGAGTGGCTCATCTGGGCGGGTGGCTCCCACTGCTGCATGCCTCCTGGGATGGCATGAGGGGCATATGCACCCAGATCTGTGCAGGGCACTCTTACTGCAGGCTGGGGCCAGGGCAGCGCCAGGCTCTTTCCTGTGGGTGGGGAGGGAGCTGGGCTGGGCTTTGTTCAGGGAAGGCAGCAGCACAGGGAGGGGGGTTATGGCAAATTTTGGGGTGACTGCAGTTCCCCACCCTATAGCCCTCTCCTGGAGCTGTCACCAGTAAAAATAGGCCGTTGGAATTGGCCCCAAAATTCTCTATTGGTGCACCCCTAGTTTAAAATGAAAAAGTTTGCTTAGTAACACATTTTTTTAGGATTTTCTCCATCCCTTTCCTCCTCCTCCTTTCCATTTAAAGGCTTTTCCTTGCTTTTCAGAAGCTGAGAGAAAATAATGACCCAAATATCAAAGGAATATCTATGTATTAAGATTTTTTACTATATCTTTTTATTCTTTGGGGAGTGGAGAGCTTGTTTTGTATGTGTGTAGCAAACGTGACATGCAGAAATTCACTATGAACCTATTATCAGTTTGTTACATGCATTCCCAAGTGATGACACTTTTAAAATGCCTAAATTAATATTGGCTCATGTAGTTGTTTGGTTCCCCTGAGATAACTTGTTCCTACTTATACTCCGGTTCTAGTGGGCTTAAGGTTGGATATATAATTTATTTTGATTATAGCTTCACATGTATTACTAGGACTAGTTGAAATTATGATTTTTTCTAACCTGAGCTTGATGCCTTATTTTCTCAGATATAACAACTTGCTTAAGTCCTATTCCTACAAATAGATTAAAGTAACTGCATTTCATGTAAATAGTCCAGTTGAAGTAATTAGAATTACTCATGGCAATAAAGGTATTCATATACACAAGAGTTTGAAAACCCAGGTCTATATGTTCATCTTTCACATATATTTCAAACAAGAAAGTGGCTTCATTAAGAGAACTTCCAGCATAAATGTATATTACACAATATTAAAATATTATATTCAAATGAATCCTATTCTATCAAGCTCTGGAATGAGTAGTAATTATTATTCTTAATGCTGTTACAAAAATATGGTTTACTAAAATAAAAAAATGCTGGTGACAGCCTCCAACTATACTTAGCCTTTAGATTACTATTGTAAATATCAGTTTGAAGGCTCTTTCTGGATAATGAATGACTGAAAGAGGAGACAGATGCTTCAATCAAAGTTTTAACCTTGAGATTTACCTCTTCATAGTGCCAGAACTACTGGGAGAAGTCAGTGTTACAAAATGATATTAGAACTGCTGTAGAGCATTTCTATACTGATATAATTTATGTCATCAACTTCACAGTAAAAAGGTTTAACTTCGTGCTTTAAAGAATGATCATCAAATTATCTCACTTATCCTTGAAAGAAGTTATTTTATTATTGTAAAGAATGTCTTAAATTTTTAAGAGGTAAATTTTAAGGTATGCTGGGGTGGGGTGGAAAAGTCAAACTTGATAAGACTGAGAAATGAAATGTGAAATTGGCTTAACAATATTGCCTGAAGGATAAGTTTTAAAAGTTTGAGAACTTTTTTAATGCAAGGGATCTGGTCTGCAAAATCTTATAAAAGCTCTGAGGTCATTTGAATCAGGTAGGCACTGTTTCACAGACCTTTTTGGCTAATCATCTTTTTGAACATAGATTACATATAGGATGTGTGTGTATTGGTGTGAATCCATAAAAAAAAAATCCTAATTGTTAGGAACAAGTTGAATAAAGAGTATGCCATACCATATATACACATACATATGGATTTCTCTTATAGTCCCTTTATGTATGCAGGTAAAGACACAATGGGCACATCCAGATGAGCATGCATGTGCCTGTTGTGGCATCTCAAAGCAGTTTGAGATGCCCCAAGAGGCACTCTGGGAATGGAAAAACATTGCAGTGTGGACTCTAAATGTGATACCTGGAAATCCAGGTATCAAAAAAAAAACCCCCACGGAAAAATGCAGGTCAAGGCATGGTCAAGAAACATGCCCTGAAGCAAGCTGGGGCCTGGGTCCTCCAGAGAGATGCTCTTGTATCCAGCCACAGCATGCCTATGGTGCTTCTGCTGCTCCCACAAGCACCCTTAGCATGCTGGGGTAAACATAAGTGGGGAAAGGCTGGGGCGTGACCTGGACCCAGGCGCTGTCCCAGGTAAGTTAGCAGGGACATTGGGTGGGGAGGTTTATTGGCGTGGGGAGTGGCAGAGGGATGTTGGGTGTGGGTGGGTTTGTGAGGGGCTCAAGTGGGAACTGATACATGCCTGACCCCCACCCGCCTCCTGCACCACTAGCAGCAACATCCAGCTAGGCTGTCGGGCCCATGGCCTGGCTGCAGGCACAGCCTGCAGCAGTGTGGCACTGCCTGACATGAGCTCTGTGCTCAATGGACCAACCCGTCCTGGCCCGGCCAGCCCCGCTAGTGCACAGCTTTTCCAGTTCTGTCCAAAGCCGTGCACTACCAGGCCAGGCTGGGTCAGGTCTGTTCAGCATGTACACATCCTCTATGTGAGGCAGCGCTGTGCCACCATGGGGCTGTACCTGCAGCCAGGCCATGGCCCTGACAGTCTGGCTGGCTGCTGCTGCTGCCAGCACTGCAGGGGGCAAGTGGGGGGCAGGTGTGTGGCAGCCCCTGCTCAAGCCCCCCCACAAACTCACCCACAAACCCCACATCCCGTGTCCCACCCACAAACCCCACTGTGACAGCTGAAAATTATGTCTGTGTGATGATAAAGGTGCTTGCTGAAGGCTCTGAAGATTAGACCAAGTGTTTTTCTGTCATTTGTTCAAATATTAAGCTATATGTTTTTGCTAAGAGCCTAATTAAAGTTTAAGATATAGTAAGGCCTTATATAAAGTAAGGCCTGGTAAATTTAGCAAAGCCTTGAAGTAGTAAGGCCCTGTGACAGTTAAAATTAACCTTATCAAAGCAGTACAAGCCATGCATTCCTATTGGTCAGTCTAAGGACAGTTGAAGTAAAAAGAATCTGAATGGTTGTAACTTACCAGCACAGCTCAGAAATTATAAATGGCCTGGCACATCCAGAAATCATTCAGAAGGAAGATACAGCTCTGTGAAAGGGACTAATTAGCTGTTGAACTGGATCAGTGGACCTGTGGATCTCGAGAAGCCCAAGGACTGAATACCAGGGTTCTTCCCAATACCTCTCAGACAGCGCTGATCGAGGATGCCTGACTTCGCTGAGCTTTGTGGAAAGAGAAACTTGTCGTACATCAGGCATCAGAGGGGACTGCCGATAAGTTGCCAACATGAATTATTATTGTCTGTCATTATCTGTCTTAGTATACTACGCGTAGTTGTGTTTTTGTTAAGTAAATAAACCTTTCTTAACTTTCTACCCCCTGACCACAATCTCAATCAATCCCAAACCCTCCTCTGGTGGTTGGGATACCCCACACGCCCCCCACCAACCTCCCCACACATACCCACCCAAGAATCCCATCCCTACCCCCCTCCTGCAAACCCCACATCCCCCATCTCACACCCTGCATGCCCAGCTGCCAGACAGGGTGGGGCATGCTGGCCTCAGCTTTGGCTGCAGAGGCAACTTCCCCCACATCCTGGTTAGTGAAAGGGTCAGGGGGGATCTCTGATTTTTCTTTGATAAAACAAAAACAAAAGCAAACACCAAAGTATATAGATATTTAGAATGTATTTTATTATTATGATAGAGGCACTGGTAGGCTTCCAAATTGATTTAAAGTTGTAAATATATCACTGCCCAACTGATCAATTGATCTTTATAGATATCTATCTATCTATCTATCTAGATAGATAGATAGATATCTGTATATATCTATATCTATATCTCCTGGTGTTCCCTATTTAAACATTGCAAATTCTCTGATAAAAAATCCCAAATTCATTTTTCAAAATACCTCTGAATCCTTGTTCTTCCATGATTAAAATGAAAGCTTCTGCAGATGTATATTACTAACACCCAGTGATCTTTCTGCTGCATATATCACATTCATCGCCCTTGCTGTAACACATGAGCTTTTCTTAGTTGTTGGAGGGTCTTGGGGCACAGCCTCTAATCATCTGAAGCAACAAGTTTCAATGATCTGACTTCAAATAAAAACATATTTTTGCTGTTCCCAGAGATTTTTATCTTAGAAACCAAAAATGACAATAGCTAATCTCATTGGTCATGATATACCAAAGTGGGGAAAGATAACTTTGCAGTTCACAGGTCAGAACCAGACTTTTACAGATTGAAATGCACAGAACATACTGGGAGCAAATGGGTAGCTAGGAGTCTCAGTACCCTTTGAACACTGGCAGCTTGCCCATGATGTTGTAAGCAGCAGCATTAGACACAAGCTGTAATTTTGTTGCTAGTGCCTCTTCAAGTTTTAACTGTCTGAAAGGGAGCACTAGTGTTGTTACCAGACATGCTCAGAAATTTCTCAAGAGAATGGTTTTCTAACAGAAAAGGTCATTTTATAAGAACTGAAACATTCTGTCATGGTGCAGAATTATCTGATTGACATTATATAAGATTTTGATTTTTCTTTCCTTCATTTTATCAACCAGACTTTGTGAATGTTCTTCATCTTGTTCATGGGCAGCCTAGCATACTTTTCAGTCAGGGTGTGCAAAGCAGGTCCTATTTGATTCTGATTTGGATTTGGCCTGAATCAAGGACAGTGATTCAATTAATTGATTTGGATCACTGTCCCTGATTTGATTTGGCTGAATCCGAATCTGAAGATTCAGTGTGGATTCAGAGAATCAGCAATTCAGACATAGACACAGCTTTAAATGTTTTTTTCTACATACCTTGAGGTACCAGCATGGCTTGTGAATGCTGTGATGCTGGGGTGCATGGAGCAACCCACAGGAGCATGGCGGGGGAGCCCTCCACGTGTTCAGTGGCGAACCTGGAAGTCGACCAGAAGTACTTTCAGTCCGCTTCTGGGTCTGCTGGGGAGCGTGCTGGGCTTCTGGTCCACTTCCAGGTCTGCTGCCAAGTGTGCTGGGGAGCCCCCTGCATTCCTGTGGGACACTCCATGCACCCCAGCATCACAGCATTCACAAGCCATGCTGGTACCTCAAGGTATGTAGAAAAAAACATTTAAAGCTGGGTCTATGTCCCAATCTCCAAATCTTTCCGAATCTCTCTGAATTGATTCGGAGTGTTCTGATTCAGTTCAGAAAGATTAAAGGGTCTCTTGATTTGATTTGGATTTGGAGATTCGGCCACTGAATTGGGCTGAATCTCTGCCAAATTGAATCAGGGACCAAAGCTTCAAACAGCCCTACCTTTCAGGTTGCCTTGAAGTTCCAGAATTTGTTACTCTGAGGTATCCTACAACATTCATTGCTTTACAATAGGAGATCCAACTGCTTTCAAACTCCTGCTGTGCAGCGGGAGGCCTAGCAGTGAAGCTTAGCAGTCTTGGTGTCTTTCAGGCTCAAGGCTTTTAACTTCACAGCAGGGAATCTGTAAACTGTGGAAGTCACACTACAGTGGGAAGCTCAAAGCTGGGGCTCCTAAAGGCATTTTTGTTGTAATTTGCTTTTGTTGTAAAACTGCTTTTGTGGGGGGAATATATATTTTCTGCAGGAAAATCAAAAAAATCTGATTTTTATTCTGGAACTAGGGGATTTATTCCTCCCACCCCGCCCGCATTCAGAATTGCCAAAAGAAGGGAATTTTTCTGACTTTCAGCCAGCTCTACCACTTGTGTCAGCAAACTGAGCTGGTGAGATGAGGATTAAGTAGAATGTTGCCCTTGCTTGAATGACGATGGAGCAAGACCTTTGTAATTTGCGTACTAGTAGGAACCTCCCAAAGGAATTATGACTACATTATTTGGGGGAAAGATCTTCAGTCACAGTGCAACCCATCCACATCCCCACTAGCAGGTAAATTAGAATTTGACTCTTTGGGTAAAGAAAGAGGGCTTCTTTGCATAACTATTCCTCTTGCTTTGAGCTGCTTCCTTGGATCCTTACAAAAGCTTGGTCATTGACTAGCTCCAAGTAGAGTATTAAAACATTCTGGATCATGACTTTCTTTCACTTTTTCTCTGTGCTATAAATGTCTTTGTTACCCTCTGTGAAGGATGATGCTGACTATGAGATTGATTTAAGGCTCTTATTAAAGGAGGGGATTGGGACCAGATCAATGAAACACCGGAGCTAAGACTTTGGTGAGGAGTGTGAATTATTGTGACAGGTTGTAAATATTAAAATTGATATGAGCTCAGAGACATCATTTTTTTGTTAACTGGAGCAAAAGAGTCAATGGAGAAACAGATTAGAAATTGAGCTGGAAGTAGAAAATGTTGTCAAGTTTACTTTTCTATGGCCTATCAGATGCATCTGTCATTGTCTTGAAAAATAAAACTGAAGTTATCAAGAACAAAGGAATACTGTGTAATTAAATGGTATAATAAGTGAAATAAGGGTGAAGGCAGTATCCATAAAGGACTAATATTTCTGAAATAAAACTGCTTAATACATTTGCTGGTCCGAAGTGAGATGATTAGGATAAGGCTATAATATCGGTTCTACTGAGTGAAAAGGAGTTTTGTTGTTTGGTTTGAGTTGAGGCCAAGGTTTCATTCATTCAAATTCCAGGCAATTTTTTTGAGGGATTTTTACTCATCCCTCAAAATTAATCTCAGAGATTGAGGAAAAATGTAAGCATCACATTACAAGATTTAGCACTGTCACTCCAAAACTAGATACAGGGTATCACTAACATCATAATTTCCAGGCAAGTCATACATTAGTTTCTTAATCTTTTTTTATTAGTTTGAATATCCCCTCAGGCAACCCTTATTTTTTCTCAAAGAAACATTGAAACAAAATCGCTCAACAAAAATTTTGATTTTTTTCTGAAAGTCCATTTTTAAATTTTGCTGAGAATATTTTTTCTCTTACTTTTATTATCCCTTTCCAATTTCTCCTGAAAAGAGGAGGGGAAAACTTCCTTTTAAAAATAAAACAAAGTATATTCTTTTCATTGTGCTTGTTAAAATAAAGAACAGCAAATAAAATGAAAATATTTTTTTCAGAAACTTTTCACAGAATCTTTTTTCAGCCATCTACTGATTGTCATGGCTTCAGCCAAATTGCTACCAGGAATGATCTTCATGAATATTGTTATTCTGATGGCACTGGTACAGCTCCTCTTTATTTGTTTACTAGTCCTTAAGCAAATTCTGTATACCACCTACTAGAACAGAGTCTCAGTTTGATTGACAGGTTTGACTCTTCCTCTTGGTTATACAGTATTATAAAATAATTTTTTATTATATAAAGAGATCTGAGATATTGCTAGTATTTTAGATAAATATCGTTTTTCCCCCAGCATATGTGTTCATTTTCATTATATTATTGTGTGCATGTGTAAATTAACAATAGGTATTGCTTAAGCTTGCAAAGTAAGGAACATGTGTAGATATTAGATCTTTGTTATATTTTAACAAAATAGCACAATAAGAAAGGCTTGTTATATTGTGTGCGCTTTTTGTGTGATTTTACTGGAATAGCAAATTTGTCAAGAAGAGGGGGTTTGTCAGTACCAGAGCTCAAAGAAACCATAAGTGGTATTTACTTGTTTAAGTAGAATGTTGTTATCCGGTTGCATGAAGGCATGTTGGGGAATTTAGAAAGAGCAATTAGGTGATCCGCAGGCTTCCTTGATATTTTCTACAGATGGAGGTCACTTGCCTCAATATGAAGCTTTTTTTTTTTTTTTAAACAAACCTTCAGAGAAATTTTCTATTCAGAAGGAGTGGTAGCAGTGATTGAGTGAGTGCGCCAGCTGATGATGTTTAGCTATTCAAAGGAGGAACAGCTCTTGAAGAGGACTGTGAATTAGGCCTGGCTAAAGCTCAACAGTTTTGAGAAGAACAGATTTAGCCAAGAGGAAGGAAAGGATAAGTGCTGTTGATGATTTAATGAGGCAGATGGTCTATTGTTTTGTAACTGAGCTACTACAAACAGCCATGTTTTAACTCCACATTAAAGACTAATTTACTGGGTTTTAAAAAACTGGACTCCAATCTTAGTAAATCTGTCAGTCTAATAATATTTATGTTTATAACAGATGACTGACAGCGTTTGAACAGAAATACTACAGAATTAATTTGGGTTAAAAGCAATATGATTCAATAGAAATGTATAGTGGGATTCAACAGAAACTACTTTCCTCTAAAAATGTGTCACTCAATTTTGTATTACTGGATTTGGGCACTACCTACTTTATGGCTAATCCAGTTACTTTTGACAAGAGTCTATACAGGGTAGGAATGAGTAAAATGGCAGAAACTAGATAGTGGAATATAACAGTAAGAGTTAGTTTTCTTTTTCTAGTTTGTGTGGGTGTGTAACTTTTTAACCATGAAAGCCATTTTCCATTTAAACTCTTTATAAGACTTTTCCATATGCAAGAGACTAAGTTAAATTTGATATTTAATATAGTTGTATATAATCTTATACATTTGGTCTTGTGCTCATTTTTAGATTCATGCACAGGCTGTAAAGAAAAAAGGAAACCCCAAAGAAAAAGAAGCAGGCTAAAAAAACAGCTGTATGTGAAGTACATAAAAAATGGAACTGTCAGTAAACAACTAAGAAACACTGAGCTCATTTGAAGATCTGCCATTGCTGTTGGAATGATTCATGTATAGAAGGACAAATTGAGCAGATTAGTGGCACTTGATGAAAAGCAGGTGGCTCAGCGCCTTGCAGGAAACTATCTGTCAGAGTTTTCTGGCTCATGGGAGCGTTTGTAGGCCCTCCTGCTCCAGCATGTCCTGGCTGTCACTTGCCTGTAATGGCTGCTTAGTGGTGACCTCAAAGGCATGCAGGGCCATGTGACCCCAACTTGGACAGAACAGGGAGGGAGGCAGTACAGCTGGAACTAAGCTGAAGTGTTAGGAGAGTGGGTTGGTTTATGTGATGAGGGGTTCTTTCCAGGGGATGCTGGTGAGTCTGCCAGGGTCGGGAGGGAGTGGTGGGTCTGCAGGAATGGGGTGTCCATCTGCAGCTGCAGTGGTATGTACATTTAGGTTGGAGTGGGTACATGGTAGCCCAATTTATGTGGTTCACCTCCTATGTAATTATAGTTAGATTGGGCTGGCCATTTTTAGCCTTAGCCAACTTTCCTGAATGTCTCTACAATTTGGTACTTAGATTGACCTAACCCTAGTTAGGAAATCTAACTAGGGTTAGGTCATTCTAAGTGTAAGGTCTGTACATGGGTGAAATAAGTTAGTTTGGGGAACCATTTTTTTGCCTGTTAAATCTCTCTCTAAACATGTGTACAGTTTGACATTTAGAGAAACCTAAACCTAATTAGGTTGATCTAAAAATGTCTGCATATACCCTTAGACTACTTGTCCTAGAATGTCAATAAGATAGTAGTATAAATAATCTTTAAGCTTCAGTAAGGCTTTTCTGAGCTGACTAAATTACTTCCCTTCTCTTGTATAACTCTTCCTGAAGGTCAGTTATATTGCAGTGGGAAAGAAAAGGAGGTTATCAAGCCTGAAGTTTCAGTTTTGAATTTAATTAAAATGAAACATCAGTGTTGGACATAATGATCAACAATGTTGAGTGGTTCTCTATCTTGGCCTCTCTAATGTTTTTTTGATACCAGTCATAAAGTAAAGCTTAGTAACCAATATGTCAGTTGTAAAATACAATACATTTAGCTGTCCTATGGTTTTTAGTAATACTCATGGCAAGATCAAATCTCTCATGAACCACATTTGATAGGCCACAGTACAAAAAATGCAAACTTTTACATTGTAGATCTAAAGCATAACTTACTTAGCTGTTAAATATTTTTAGAATTTTAAAACGTACAGATTCAATGAAGTGGCCAGGCAAGGTCTCATAGAATCACAGAAAATTAGGGTTGGAAGAGACCTCAGGAAGTCATCTAGTCTAACCTCCCAACTCAAAGCAGGACCATTTCCAACTCTGTCATCACAGCCAAGGCTTTGTCTACCTGAATCTTAAACACCTGTAAGGATATAAAATCATGCTTAGCCCAGCAAAGGTCACCTGTAGCTAATAGTTATTTACACCTAAGGAAAGTTTTAAGTACATCTCTGTTTTTAATCCATTATTTCAATATGCAGTTCAGCTTTGTTAACATAGAACATATTACTGTGGCTCAGGGCAGATTTACTTGTTGGTGCTATGGAATATTAGGCCTTTCAGGATTTCTCTACAATAACCAAGGTAAATTATATACTTTGTGTGTTAAGTATGTTCTTATTTGATCATGCGGCCTAAGGGCAAAATGAAATCTTTGTAATGAAAAAGGTAATGCTATTACAGGTATTTTTTTAGAATTTAAATTATACTTTTCTAAGCTGAAAAATTATTATCAACAAAATCTGTAACTGGACAAGGCTTTTTTTTTTTTTTTTTTGAGGGCTTTATATGGAGATATTTGTTCAAGTTAGGTTTTTGTGAGTCCAGTAATAATGTTGACCTGTGCATGGGTCAAATTCACAACATTTTAATTAGAACAACTAGTTTAATAGATTCATAGATTGTAGAGTCAGAAGGGTCATCATGTCTAACCCCCTGCCCCTGGCAGGAAAGAGAACCAAGGTCAGATGGCCCCAGCCACGTGACTATCAAGCCTCCTCTTGAAGACCTCCAAATTAGGTAATAGTACCACCGCTCTTGGAAGCCTATTCCATATTCTGGCCACCCTTACTGTAAAAAATTTCTTCTTAATGTCCAACCTGAATCTACTCTCCACTAGTTTGCATTCATTATTCCTAGTTACTCCTAGGGGAGCTCTGGTAAATAGCACATCTCCAATTACCTGTTGTCCTCCCTTGATAAACTTATAGGCAGCTACAAGGTCTCCTCTCAGACGTCTCTTGTGAAGGCTGAAGAGATCCAGATCCCTTACCTGCCCCCACCCCCCCGCCCATAGGGTCTTGCACAGTAATCATACAAGTGGCCATCCTCTGGACCCTCTTCAGATTCTCCGCATCCCTCTTGAAGTGTGGCACCCAGAACTGGACACAGTACTCCAACTGTGGCCTGACCATTGCCGCATACGGGGGAGTATCACCTCGCTCGATCTGTTGGTCATGCATCTGCTAACGCACAACAAGGTGCGATTGGCCTTGTTGATGGCTTCATTACACTGCCAGCTCATGTTCATCTTGCAGTCAACTATGACTCCAAGATCCCTCTCAGCCTCCTTGCATTTATCTTTGTTGAATTGCATCCTATATTGTTCTGCCCATTGATCCAACCTGTCCAGATTGGCCTGTATTTGCTCCCTGGCCTCCGGTGTGTTAACTTTGCCCCATAACTTGGTATCATCTGTGATCTTGGAGAGGGTGCTAATGAAGGACTGAGATGAAGAACACAGATTAGTTTCCTATATCAGTCTTCATACAATATTTCAAATCTATGCATAAACACTGGCATTTAATTCTTCCAACACTTCATGTATGATCCTGGCAAACTAAGTTTTGAAAGGAATGAATTTCATTCCTTAAGTTAACATTTAATAAACACCAAAGAAGAAAGTTCCTCTGAACATTTTTTAGAAAAGCATAGTTTAAGACTATTAAAAATTGAAGGACCTCACACTGTGTATAACAAACCACTGTGAATGGCCACAAAGGTTTTCTGTCATTTAGTTTCTCTCTCTGCTAGTAACAATGGAAAAAAATGAATGTTAAATTTGTGTTGCACTCCATCTGCCAAATGCCGTGTGTGTTGTAATACGGATTCTTTGTATCAGTACAAGATTTTCAGTATTTGGTAATAGCATATGTCATAGACATAGACCATACGCCATAGACACAGCTTTATATTTTTTTTTATGTACCTTGAGGTACCAGATGTGGCTCATGAATGCTGATATGGTGGGACAGATAGTGGCCCATGGGAACATGGGGGAGTCCCCTGGGTGCACGGTGGTGGATCCGGAAATGGACCACAAGTACTTTTGGTCCACTTCTGGGACCACTGCGGAGTGTGTGGGGGACAACCCCCCTGGCTTGGTGACTGGTGCCTCCTGGGTCTGAGGGGGCACCCAGGGCCCCCCCATGGCCTATCAGCAAGCCAGAGGGGCTCAGGGACTGCCACGGAGCATGCAGAGGACCTTCCCCGCACTCCCGTGGGATGCTCCATCTGCCCCACCATGTCAACATTTACAAGCCATGCCTGGTATCTCAAGGTATGTAGAAAAAATATATAAAGCTGTGTTTATGGCCAAATCGCTGATTCTCTGAATCAGAATCAAATCTTCAGATTCAGCTGAATCGAATCGGGACAGTGATCCAAATCAGCGAATCACCGCCCCCCAAATTGGACTAAATCTCAATTGAATACTGCCTGCTTCACACACCCCTAATGTTTGCACGCTTAACAATGCTAACACTGCATTGCATCCAGCAGCACCTATTAAAAGATCTGAAAGCATACCAGGGTGTCATGGCATCCTGGCTGTGAATCATTGGTCTAGTCTGTCTTAGTAGGGTCATCAGGCAAAGATTTTTGTGGGTGATAAAATTAAACTAAATGTATAGTTGGGATAAAGTTAGATAAGCTTTTGAATGTAAAGCATTCTTCAGATCTGAGGGGAAAAGCAAGCACAACCACAGCAATTTTCCATGCTCCACATTTGCTTAATACTTCTTTTTTTCACTCTTGTAACACTTTTCAGGTCCCTTGAAAAGTTATTTTAAAGGAAAGGATTATTAGGCTGGGGCCTGAAGACACTGAAGCTGGGACGTGACTGAGGGAATTGCTTGGTTGGGTTTAGGGAATACCAGTTGTTTGAAAGTGAATTAGAGGAATGATTGACTGGGGACAAGGTAGAGATGAAGAAATAATGGTGGGAGAATGATTGGCATGGGCATCCAGTAAAAGGGAAATATGGAGGGAGACCATAGACTACTTTATAGAGATTTGAGGGATCAATTGGATGGGGCAAAATTAATTTCCTGAAGGTAGGGGATTAACTGATAGGAGGAAGGGGTACACTGGGCATGTCTACATGTGAAATTAAGGTGAATAAATAAACTCTGGAGCATATTGCACCAGAGTTTATTGCTCCCAGGCACTTCATGTGTGCCTGGGACTACAGCTTGTTGAGCCAGATTGGAGCAGCCTCAGCTGGAAGGGGGCCCAGGGGGTCAGCCTGCTAGCCTGGGGCTGCTCTGATCCAGCTCAGCATGCTGCAGATGGGCTGGCTGGGGCATGAGAGCATTCCAGTGCAGGGCTAGCTGGCAGGCAGGCCCTGCACTGAAGTACCCTCATACCCCAGCCGGCCCTGTCAGCATCTACATGTGGTTTGCTGTGTACTAAAGAATGCCATCACAGGATAGTATTTATATTTACAAATACTAATACGCAGTGGAGTTACTTTGTTTCCTGTGGCCTAGTAAGGCCACATGTGTAGACTTTGAGACTTTATTGTAGAGCTAATTAGGCAGCTCCACAGTAAGCATCTTATGTAGATACACCCACTTAGTAGCAAAAGATGGCTTTTTGTAGCACAGAGGATGTGGTATTTTATTGTGATTGCCTAAGGGGCAGAGGATGGATTGTGTGGGGAGAGAGGATAATGAATAATAGGAAATAGAAAGACCTCTACCCAATACATAATTAATTTATGAAAATTATTGCCATATGATATGATTAAAGTGAGCAATTTATAAGGTTTCAAAAAAGGATTAGACATTTAAAGGGATACTGAATACATGTACGGTTACATTTTATGGGATAAAATTAATTAGACCTATAACCCTCATACTTCAAGGCACAAACAAACCACTAAGTGATGGTGTTAGGAAGAAACCTCCCTAGAGACAATTTAACTGGGCTGAAATCTAAAATCTAGCCTTTAAGAGGTCATTAATTACCTTGAATCCCAAATCCTAGGCAGATCTAATAGACAGATGCTCCAAGAACCACATCTAATAGCACTGATTGGGGTCATCAGAGATGGCAATGTTGATGATCTGAAGTTGATAACTATGCATTGTTGATCAATTTTCCACTTTTCTGGTTGAACTAACTACCACCAATTCATTTTAAAGCAATAAACATTATTTACGGACTATTAATTCTGAGAGGAAAGAAAAACATGAGAGAAAGATAAGAGTCAAGGCTCCAAAAGGAAGTGTGCGCGGTGAGGGGACAGGGGGTGGGGGGCAGGGAGGAGGGAGAAGAATACCCTAGTTCTTTATATTTCCATTGTCTTAAATGTCTGGACTTCAAGAATCAATACATGAAATAATCACAGACATGCTTTTTATGTATTTATAGATATCACCGATAATATTATTAAACCTGAAAAGAAGTGGTTATTGAAACATCTTCATTTAATAGTAGAGAGTCAAAATATTAAGACTCTTTTATCCAGTTTACCCAAAATTAATTATTCAGGTAGTTTCTCCCTTTAAATCTTAATGCTATTGCTTATTTCATCAGATGACATTGCACAGATTTTTCAGTAAGATTTTGCCTTGTTCTTCTAAGCCATGCACACATAACTCATTTGCCTCCTGTGAGTAACACTCTTGATCTAGACTATAATTTATTGTTGTCCCCAGCATGTCCTTATAAAGGTAATATATTATTAACATGCTGAACAGTACATTTGGTGCTGGTTTCTATTGTTGTTAGAGACATTTAGTTATCCAGTAGCTGCAAAAATCAAATATACTAAAAAAATTCTAGTCTTCTAATATATAAAGCAACTTTAAACACTTGCTTCACATGTCAAAATATATAGTCACTGTGAATACTTTTAATTTTTGCTCTTTAAAAATTAGCTGAATGGCATGACCAAAACTAATTTCCAAAAATCGCTTGTACTAACATTCTTTTCTCTCACTTATAAGTAGGAAAATCTGTGAGAGATTATGTCAAATTCCTAAGATTATTTCTCAGAGTCTGAAAAACAAAGGTCAATGGGGATATTTTTCAGTAATTTAAAACCTACAAATATTCTCTAATAGAATTTAGCTTTACACCCTAGAAAAGTGGTTCTAGCCTTTTTAGACTCAAGACACCCATCAGAAATGCTGCCTCTTAGCTTCACTTGTTTTTCTGACTCTTACAAAACAATGGAGCAATTCTTCTGTTGCAAAGAACTCAGAAATGTCACAGAAAGTTGGAACATTTTTTGATGCTGTGGATTCCTACTTGAAAGTTCTAGGTTCATTTTGGGAAATCTCTTGGTTTGTTATATACTTGCACTCTGTGGAGTTTGCACCCTGAACGCTTAGAAGGATCTCATGGCACATCTCATGGTTGTCACATGAGTCTGGCTGAGAATCACTGTCCTGTAAATATAAATTATACGTTAAAATTTATTTCCACAGCATCTACTTTTCATAGTTTAGTTTGAATGTCTTCCATTTTCATGACCTTGTTCTTCAATATTGTAGGGCAGGGTTTGTGAACCGAGGGTACGTGTACCTCCAGGGGTACTTGGGAAGGCCCTAGGGGGTATGCATGGGTGGGCACGGACAAAACACTGACACCCACCTCCTCACACTACTGCCTCCCAGGAGCAGGTCTGGGGCAGGAGGCAAGGGCAGTGGTGCCCCTCTGCAGGCTACACAGGTGCCGCCCAGCTGGCCGGACGTGGGGGTCGGTGGGGAAGCTTGCCGCTCTCCACCCACCACTGTCCTGCTGCCGCTCTGTGTCCGGCTGTGTACTACCCCCCGCCCCCCTGCTCTGCGTTCAGCCACCAGGAGTACACTTATTAAAAAAGGTTGAAAACCCATCTTATAGGCTTATGGTAACAATTTGTGGTGGCATAGTAGTAACTAGTATAGTGGATGTCACTGTAGAATTAAAACAATGCTAATTAATTTGTTTTTGTATCAAGTTAATTGAGAGGGCAGTTATACATTAGTTCAGTTCCTTTATCCGATTCTTCGATCACATAATTTTCCTTCAGATAGGTTCTGTTTGCATGCTCTCTTTCTGTATCTCAACACCCGAATACCAGAGATATGTGGTTTATAGAACAGCATTTACTTGTGGCACCTTCCTATCTATTCACCCCTAAACTTGCCATGCTCAGTGTGGTTCATCCTTACAAGCAGTACTGCCCTCAGAAGGCACAATTTGTGACATTCACATTTCACTGTCAGTGAACCATCATTTGTGACTGTCTCTTCAGAAAGGGCTTGTAAAATGTCACTTCAAGAAAAGGCAGAAAATCATGATCAGCATTCTGTGGGACAGAGCAGTAGTAGGAAGCTGGTTAGCATGCATTCTTATGCTCCTGAGTAATTGACTCACCATGGGCATGTTCTCCACATGTCTAACAAGCTCACTTTATCTCAAGTGATGTTGGCAGTGACCCCCACTTGATTTGTGAGCCAGTACACACTAGGAACCTCTGACTTCAGCACGTGTTGGATTTGAACATTGTCATTACCTAAATGACCAGTCAACTTTTATGCCCTATGTGGATTTGGGATAATTATTGTTTAAACTAGAAAATCTTTTCTCATGTGCTTTTGGCATACTCAGCTTTCTTTCTTCTCAAATTTATATGAGACCTGTTTCAATTTGTTTGAATTAAACAAAACACATCTTATTGGTAAAGTAAGATCTCTCATATGCCTGTCAAAAATCCCATGTTTTTACTAGTCTAAACTCTTGAACATTAGTGATGTATACTCAAATACTCTCCAGACAGTTGAGAGAACAGCTTTCCACGCTGCAGGATAGCCAGTCTGAAGCAGAAACTAGCTTTTATGAAGTTACTGACCACTCTTTGAGCATAATTATTTAACTAGTTGCAGAGGTTTCATTTAGATTGTATTTCCTCAGATGATTAATAAAAATGTAGAAGACAGTATTGAAAGCCTTGCCAAAGTCAAGGTATAGCCACATTCATATCCACTTTTCTTTCCTCTCCTACAAAGCTACATTGTCATTATTTTAAGTGTTTATAAAGAAGAGCATCTCACTCCGGGGGCTTAAATCTACTAAAAAGTTGATTGTCAAATAGGAACTCTTCTTATCAGTATGATGATATCGTTTGAAATGCAGAAAAATTAACCTAAGTATCTGAATGCATACCACATTTGAAAGTCTTTTGCCTGTCTCATGAATTCTGGCTTGCATTTCTGGTATTTTCAGCACCATACTGGAATTCTGCCACAAACTATCCTGAATATTTTTAACTCTATTTAAGCACAGATCACATTAATAGTAGTTATTTCATGTGTTGTTTGCTATTTTAGGCCAGAGTTAAAATAAAGTTTTTTAAATAAACTGACCTTGAAGCTCTTCTATGGCTAGAACCTAGACTCAGTGGGCATGTCTACATGTGCAGCTAATGCACCTGAATAAACTCCAGCACAGTGCACCTGGCTGGCAGAGGGCCTGAGAGGGTCAGCCTTCCAGCCCAGAGTTGATGCACCCCATCTCAATGTGCTGCAAAGAGATGGGTTGGAGCAGAAAGGTGCTACAGTGTGGGACTAGCCAGCAGGCACCCCCCTCATGATAGTATCCTTGTGCCCCAGCAGGCTTCAATCACTGTCTACATGTGCATGGCAGTGGAGTAAATAACTGCTGTAGAATAGTACTTGTTTTGGACAGTACTATCCTACGGTGGAGTTAATTAATTTTCTGTAGCTTAATAGTGTCGCACATATAGACAGTGATGCTTTACTGCAGAGCTAATTAATCAAGTCTGCAGTAAAGTGCATGTGTAGATGCCCCCAGCAATTTTTATGTGATCCTTTTACACATATGGGATATGTAAAATTAAAAGGGAAAACGTATAAATCCAAGAATTGTTTTTAGTATTTCTAGACCACTAGGAAATCCCATTCTTTTCCCATCTGTCTTGAATAGACCTTGGTAAACTGGATCCTTTTAAGAACTGTAAGTGAGGTTTTGAGGGCTTCCTGTGCATAGGAAAAAGAATCCTGCAGTTCTGCTTCTACTCTGAAACATGCCCTGGCCACCATGGACTTCCTGAATTAAGTTTAATAAAACCTGTGTCAGGTATTTGCTCAGGTGAGAATCAGCACTTTAAGTAGTTACCTGTTTCCAGGTATCAAAAGTTCCAAGATAAAAATCCTTGCCAGTGACTTCAGAAAAGCTAGTTCCTACTTCAGATTAGCTATCGGATTGAGTAGTTCAATGCCTAACTGGGAAGAGGTATCAAATGGGGTTTCTCAGGGGCCTGTCCTGGGTCCGGTATCGTTTAATATTTTCAATAATGTTCTGGAAACTAGAATTGAGTGCCTACCTGGTAAATTTACAGATGGCACAAAGATGGATGGGTTAGCCCTTGATTCTTTGGAGAAGTGGTTTGAAAAAAATTGGATGAAATTAAGTAAGTACAAGTTCAAAGTATGGCACTTGCAATCAAACAATAAAATGCACAACTATAACTCGGGCAATGGCTGCACAATAGGATCTGGTGTTCACAAGAGTCTATAAATACAAATATGAATGAGTGAACAGTGTGTTATCACTACAAACAAAGCCCATTGCATAATGGGATGTCTTCACAGGAGCATCTTATGTAAGCTGCGGGAAGCAATTCTTCCACTCTATTTGGTGCTGATGAGGCATCACTTGGAATACTGTGTCTAGTTTTGGGCACTGAACTTCAAGGAAGACAAATTGGAAAGAATTCAGCAGAGAAAAATATAACTTACAAGGTAAGGTTGGAAGAACAGGACAAAGGAAGACTGAGTAGATATTTGTAACACTCTTCAAATACAAAAAGATCTGATATAAAGAGGATGGGGATTTGACTCCCTGTGCTCACATGGGACAGGACAAGGAGTAATCGTCTTAAATTGCAATAAGGGAAACCTAGGTTGGTTATTAAGAACATTCTAACTATGACACTGGTTATGGACTAAAAGAGTACATGGAGAGGCTGTGTAATTTTCATTTTGGAAAGTGTTTAAGTGTAAGGTGGACAACACTGAGCTGGGATAATTTAGATAGAGATGATCCTGTCTAGAACACATGACTTCCTGAGGTCTCTTTCAGCTCTATTTTTCTATGATTCTGTATTGTCTTGCCATTTTTACTACTGAATTCATTCTGTAGTATTTTGTTTTATTATTCCACTTGAAATTTTTTCACTTAACTATACTTGACATTTTAAATAAAGAGCAATTTCCATAAGCAAAGATCAGAAACAATTATAAAATATCATGTAGTAATAACAGTCTATAATTATTATAATTATAAATTAATTCTTTTTATAATTTGTAATACAAATTTTAAAAAGAACATTACTGCTACAGACAGAATCTTTTGTAGACAACAGCAACAAGTCTAGTTTGTCTGACGTGTTGTGCAACTTCCTTTTAGAAGTGCTAAGTTCTTCATAGTTGTTTGGGTCGGAAGGGACCTAAGCAGATAATCAAGTCTGAACCCCTGCCATAGGCAGGAAAGGATGCTGGGGTCAAATGACCCCAGCTAGGGGGCTGTCTAGCCTCCTTTTGAAGACTCCCAGGGTAGGGCCAAGCACCACTTCCCTTGGAAGTTGGTTCCAGCTCCTAGCCGCTCTGACAGTGAAGTAGTGCCTCCTGATATCTAGCCTGAATCTACTCTCAGTCAGCTTATGGCTGGTATTCCTTGTTTCCCCTGGTAGTGCTCAGGGGAACAGGGACTCTCCCATTGCCTGCTGGTCCCCCTTGGCAAGTTTATAGGTGGACACCTATATTCGCCTTCTTTTGTGGAGGCTGAACAGGTTCAGGTCCTGTAGCCTCTCCTCGTAGGGCATGCCCTGTTGCCCCCTAATCATGCGAGTGGCACTCCTCTGGACCCTATTGATGCTGTCCACATTCCTCCTGAAATGCGATGCCCAGAATTGGACACAGTACTCCATCTGCGGCATGACCAATGTTGCATAGAGGGAAGGATCACCTCCTTGGACCTGCTCGTGATGCATCTATGGATGCATGACAAAGTGCGGTTAGCCTTCCTGACCACGTCACCACATTGTCGGCCCATGTTCACCTTGGAATCAATAGTGATTCCAAGATCCTTCTCTGCCTCTGTGCTGATGAGAAGGGAGTCAGACAGACTGGACGTATGCTGCTGGTTCTTCA
>NW_005841840.1:2931673-2937306 GCF_000455745.1 Alligator sinensis | reverse complement strand
AACCTTATCGCTATCATGCATCAATCACAACCAGTCATTCACTTGTACTTGATAATTACAAGGGGGTGGAACATTTCAGAAATCTAAAACTATTTTTCATGGTTGTTTCATGCATAAAATCAAATAATATACCTTTAAATTCATTATAACAACTCAACAAAATGATACCTACTGTTATGTTTAATATATGGCCTACAATAAAGCCTGTCATTCCTTCCAAGTACATCCTTGGGCTTGTGGCTTGGAAGAGGAGTTTATGATCAGGAAAACACTTAGGGATATGGGTGCCCAGAGGCCCATTTCTGTCCTTAGTTTCTGTGGTTCTTGGTAGGTAAGGGAACAGAAAACATGGGAACAGAAAACACCTGCTGTCACTGAAGCCACAGATTACTGATCTCTGGATCTAACTAGATCTGGAAAATGTTTTGTTGTGCAATGGACAAAAGGAGGTGGGAATAGTCCATTCTCCCCACCCCGTGCTTTCCTTTGAGCAAATATCTCTTGTAGATGTAATGGTGGCCCTCAATGTTTCTCATTGTCTACTGGGAGAACTGAAAGAAATGTTATTATGCAGTAAACTCACATTTTCATTTTTCGTATTTCTTATGGTCATCATATGAAAATGCAGTCTCTGAATCTTAAGGAACCTCAGAAGATGTTGATAAGAGTCAGGCATGACCTCACTACATCTACCAATACCCAGCTGTCAGCAATATTTACAGACATTTGTCTGAAACTTAGTAATGGTACTATTTGTCATTTTCATAAAATATAACAGTTGATTCATTTATCTTTAGATGAATACTTGTTTCACAGGGACCTTTACACTATTCTGGTAGCAGACTAATACTGTAGTCCTTTTTGTTTCAGGAGGAACATATGTTATCCTCAATGGTCCTTCATCAGTCTCTCTTTGGCTTCCTTTTTGACATGATTCCAGGCTAGACCTGCCTGTGTTAGCTCATGTTGTTTTTGGTTTCTAACTTGACTGTATTCCCTAATGCCATAAAAGGGCTTAGACAGGGTTAGATACGACGACCTCAGAATACTTATATTATGAAGGAAAACAGAGAAAAGAGATAAAACTTATCCCAGGTGAAGATGAGCTGGCCAGAGGAGAGATGACAACTCCAAAAGAAAAAAGAACGCCCTGGGAACTGTGGGTTCAGAGCAGCTGCTTTGTGTGGCTAGAGCAGTCCTGGAGTGAGCGACAAATGCTGCATGCGCTGGGAGAAGAGGGAGATGAGCACAGACAGTGCCAGGGATTAGCATCCATAGCCCAGGATGCCGAACTGGACCTTCCCAGCTGGGAGAAGTCAGCTGCGAGCCAGCTAGGGAGCTCAGTTAAGCTTGGAGACCCTGGCTGCTAGGATACTGCAAGGAGGAGCAGTGCAAGTGACAGAGGAAAAACCCTGCCAGAGATGGGCCAGTCGCGAGAAGAGCGGCCGCATATCAAAGAGATGCCAACTGTTTGATTTGCTTGGGTTTTTTTCCTCATTTATTGCCAGAGCCCAGAATGGGTCAGCAAGGGGAAGAGGCTTGGCAGGCTGAACCTTAGCCCCATGATGTCTCTAGGGAAATTAGACAGGGCTGGGGACAATATACAGCCATATGAATAAATTACATTGTCCCTGAGAATTACACTGGGAGTCAAACACAGTCTCAAATATCCCCAGAAAGAAGATAGAACAATGATGGCTGATTTATAGTCATATTTGTTCCTACAACCTTCTATAAAAGCCCTAAGCAACAAATGAAGTAACAGAATTGGGCATTGGGTAATATGACCCAATACAACCCTGATTTCCTGCACTGACATATACAGTATGGCTGAATTAGGCTGTATGTATTTTTATTAATAATTTGTTTATACATGTGTGGGGGAAATTGTTAATTTTATTAATCTGAAATTCTATCATGAAAATATCTATTTTATAAATAGTTACATCTAAGCATGCTTTTAAAACTAATATTATTTGGGTTTCAAGGTAGACTCAGGAGCTCAGTGGACACTTTATCTTCTGTGCATACATACAAATGAAAACAGAAGAGCAGAACCTTGGAAAATATAGTGATCCATTACACATGCATATTTCATGAATTTGCTTAATTTCCTGCAGTTATGACTTAATTAGGTAATTATTTTACTCTCTGTCACTGAGCATGATTTCTTAGTCCTTCCTTTTGTGACCAATGAACAACCTTTCAAGTACTGTATAAATACAAAAAATCCATGAATTTGTCAATTAATATGGGCTAGATGGAATCTTTTCAGCTACTGGCAATGTTTGGGGAGAAAAACTACCCCATTGAGAGCAAAGGATGCTACTGGAAGCATGATTCTTTTGGTAGGGACTGATTGCATCTACACAAGACGCTGACTGTGTGTGCAGTTGTTACTGTTTAGTCCATTTAGTACTTGCATACACAAGTACTAAATGACTGGTGTTACTGCACACTAGCATCCTTGCATAGTTTCTTGGTGACTCTGACTGTGCAGTAGCTCATTACTACAGTGCAGTAGCATCACATCATTGTTCATGCCATGCAATGCTACTGCACTGTAGTAACGAGCTGCTGCGCAGTCAGCATCTCATGCAGATGTGGCCACTGTGACTTAAGTGTATCTATTGTGGCCATTGGGTTGAGGAGATATTCCTTTCCCACATCAACTTTTTGCTACTCTTTGTGGCCACCTAGGACACTTATATCTTTAGAGTTTTTTCTTTCAATTTATTTATATGGTTACACTTAGCTATGCACTTATGAAGAAAGCAGCCGTAGTGATGTCCTTTCAAAAGACATTTTCTCTGGTAGGTAGGGTACTGCACCAATCTTTTCACTTTGATAAGACTGGTACTTCTGCATTTGCATTGGACCTAATCCAATTTGAAGTTAAATGAATGGAGAGACACACATACTTCAGTGGGAGCTGAACTGGACCCAAAGCCCTTGGGTTCTCTGAGAAAAATGATACACTAGTGCTTACCTTTGTGCAGGAGAGTCAAGTGCCTTGTATGTGTTCTTGTCCATTAAGTTTCACAGTTCTTAGGGTCAGAAGGGACCTCAATAAATCATTGAGTCTGCCCCCCTGGCCTGGGCAGGAAAAAGTGCTGGGGTCATATGATCCCAGCCAGGTGCTTATCCAGTCTCCTCTTAAAGACTCCCAAGGTAGGGGAGAGCAGCACCTCCTTTGGAAGCCCATTCCAGATTCTGGCAACCCTTACTGTAAAGAAGTTATTTCTAATGTACAACCTAAATCTGCTCTCTGACAGTTTGTGGCCATTGTTCCTGGTTATTCCAAAGGGTGCTTTGGTAAACAGAGCATCTCCTATTTCTTGCTGCCTCAGCCCCCCCCCCCCCCCATGTATTTTCTCCCCTTGGCCAGTTTGTAGATGGCCACCAGATCCCCTCTCAGCCTTGTCTTGTGGAGGCTGAAGAGATCCAGGTCCCTCAGTCTCTCCTTCTAAGGCCTTAGCTGCAGGCCCCTAACCATATGAGTGGCCCTCCTCTGGACCCTGTCAAGGTTATGCACATTCCTCTTGAAGTGCGGCCATTGTTCATCCATGTGGTACCAAGCGTAACTTGGCCATGTAGTTGCTAAAAGAACCATACATATACATTAGGCATAGTATATTTGAATATTTCTTGAACATTGTACCATTCATTCATTCATTTTAGTAATGATTTTGCTATGGATACTTTGATATTCTGGGTGTGTCTACATGTGTACTTTAATGTGCATTGGCTTATTTTAATGTGCATTAAAGAATCACAGAAAACCATGCTCTTTAGATAATGTGCATTAAAATAGGCTAACACACATTTTTCTAGTACCTTATAGTACAGGGTACCTATATATGAGCTGGGAGGCTGCTCTGACATGCTGTACTTACTGTGCATACTGTACAATTAATTGAGTCTGCTGGAGCATGGTAATTACCATCCTCCAACCAGCCTCTGAGTCTTGTGTATCATCTCCCCCATGCTTCAAAATGACAGCAGGGGTGCTTTAACTAAAGCTTATCCCATGCTCCTCATTCACGTGAACACAAATGCCATGGCTTGGAGAAATTCTGGGTGGGTCATGAGTGACTACAGGGCTCTAGAGACTGGATTTAGAGGGTTGGGGGCACAGGTGGTTTTCTCCTCAATCCTCTTGGTTACAGGTCATGGATGCAGGAGGGAGAGATGTATTGAAGAAGTAAACAGAAGACTGAGGCATTGGTGCCACCATGAAGGCTTTGGCTTCTTCAACCACAGTTCGCACCTCAGAGAGAGAGGCAGCGGTCTGTTGGGAAGAGACAGTTTTCACCTCACTCCAATGGGAAAGAACCTTTTCTTGGCCAGATTGGCTGACCTGCTTGACAGAGCTTTAAACTAAGATCACTGGGGGATGGGCAGAAAACCATCTTTGCAAGCTAGGAAGTGATGAGCACATAATCAGCAGGTCAGGACTCTGACCCCAGCCCAAGGATGGGACTTTCCTAAGTGCACAAAGAAGCCTAGAGCTTCCAATGGCAGGCTTAGCTGCCTGTACACAGATGCCAGGAGCATGGGGAACAAACAGGAGGACCTGGCCCTTTTGCTAAGCAGTAACAAATATGATCTCATAAAGATAACAGAGACCTGGTGGGACTCCCCCTATGACTGGACCACAGGTATAGATGGCTATACCTCATACAGGAGTGACCATGTTGGGAGGAAGGGTGGGGGTGTAGCTCTCTAAGTCAAGGAGCAGTATACTTCCCTACAAGTAGACATTGGCACCCAAGGAGGGTGACTTGAAACCCTCTGGGTTAGAATACAGAGAGAACATGGTGAAGGGGATATAACTTTAGGAGTCTATTATAGACATCCTAACCAGGATGAAGAGTTTGACCATTAATTCTCTAGGGAACTAACAGAGGCTGCACGCTCTCGGTGCATGGTCATCATGGATGACTTACTTCAGCCACCTTGACATCTCATGGGAAGAGCATTCAGCCAAATCTGATCGGTTGCAAAGCTTCCTCACTTGTATTAACGAGCTCTATCCGACTCAAGAAGTCTACGGCCCAACAACAGGTAAGGTGCTGTTTGATCTGGTTCTGGCCAAAGGGGACAATCTAGTGAGTGACCTGAGGATTGAAGGGAAGCTTGGTGACAGTGATCATAATTGATCATTTGCTCTATCCATCACAAAGCTGGCAAATCGGTCAGCAATGCAGAAATCCTTGACTTTAGGAAAGCTGACCTTCACAAGCTCAGGAGATTGGTTGTTGAGGCCCTGAGAGATTGTCACAATCTGACGGGGAGGGGAGTCCATGATGAGTAGTCGCTCCTTAAGGCCACAGTCCTAAACACACAAGGGAAGTCCATTTCAGCCCATAGGAAATGTAGTAAAAGGGCTGGGAAAGCCCTGCTCTTGGCTCAATAGGGTTCTCATGGACCTCAACCTTACAAGAGGAGCTTATAAGGGTTGGAGGATGGGAAATACCTCTAAGGAGGATTGGCCCATACCTGTAGGGAGCGGACCAGAAAAGCCAAGGCTGAAATCGAGATCAAACTGGCTACAGGAATCAAGGACAATAAAAAGTCCTTCTTCAGATATGTGGGGCATTGAAAGAAAAATCAGAGCAACATTGGACCCC
>NW_005841840.1:2921474-2931642 GCF_000455745.1 Alligator sinensis | reverse complement strand
TGAACCCAATGGGGCAACTGACACCCAAGAGAAAGCTAATCTCCTCAATGATTACTTTGAGTTGGTTTTCCACTAGCCCAAGGGGCCTGGCAGGTCACAGGATTACGAGGTTAAGGGTGACCATATGCCTATAATTGGTGAAGATCTTGTAAGGGAACACCTTGAGAAACTGGACATCCACAAGTCAGCGGCCTTGGATGGAATGCACCCAAGAGCACTAAAAGAGTTAGCTGACATCATAGCATGGCCAACGGTGAGGATATTTGAGAACTCATGGCACTTGGGAGAGATTCCTGAAGATTGGAAGATGGCCAACGAGGTGCCTATCTTCAAGAACAGAAGGAAGGAAAACACAGGGAACTATAGGCCAATCGGTTTGACCTCAATTCCTGGAAAGGTCTTGCAAAAAATTATTAAAGAATCTGTCAACAGTAGGCTAACAGAAGGCATCTTTCTGAGAGAGCTAATATGGCTTTGTTATGGGTATTTCCTTCTATGACCAGGTGACACATTACCAAGACTGGGAAGGAGCGGCTTGATGAATATGAACCACCAATGCGATGCCACAGCTGGCAAAGTAAATAAAATCCTGGTTTGCGTCTACCAATGCATCTGAAACAAGACCCAAGATGTCATCCTCCTGTTTTACTTGGCCTTGTTGAGGCCACAGCTGGAGTACTACATCCAATTCTAGGCTCCACACTTTAAAAGGATGTGGAGAAGATTGAGAGAGTCTAGAGGAGAGTCACATGCAGGCCTTATAAAGAGAGGCTGAGAGGCATGGGACTCATCAGCCTGGAGAAGCGCATGCTCAGGGGGGACTTGGTGGCAGTCTATAAGTACATAAGGGGTGTGCATCTGGGAGAACATCTGTTCACCAGGGCACCCCAAGGAAAGACAAGGTCAAATGGTCACAAATTGCTGGAAGACCGTTTTAGACTGGACATAAGAAAAATCTTTACCGTCTGAGTCTCCAGAGGCTAGAAGAGACTCACCCCAGGAGGGGTGCAAGCACCTATTCTGGACACTTTTAAGAGGCATTTGGATACTTATCTTGCTGGGGTCATCTGACACCAGCTGACTTCCTGCCCTTTGGGCAGGGGGCTGGACCCAATGATCTCTTGAAGTCCCTTCTAGCCCTAATGTCTACGAAATCTATGAACATGTAGACATGCCCTCTATAGGTTTTTTTTCTGTATATTCATGTTTTCTATAGCTTCTCTCTATATCCATGCTCTGTATATATGTAGTTTCTTTTTATACATGCAGTTCATACTGTATTAAGAGCAGTTTTCCTAGAAAGCTTATAGTGAGGGTATCAGTGTAATGTAATATGTTGACTGTACAAAAAATATGGTAAAAAACCCCTATTCCCCAGATATTCACTTTAGCAACTGCAAAAGCATGAATATGGATGGAGTCTGCAGACTTGGACCCATGTTTAATGTCTAACTTTTTCCTCACAAAAATACAATGCCTTATTCCAATGGTTTTAGTATGTATAGTACACAATAAGAGTAACCTTAACTTTCAAGGGCACATCATTGAAAGAAAATTTGGGAAAACATGCATTTATATTTCAAAACCCCTTTTTATTTTAGAAAGAATACAGCTTGAAAGAACGTTTACTTCCATCTTCTCATGTTTTGGTGCTTTTTCAGATAACAGTTAGAACCTGAGTGGATAAAGGTGTCAGGAATATTGGTTTGCTTTCAAATAGGTAACTTTAATTAGGAACCAGTGCTTAAAGGTCAATATCTTTTATTCTAGGCTCTAGCTGTGTGGCACACATACAGTGCAGTGATTTCAGTCTAAATATCAAGGATTATTAAAAGGAAAAGGTGAGGGCCAAATCCTGACCACCTGACTTAAAAGAACTTTTTTTGTGAGTCAAGCAAATGAGATTTGGCTCTTGATTCTGTGTCTTACCACACATGCCCTCTCTCTCTATTCACTCTCCTCCACCCCCACAGTCCTCTCTGCAAAATGTTATCCTAGCAGGTAGTTGAACAAAACAGTAGTTTACATAAATGAAACAAAGAAAAAAAAAATCATGGATAATTTCAATAAGATTTGGGCACTGATCTGGTTAATATTTGAATATCCAAGTCCCCCTTTAATTAGTGATTTCTTTTTTTCTACCAAGGAGTCTCTTACACCACCTATTTGAGGAAATCTGTAAGTATTTAGTAGTAAAGGCTTCATTTGAAATAAGGAAGTAGAGTACATCACTCTTAGCTTGGTAGCAGAATTCTTAGACCCAGTGAGTGGATAGTCTTGAGGAATCTGAAATCCAGAGCTTGCTTCAGCTGGACTGGGGATTCTTTCTGGGAAGTGAAGGGTTCTGCGTGTGTGCATTTTGACTGAATTATAGAATAGCTACTTCATGAATTATATTTTTAAAACAGAATTTATAAAATAGATATAGTATTTTTCCTGTCAATATAAAACAAACTGTGGAAAGTTCACCATTGTGAATTAATTTGTGCCCTCTTCACTTAAGGCTTGCTTTATTTCAGAATGGCTAGTTGTCCTTTCCCTTTTTCCTCCCTGGACATTTGTCTTCCTCTTAAGACAGTAATCTTTCAATATGGAATCCCTTTTTCATAAGTTGGCAGAGGGGAATTTGGTAACTATTAACAAAAGATAATGTTTGTAACTTTCTTTTGTCTACCATCTTGTATAAATCCTATCGTTGCCCCCTTCCTTCTCTGTATGCTGCATGTTAGCCTCCAGCTGTTGCTCTGATTTTACCCAACCTTTCACTCAATGAATCAGTCAAGAAATGTTCTCATTTTGAAATGCTAATGTTCAGCCTCATATGGCAGTGAGTTGAGACACTGTGACAATTCCTTTTAGCTTATGGTAAATATTTCAGCAAAAAAAAATAAAAAAAATCTTTTGCCTTGCAGCTTAATAAACTGTCACAGCAGACGCAGCTGTGTAAAATGGATTTGAAATCCTCTTTACTTCTCTTTAAATATTTTAATTTTTCTAGCTTTATATTGTTCATTTGTTTAAAGTTCCTTTGGATTTCCAGCATCTTGGTTAAATATCATGGAATCTCAGTCCCCAAATGAAGTAATGCAATTGAAATGGCTTCAGTTTTCATTCAGAAACTTGCATAGTGTTCCAAGAGACCAGTGAAACCTTCTATATCTTGATTCATTATACATTACAATTTAGCAGGTGATTGAAAGCTGTTTTGGAGATCTGGTGAGGGATAGAAAAGCACTTGGGTATTTTCAAAAGGGAGTCATTGAATTATGAACTAGCTGGTCAGAAGAAGTTTTCCTTACGGTAACTATTCAGTCTTAGCTATTAAGTGCAAATATAATTAGAGTGCTGGCAATTTATGGTGCTGAAGGGCCAGTTGGATCTAATTAGGCATTAATCAATGAGAGACTGAGTAGTAGTTGTAGACGTTGACACTTAATAAATTACATGGTACATTCAAATACTTCCAATGTGCATGTGAAATTTTAACATCCTGCAGTTCCCTACTGTCAGAAAAGGGAACTGAGCCAAGCCTTTTCTTGAATGGGGAAATATGGTTTGAGAAAATACCAGGCTTGTAGGCAGGACTGATGGATTTGGTAATATCAAAAGCATGTGTTATGGGTGGATTTTGGGGGTGTCTGGGTTGAGAGAAGGAAATATCACATACATTCCCAAATGAGACAAAAACTTTGAGAGAGGCTTTTTAGATTTTGCCAGGTACTAGACAATTTACTACTTAAGTTGCCTAATTAAAACTGAAACTTTGTAAATAGTTTTGTGAAAGGCTGTGGCTTAATAAAGGAAGAAAAAACCTATTATTACTAGTCATGGAAAGTGTGCTGCCTCAATTCATTAGAAATGTAAATAATCCATAAAGCACTCTCTCTCCCACTCCCTCCCTCCCCCTGACATGCACGCACAGTTCAAAGCCTCAGGAGGATATATAAAAGCATTTTTGGAAGGGAATTTAATTATTTTGGTTATTAGTAGCATATTGAGTATTGTTGGAGATGTTGGTGGCATGTTGTCATTTTCTATTAAACCACCAAAAAAGTAGAAATTCACATTCACCTTTCTAATTGCTTTTCAATTGAAAATGACAGACTCTTATTTTAGTTTGGAGCAAAATAAATAAGTGGGAAGAAAGGAGCATTTAGAAAATTAGGATGATACAACATGAGATTTGGACATGACAAATGATTCAGAGTTGATATTCCTGTGGGAATCTGTTGTGTGCAAAAGCCAATTGGAACAGAAAGATGGGAACAATATGAATATTGTTTCTGACATGTTTCACTTGTATACATGTTTCTTGTATGTTCCAGAATGTTCTGGAAACTACAATACTGGAACTTGAAGTGTTTGTAGAGAAGCCAGAGCCTATGGTTTTTAATATAAGACTAGAGATGATAAATACGTTCAACAAGTGTGTGGGAACACAGAATAGCAATGGAAAAATGCTTATCAGCATGATAAGCATATCAATTGCCAATCATTGTCAGTTTAAAAAAAAACAAACAACTTTATCTTTGAGACCAGTTTTAAGGTGTAAGTTAAAAAAGAAAAATGTACCCAGTGCAATCTCTTGCAGAAATTGACATTCATAGATGACAGCATGGAAGAGAGAAAAAAGTGCTTCGTTTGAAAATTCAGGAAATGTGTTATGAAGGCTAATATTGTCAGAGCAGAGCTGGAGGACGGTATCTAAATAAAATACATAATAGTAGGCAGAGCGGGAACAGGTTATAAAAGGCCTTTGAAGTGAAGACAAATATTTGTATCTGACACGATGAAAAATGGGGAACCACTGGAAAATAGAAGACTCAAATGACATCATCAAAGCCATGATCCAAGCAAATAATTTTTATACCAGCATTTTGATTGGATGCAAGTGGGGCAAGATGGGATTTCTCAAGATTGATTGAGAGAGCTAGACACAGATGAGACATGAGAGAAGAATAAATGAGAATTGAAGGTGTATGGACAGAAAGGAAAAGACACATCTTAGATATTATGTGGGAAAAAGCAGTGAGATTTAAAACCTGGTATGGGTGTGAGAGCCTACACAGAGTGGTCAATATTGAAGTAGGGGTTTAGGTTGTAGCCGTGTTGGTCTAAGGATATAGGCAGACAAGGTTCCTTGGGTGAATTTGATATCTTTTATTAGACCAACCCAAATGGTTGGAGAATAGTTATTAAGCAAGCTTTCGGGTTCAAAAACCCTTCGTCAGGCTCAGGAAGCTGCAGCAGTTGGTGTGTGCTCTTCCTGGATGCAATGAAAAGTAAACAAGCCAGGGGCTGGGCTGGGCTGGGGAGTCAGTTGCCAGGCAGATTATAATGTATCAAAAATCCAATGTCTATGTTTAGTCCGACAAGGTTCCTTGGGTGAATTTGATATCTTTTATTAGACCAACCTAAATGGTTGGAGAATAGTTATTAAGCAAGCTTTTGGGTTCAAAAACCCTTCGTCAGGCTAAGGAAGCTGCAGCAGTTGGTGTGTGCTCTTCCTGGATGGTATGAAAAGTCCATCAAAATTACAAGAAAAACTACAGACCTTAATCCCCCCGCTACCTAACCTAGGGACTTTTTACATGCTCCCTAAAATCCACAAACAAGGGAACCCTGGCAGATCTATCATATCCAACCATGGCACCCTAACTGAGGAAATATCAGGTTTTGTTGAATCCATCCTAAAACCGCTTGTCACCCACAGAGCAAGTTTTGTCCAAGACACCACAGACTTGCTACAGAAACTTAAAAACATAGACCACCTTCCCAGCAACACACTCTTAGCCACCATGGACGTTACCAGCCTATACACCAACATCCCACACCAGAATGGCATCCATGCCTGCCGTACATATCTACAGGAACAAGATTACAACCCAGAATACAGACCCAAAGATATCACTGAGCTTATACACTTCATCCTCACACACAACAATTTCACTTTTAATAATCAACACTTCCTCCAGATGATGGGAACAGCTATCTCTGGGGTGTGTTGTGTAAGTTTCCCTTGAGGATCAGGACTGAGAGATTGGAGAGAGAGTGGCCCTCCTGTGAGAAATGTGCCCCCACCGGTAATTGGGTGTTTCTGTCTTTGATGGATTTCCGGTGTGCGTTCATTCTGGTGCGCAGTTGTTGTCTGGTCTCTCCTACATATCTTCCATCAGGGCATTTGGTGCATTGGATGAGGTATACTACATTCCTGGAGGTGCAGCTGTATGATCCTGGGATGCTGATGGCTCTGTTGTGGGGTGTAGTAATAGTGGGGGTGGTGGAGATGTGTTGGCAGGTTTTGCATTTCTTGTCATGGCACGGTCTGGATCCTTTTGGTGTGTTCTGGGGTTGAGGAAGTTTGCTTCTGGTGATGAGGTTGGCGAGGTTCGGTGCTTGTCTGAAGGCTAGGATGGGTGGCTCTGGGAAGATCTTTTTAAGAATAGGGTCTCTTTCTAGTATGGGTTGCAGTTGTTTGAGGATTTTCCATACGGGTTTGAGGGAGGGGTGATATGTCATAACCAGCGGTGTGCGATTTGTGGGTGTTTTTCTTCTGTACTGCAGCAGTTCTTCACGTGGTATCTTCACGTGGATCAAGACCGTGCCATGACAAGAAATGCAAAACCTGCCCCCACATCTCCACCACCCCCACTATTACTACACACCACAACAGAGCCAACAGCATCCCAGGATCTTACAGCTGCACCTCCAGGAATGTAGTATACCTCATCCAATGCACCAAATGCCCTGATGGAAGATATGTAGGAGAGACCAGACAACAACTGTGCACCAGAATGAATGCACACCGGAAATCCATCAAAGACAGAAACACCCAATTACCGGTGGGGGCACTTTTCTCACAGGAGGGCCACTCTCTCTCCAATCTCTCAGTCCTGATCCTCAAGGGAAATTTACACAACACATCCCAGAGACGAGCCTATGAGCTCCATTTCATCAACCTGCTGGATACTAGAGATCAGGGACTAAACATAGACATTGGATTTTTGATACATTATAATCTGCCTGGCAACTGACTCCCCAGCCCAGCCCAGCCCAGCCCAGCCCAGCCCCTGGCTTCTTTACTTTTCATTGCATCCAGGAAGAGCACACACCAACTGCTGCAGCTTCCTTAGCCTGACGAAGGGTTTTTGAACCCGAAAG
The DNA here is from genome assembly GCF_000455745.1 of Alligator sinensis. Classification (NCBI taxonomy): domain Eukaryota; kingdom Metazoa; phylum Chordata; order Crocodylia; family Alligatoridae; genus Alligator; species Alligator sinensis. The sequence goes on along the minus strand of NW_005841840.1, from coordinate 2,924,481 downwards.
CTTGCTTGATAACTATTCTCCAATATTGAAGTAAGCACCAAGGTTTTGAGTCTGAGTGACAGGAAGGCTATGATAATGCCTGCTGTGATTCAGGAGTTGGGTGAGTTTGCGGGAGAAGACTTAGGCTCTCCGGTCTAGTTGGGGTTGCCCCTGCGCTGCCTGTGCTTTCTAAATGTTGGTTTTCAGTGCACCTGAGTGGGAGTGTATGCAGGGCCTATTTTGTTTGCACCAAACTCAAGTAGGGAAGGGAAGGTACCACAGTGGACATAGTATGTGGTACATTTGTTTCTAACAATTGGGCCTTAGTGAACTTATTACCTAGGTGTTGTTTTGCTTTGACTTTTAGTTCCTGACAAATCTTAGAGTGGAGCTCAACCATCCCAAATTTTTACAGATACAAGTATATATGGGGAAAGAATTTATAAAATAATGAGAAAATGTAAAAGTTTTCCTTAACAAAACCCTGAGGGTAGCTGATGTTTAACTGGAATTTGTCGTTTTTCCTTGGCAATCTAGAGGTTCATTCAGTTCATAATCAGCAGATTCTTTGCAGCTTTAAGGGCAAGAAACTTTTTTTTTTTAAATGGAAGTTTAAACTTCTGCAAAAAATGATTGAGTCAACATACTTACAACATGCTGACACTTCTGCCAACTCAATCTGACTTGTGAATTCCAGGAAAAGTGCTACATTGCCTTAAAAAATAAGAGGCTAGATTCTTATATGATTTAAATCAACATAGCTCACTAAGCTCAATGGAGCAATGTCAGTTTATATCAGCTGACAATCCAGTTGAAAATATTATCGAAAGTACAAATATTTGAGAAATACAAGTGTGAGTGAGGCTTTAGTCAGATTATAGTGTTGCTCCTGATGAGTTCACTTAGAAGCCTTCCTAGTGTGAAAACAGTAAAAAATCTGTTGATTTTGTTAAAGACGATCTCTTGTTTTGTCACTGTCTTCAGGTATATGCTGTTGCTTATGATGTTCCTGAGAAAGTCAAGGAGAAATCTGGCTTTCATCTTACAGTGAACAAGTCAAAAACAAAAAATCCTGAATTGACAGTTCTAGGCTTACAGTGTATCTGTAACTTCAGATTTTTTTTCCTTACATTAAAGTGCTTCTTCAATCATTTGAGGACATATGGCATGACACAGTCAGATGTGCAAAGCTCTGAAGGAGCCAAAGTTTTATTAACAAGTATGTTGAACAGCAGACTTATAATGATATAAACTATTTGATTGATCCCTTCAGTTGGCAATGGTGCTGGATTTGTAACCCAGAAGTAGAGCCAGATGTGCAAACACAAATATGATTTTTGAAGGATGTGATTTAGTAGCAGGGCTGATGCTTTCCAGAAGTTTAGGCTTAAAAGTGTTTTTTTTAGCTCGTGGAGGGGGATAATATGAATTTTCCATTTTATAAGGTGTCCAGATTAAAAAAGTACTAAGTGCAAATACACAGACTGAAACACTTAAGGGAAATTAGCAATATCTTAAACAAGTCCTTCCTTCACACTCTCACTCTCAATCCAGAGTGTGCAAGAACAAGTTGTTTTATGCTTTGGATTTCAAAAGGCTTACGTTGACTTATCTATGAGTCTCTTGGTGCATCTACACGTGCAATTAATTGACTGAATAATTAGTGTGTAGTTCACACCAGAGTTTATTGCTCCTGGGCATCATGTGTACATGAACTCTTGGGACCGCAGCATGTTGAGCCAGGTCAGAGCAGCACCAGCTGACAGGTAGTCCAGGGGGTCAGCCTGCCAGGCTGGGGCTGCTCCAACCTGGCTCAACGTACTGCAGAGGAGCTGGCTGGGGCACAAAAATGTTCCAGTGTGGGGCTAGCTAGCTCGCAGGCAGCCCCCACACTGAAGCACCCTTGTGCCCCAGCCAATCTGGTCAGAGTCTATTCTGCAGCGCACTGAATAACACTATCACAGGACAGTACTTACGTTTACAAGTATGAACCTATGGCAGCATTTTTTAAGTTTACTGTGGCCTAATAGGATCACACATGTAGACACTAAGTCTGCTTGCAGATGTGGGGAAAAACATGACGCTTTACTTTAAACTCTGCATGCTCCTGTGCTGAGCCTAGTGCGTGCCCGGAAGAAGCAGTGTATTAGTTGCACCAGACTTTCCCAACATCTATAGAGATCAGGTACCTTAGTGAGGCTTTTTGTGGGGCTTTTATCTAATAGCTGATTGAATCACTTTAGCTAAAAGTACCAAAAAGCCTTGCTGAAGTGCCTGATTTATACAGACACTGTGGTGCTGAGTTGAAGTAACATGCTGCTGCTTCTGGTACAGTGCGTGTAGGGTTTTTTTTGTTCTCCCCCCATCCCCATGTCTGTCGGTGCTCCAAGACTTTACTGCACAGCTAATTAGGCAACTGCAGTACACATCTGGTGTAGATGTGCCCTCTGATACTAGGAAAAAAAAGAGTAGAATCCTTCCTTCAGTAGGATGAAACTGAAAAGTTTAGTGAAGGAGGAGGGAGTAATCCTAGCCGCTAGGCCAGAAGCTTTTTGCATTTGTTAAGCAGAAGGACTCCAAGAGGAGCAAGGGATTCACTGCCAAGTGCACTTTGCTTCCGCTTTAAAAGGCTTGTGCCGTTAACTCCTGACTATTGCATAAACACTAAGGCCAGGTACAGACATTATACTTTACTGGTATAAAATACCAGTCTATACCTGTAACAGAGTAAACATTCAGCACACATGGACTGGCTTAAAAATGGCAGAATCCAGTCTTAGATGCGCCCCCACCACCAAAGGGTGAATGTGCATTCTGTTACTGGTCTAAACTATGCAACTTACAGAAAACTGCATAATTTAGATTGATTCTGCCTCAGGCTTTCTGAATAGCCTAAATGCAAACTGACAGGGGCTTACATACCTGCTTAATTTTGTGCATCATAAATAGTCTTTGTGATGTCTGTTAGGTTGCTCACATGCTATGTGCAGTAATATAGCTGGGAGGGGGAAAGAGGGAAGCATAAATC
>NW_005841840.1:2910846-2921443 GCF_000455745.1 Alligator sinensis | reverse complement strand
TAATTTAGAGGGACACTGGACTGGCACCTCCAGAAGTCTTTGCAGTGGCAGGTGTAGCCCTGTACTGCCCAGACATTCTAGCCAGGTGAGTGAAACCCTGGGATGCTTGAGCAGAAATCTTTGTGATAGCAGGTGCATCTCTGCACCCAGTAGTGTATCAGGGGAGAGAGGAGTGAACAGGACACCAGGGGAGGCCCTGGGGAGCCCACTGTGGAGGAGCTATGAGCCTATTCTCCGGCTGCAGCATCCCAAGGCCACGCTGCTACAGCAGCAGTGCAACAGGGGGCAAAGTCTCATTTTAAGAAGAAATCCCTGTGCCTGGTAGAGAGACTGTGACTGGGAAGAGGGGGGGGCAGCCTTCCCTGTAAGGCTCAGCCTGTGAGTCAGAGTAGGTAGCTTGGCCTTGGAGCATAAAGTGCTCCTGCCAGCCTAAGCTATTAAGGAGAAAAAGCTGCAGGCAGGACCAATTGGGACAAAGCTCTTTCAGCAATATGGAGGCCTGAGATAGGGTTTAAGTTTGAGTTAAAAACCCAGGTGATTTGCATTTGTGTTTGGGCCTGTTCAGTCAGAGGTTTGGGAGTGGGTGGAAGCCACAGAAGGTGCCTGGAAGGCACTCTATGCAAGAGCCAGGACCCAGAAGTGGGGGGCTGAGGTTTTGAGGGTGAGTCTTGTTAAGGGTCAAGGACTTGATATTTCAGGTTTTGGTCTAACTTCATTCAAGGCATGGGCATCACTATGGTGGTGGTAGGGGGTGGGGGGATGGCTAGAGGTGAAGAGTTGAGCCAGGAGGCCACATTTAGGGCCTGTATGGTCACACTTGGTGCCCATAAGACACTCCTAAAAATTGTTAAATGGGATCGTACCCTAGAGAGGCAATAATAAGGGGAAGGCACTTCCCGAGGCCTATGTTGGGGGCAGAGAAGCTCCAAGAACGGTGCTAAGAATGAAGACACAAAAAGGCTACTCTGGCCTCTAGAGGCAGCCTCCCAAGTTCATCATTTTTATAGCAGTCATGGCAGGAAAGAGACAGGAGGTTAAGGAGACTGGAGACTATGCAGGGTATCAGACCCTGGGGTCTGAGCCCTGAGGCTGCTACAAGCACTTACAATAGTAGCAGTTGCCACTCAAGTATAACTCTTACTCCCCAGTATTTGGCACAATTGTCCCCTATGTCAGGCATGGAACAAACTCATTATACCTCTAGCTACGTACTTTGCTGGTCTTAACTCAGTAGGGAAATGAAATATTCCTCTAGTGAGTAGACCAGGCCACCATAGGACCACATAACGCCATTAGAGAGGAACTTTGTTACTTATTGTAGGAGAAGCAAAAATGGCTTCCTTTCTAGCCAAACTATTCTTATAGCAGTTTACCCACCATCCTAATTGGTCCAAAGTGAAGGGGAAAAAATGAGCAGATTAAGTTATTTTTAAACAGGGCAAAATGCATATTATCATCAGCAATGAAAAGATGGGGATTACATAGCCATTTTCTCTCCAGTCAAACATTTCAGATTTACTTTAGATATATTGTACATGACCAGTCTAAACCTAGAATTTCAGTAATATGAAAATGTATTTACTTAGTGCTTGTAAACATCCCTGCACAACATTAATGTCATGAACCTGAAAAACATTTTAAATGGATACTCCATGACAGCAGAACGTTAGGTAGACCTGAATATGTTACACTATAACAGAGCTGTAATAATTGATATTGCTAAATTGGACACTAGTTAATGAATGTAAATCTTTGTAATGATTTTTTTTTTTCAATATAGTCTTCCTCTTCTTCTGGCACTCCAAAAATCACTTACAAGTAAGCTGTGGATTTTTCAGTCCAGTATACTACACAGCCTGTTTGTGTGCTGTGTCCGTTTTTAAACGCACGGGACCCCCAGAGCCCTGAGATTCTCCCCAGTGTGCTGCCACTTGCCTTAGGGAATAGGCTGAGGTTGCCATTGTATAACTCCTTAACCCAGAAAGCCTCAGCTCCACTTATATGGGACCTTGCAGTGGCAGCAAGAGAATCTCTTCCAGCCCTGGGTTGTAGAAGAAATATGTTAGGTCCCCCTTTATGTTGAAAGGGCCAGCCTATAATATCACTCATCCCACAATCACTACTTCCACAGGCTCTGTAAGGAGACAAAGCAGAAAAAGGATGCATTACTTAAGAGAAAAGAACTTTACAAGCAAAAGTGACCATTGGTTTGAAAACGCAAAAACAAAATAAGTCCAGTTTCTTACCTGCATCTGGCTACACCTACCCCTCCAGAGCATCCTGCTACTGTTTCTCAGAATTCAACCTTTCTGCTGATTTTACCAGTCTTGGCCACTGGGCCATTCAACCCTCAGAGCCTGGGATAAGGAAGACCTTGATTCTATCATAGCTAGACTCTAAAAAGCACCCAAAGAAAACCCACCCTCCTCAACATTACTTTAGTTGTTCATGTCATGAGTCACCAAAATCCTCCAGATATTTCTAGACTTCCTGCTGGAATGCCATCCCTTGGAGATTATTTTTATAGAGAAGTCGATTTCCCCATTGTAGGCAGACAATGCCTTAGGTGCATGCTAAATACCTCATTTGATCATTTTGCACTTACGGTATGAAATTCAGAAGGGCATTTATATCAAATAGCATATTAATACAGATACAACGGTGATAAAATGGAACCCAGTTTCATACTAATTACAGGGACTAAACATGATGGGATAAATCTAATATAGAATTTATTATGACGTTTATGCATGCCATGTGGTGAAACCTGAAAGCAACTTGGTTTTGGGGTGAATCAATGACACATGCTTTAATTAATATTCAGATTATCTTAAATTGTTTTGACTTGCTGTATTTTATATTGATGATACATGTTTTGAAGTCTGCCAGGAATGTTTTAAATTCTGAATATCTATGACAGTGTTGCAGACAATAAGAGTGAATCTGTGATTTTAAAATAGAGATATTTACACTAAAAGGTCTATATTAGAAGGTCCATATGCTTTTGATTTCTGATTGTTTATACATTTATAATTAAAGCAGTATTGTTCATTAATGTATTATTTTCTTTTTACATGCTGACATAAAGGATTAAAAATGGGTTACATTTTGTCATTGTTCCTTTTCAAAATGCCTTTCAATAGAGATGTTATGCTGTTTGTTTATTTTTGTATAGGTTTCAACTTGGACAAAGGCAATCGCTATTGTTTATGATAAGGTAGTTATTAGGCATGGCCAATGCTGCGATATTTTCAGCTGAAAACTCTGAAAAGACCTGCTCATTTGCTTAGAAAAGAACTTCCACTGATAATATTAAAATAATAAATGTTAATATTTATATTAGTCTTAGGGTTTGTTAAATATTAACTTGCATAAGACTAAACATTTTTACTTCATAGCATCCCTTAAAGTGAACAAACTTCAGTCCTTAGAAAGCTGGTCATTCATGCCTAACTTTGAGCCTGGAGGCAAAATTCATTTGGTGGCAGGGATATGCTCAAACACTTTGCTGAATCAGCATCTACATTAGTTCAATAGCATTGCACCCAAATATATTCATAATGACACAAAGCCATATTTTGAAATGTACATTGTTGTATTTCCCATAACCTATCATTTCTTGAATTTGTTTTCCATTTTGTCATGCTACCAATATGTTTAAGGCACAGTGGGTGCATCTACACATGAAATTAATGTGATACAATAAACTCTGGAGCAGTTTGAGCTGGAATCCACTGCTCCCAGGTACGGCCTCTACACATGAGCCCAGGACAGCAGCAGTTTGAGCCAGTGCGGAGAAGCCCTAGGCTGGCAGCAGGCTCAGGAGATCAGCCCTGGGCTCCAGGTAGTGGGGTTGGAGCTGGCTAGGGCATGAGAGTGGTAAAGTATGGAGCCATGTGGCAGGCAACCCCTGCACTTTATCACCCTCGTGCCCCAGCTAGCCCGTCACCATCTACATATGTGTTTCATTGCATGTAATTATTCTGCTGTAAGATAGCACTGTTCCTGACAGTACTATCTTGTGGCTGAGTTAATTAATTTACTGTGCCCTAATACCGGTGCACGTGTAGGTAGCGAAGCTTTACTGTGGAGCTTATTAGTCAACTCTGCAGTAAAGCCCATGTAGATGCACCCAGTATGTACAACAGAAGGCGCTGTATGTTGGGATAGTTTAGACATAAAAATAATATCTAAAAGGAAAACTACCATATAATCCTTGTGGATAGAAATTCCATACTTATATAAAAAGTACATAGTACAATGTACAAGGTACATTGTATTACCAACCACCTGATAAGGAAGGTGAAAGAGATTAAAAAATGCTTAGTGAGATTAGAGCAGAAATAGGTATTGATAAATGAAGTGGATCAGCTGTGTCAGGATGCATCGTGGAATAGCTGATCTGCTTAATTTGATGAAATGCATGTTGCCTTTTGTTCTGCCCATCAGTGCTGTGGGACAGTGAGCACCATGTTCCCTCAGGGCTTGAGGACCCTGGTCCTACACACCACAGGAATTCCCACACAGAATTGGGCCCCTGAAACCCTGGGAGTTTATGCCTGGTTTTCCTCACTTACTGAGATGTACACCTGGATATCCAGGACACACTTCAGTGAACAGGGGAAAATGGAGGTTCTCCAATTACTGAGAAATACTCCTGGAACTCTGGGGCATGCCTCAGTTCATGGGGAAAAGTTGTGGTTTCCTTGCTCAATGAGATGCTCCTATGGGATCTCTGGGATGTGCTTGAGTAAGCAGATAAAACTGGATAGTCAGCCACTTCCAGGGCCTGAAGCACCTGACCCTTCCCAGGAATTCTCCAGGTTGTGCTGGGTGCCCCCTCAAGCCCCCAGCTCTGGGCTGCCCATGTTCTTGTGCTATAAAGTAAACAGATGTCTGCTGCTAAACAGTGACACAAATTGATTCCACCTTCATGACAGATGCTATTTGTGGCACAACAAAGGGTATCAACATATGTTTGCTTGACCTTTTGTGCTGTCATAATTTTTTTTATGGAGACGCAAAGGTGACATCTTTTTCTAGCCTTAGAGAAGCTGCTAAAATGAGACAAGCAATTATAATGGTAGACTTCAACTATACTCATATAGACTAGGTAAAAACTTTGGCAGGGCCAGATATGGAGATAAAATTTTTGGATGTAATAAATGGCTATTTTCCAGAACAACTCATCTTGGAACCCAGAAGAGAAGAAGCAATTTTAGACATAAACTTGAGTAACATAGAGGACCTGGTTCAAAAGGGACCCATAAGTGAGCCACTGTGTAATAGTTACTGTAACATAATCACATTCAACATTCTGGCAGGTGGGAGGAAGCCAAAAAAGTCTACCATGCAATTTTGGGAAGGGAAATGACACAAAAAATGAGGAAGTTAGTTAGAAAGAAGTTAAAAGGAAGAAACAAGCAGAAACAAAAATGGCTTGTAGGCAGCATGGAAGCTGTTTAAAGCTACCATATTAGAAGCTTAAGAAAATTGTATGCCACAAGCTGTCCAATAAAACCCCTGTATGGTTTAGTAGCACAGTTAAAGAGCCAAGGCATCATGCAGCAAATGGAAGATGTGCCTGTGGCAGCAAGAGACCAGCTGCCACAGACAGAGATGAATCAGAAGTGCCGGGGAATTCCCAGCAGCGAGACCAGCTGGCACGTCTGATGCTGGTGCTGTGGAGAGAAGCTCTGGCCTCGGCCCCAGCCCCAGCTCCAGCATGCTTCGGCAAGGCAAAGCCTGGTGTCAGTATAAGGGCAGCACAGACAAAAGAGGAAAGGGAACTGGAAATGGAAGCCCGGAGCTGGAGGAATCAGCGTCCAGGCAAAACTTGAGCTAAGAGGGGTGAATGGTGGGAACCAAGGCTGAGTCCCATGAATAGAGGCTCAGAGGTGCCTGCTGACTTATTTGGCGAATGACCCTTGAAACTCCGAAACAGTGGATGGTCTCCAGAAAGCAATGACCCTGCTGAAAGAGGGAGAGAGAGAGCACGTAACCATGAGTGAAATGGGAAGTGAGAGATGAGCCCTTCTCATGACCCCATGCACTTTCTGTGAGGCATAGAGTGTAGATATCATGTGATACAAGGGAAGAATTCCTTATTTGAAGGCAGAGGTTTTGTTTTGCACCTAACCTAACCTGCTGCTTTGAGACTTTTTTTTTGTTTTTTGTTTACTAAGGCTCCAGGCTTATACGGGGTACCATGGACATTTTCGTAAAGACACTGCAGATAGGCAGCTGGACCTACTTACCTGACTGTGACCTCAACATCAGGTTGGCACTATGCCAGGGTGTAGGATAGGCAGAGCCCCAGGATAGCCTGACCTAGCCGAGTGGTGGTGCAAGGAAACATAAGACCTTCCTTCCTCTCAATACAAAAGTAAATATCAAGACATGGCAGGAGAGAGAGCATCAGACACCATAACATTCAGGCTATCAGGTCAAACTGTCCATTCATAAGAGTGAGGGAGTTGGGCACCATGCCGTGAGAAGTAGACATCCAACTAGAGAAATGCATGGACATCTACAGTGCCCAAAAGAGGAAAACAGGAAAGCTCTCAAACTCTGGGAGGCCCAATGCAAAAGCAAAATAATGTAGTCACTTCTCAGGATGGAGGAAGATCAAAAGTGGGATAAAACAGGAATCTGTGAGAGGTCCAATTTTGTCCAATATTTTCATCAATTATCTGGAAATGGAGGTGCACAGTGAAATCTCCACTTTTGCAGATGATACCAAATTATTCTCTGTAGTCTAATCCCAAAGTGACTGAAAGGAGCTGCCGAAAGATCTCACCAAGCTAAGGGAGTGGACCAAAAATAGCAGTAAACTTCAATGCTAACCAGTAGAAGGTAATACACACAAGGGGAAATAACCTGAACTACGTGTACTTAGTGTTGGGTTCTGAACTAGTTTGTTATAACTCGGGAAAGAAACCTTGGAGTTATTGTAGATAGTTCTCTAAAAAGATTGGCTCAGGGTATAATGATGACTAAAAAGAATAAAATGTTGGGCTGCATTAAGAGAATTGAAAACAAACTCAAGAGCAGCATTGTGTCATTATACAAATCCATGATATGCCCACATTATGAATACTGTGTACAGTTACAGTTTCTGCATCTCCAGAAGCATGTTTTGGGATAGAAAAAGTACAGAGAAGGCAACCAAAATGATCAGGGGTATAGATAAGTTGCCATACCAGGAAAAGTACGCTAGGACTTTTTGGTTTGGAAAGGGGAATGCTGAGGTAGGGTTATTATAGTGTCCATAAAATCATGAAGGGTGTGGTCAAGGTGCACAGGGAACCATTATTCACCAAGTCCTAGAATAGTAGAACAAGGAGACACCCACTGATATTAGTAGAAGACACATTTAAAACTGACAAGAAACAGTACTTTTTATTCAATATATTATTAACTTGTGGAATTCACTGCCACAGGATGTGGTGCAGGCTGATTAGCATAGGTTCAAAAAGAGACTAGACCAATTCATGGATCTATTACTAGCTGTTGAAGATAACAGTTGGAAATGTTCCTTTTGACATAAATTAAGAATGTTGAATGCATGGAGAATATTGAATCACTCTAGATTGCTCTAGACCAGGGGAGCTCAACTTCTGGCCCACAGGCCAGATCTAGGCTGTGGCACTGTGTCATCCAGCTCATGGATCTCCTTATAGGTCCAGCACGGGAGCAGTGGCTCTGCTTCTCTGCTGCCAAATCTTCAGACCTGTGGGGAGCTCTGAGCCCTGCAGAGGCCCAGGACGGGGGCAGCAGAGCAGTACTGGGTCCCAGGACCCAATCTTGACATACAGGGAGTGGGAGGGAGTGGTGCTGGGCTCCTGGGACTGAATCCCAGTGCGTGGGGGTCTGGAGGAGTCTGTGAATCTAAACCTGGTGCACAGGGCAGGGGGAGGGGGTGGTTCTGGGTCTCAGAGCCTCATCCAGCCAGCAGACCAGCTCCACTACTCCTCTGGCCCATGGAGCCAAAAGGTTGAGTACCACTCCTCTGGACCTAGACCTATCCTGTCCAATGTTCTTCCCCTAAAACGTCCTGTTCTGCTATTGTCAGAGACAGGTTACTGGGTTAGATGAACTATCTGTCTGACCCAGTATAGCACATGTTATATTCTTAATGTACAAGTGTTATTTAGTAATTTTAATAATTGCATCTTCATGTAACACAATGGATGTAGAAAACCTTTAGTTTGTTTTAAAAAGTGACAAACTCAGCTACTTTTGATTACTTGTGTATTTATTTGTTTTCATTGTCTATGGCTATAGATTTAGCCAGGTTTTCAAAGCTGAATGCAAGAAGTTCACAGGGATTCTGATGCTTCTAAGACTGCCTGTGTTTACACAAACGACTGATATGCATGCACACGAAGTGAGGGAAGGAAGGCATGCATAAACTAGGCTTTTGCAAGGGGAGACTTGCATCCTTTTTGACCTATGATGTAATGTTGAAAATTTATATTCTGTTTTTGATCTATTCTCACCAGAGTTTGAAGTTTTGAAGAACCTGATATAACATTTTTAGATGCTTCTAGGGAAAATAAATTACCTTCCTAATGTAACTGATTCCTGTCTCCATTATCTCACTGCTGTACACAAGGCTTCCCTAAGGCTCTTGAGAAAGGCAGTGAGAGATTTCTTGGTGTTCAGCTCAAATGTGATTGAATCAGTTTACGCAAAATATATGTCTCATGGGGTGGTGGTTTGGATCTGAAGGTCCTTTCATCTTCTGAGTTCAAATCTGGACCCCAGCTGCTTATTACTTTGAACTAGTAATAGCTTTGTGAATGAATCAATTTTTCTCTTAGACTGGGTTCTCAAAAAATTGAGGTCTGATTCACTCAGTTGCATACTTTTGAAGTACTTTCTCTTCATTCCTACTCACTAGTACCCTCCTCACTGAGTGGACCAATAGAATCAAGACTACTTTAAGTAATGTATTACTTAGTGCGTGAGTCTACATGAGACACTTTACTGCACAGTAGGCTAATCTACTGTGCAATGAAAGCTACTGTGCATTTAGCTAGTACCTGTAAATACAGCTACTAGATTAACTGCATGATAGTTACTGCACAGTACCACATTCGTAGATGCTGACTGGGGACAGGGAGCTCTCTTCCTTGGTCCTGGTGCTGCTCAGCTCCCAGGTCCCCCCAGGAGCTGATCACCACTGAGACTACAGAGCTCTCTGCCCCTAATCCCAGCTCCCAGCATGCTCCCAGGAGCAGCTCTGCACAGCACAGAGTTGAACTCCATTCCCTACTTAATCTCCTGAGTTACCAGCTCTGCACCAGAGGGAGGGTTGGGGCTAAAAACCCAAGCAGAACAGCTTCTGGTGAGCCCCATATCCCCCCACACTCAGCAGGGGGCTGGCTGGGAACTATACCACAAGCAGGGCAGCTGCCGGTGAGCCCCATGCTGGGGGCGGGGGGGGGGCAGCAGCAGCTGTCTCCCAGCCCCATCCATATCAGGTCCCATCCCAAAGTGCATAGGGCAAGGAGACAGCTGTCACTAGAGCTGGCAGAGCTGTTTTGGCCCTGTGAACATTGAGACTGGCCTCTGTGCCCCTTGCCAGCCTCTGGGCTACATCCAGGGGAGCCTGGAGCTCTCCTGGCTTTTGCAGGGGGGCACAGTAGGATGGGAGCAAATCTTCTCCCAACAGGATGCAAGTGTACATGTGCTCCTGGGACAGCTTACTGCACAGTATTTTACTGTGCAGTAAGCCTAAAGCGCATTAATAGCACATGCCCAGTATGAGTAATCAGGGGAGAATCTGGCTGTTTTTTTTTTTTTAATGAAAAAGTGAAAAATGAGATTCTCCATTACATGTTTTGTTCTGGTAATACTGCTCCCTCTCAGATGCATGGACCTCGATGGGCCCTACCGAGTCTCATGGTTTCATGAAATGCAGATTTAATTTAGGGAGGAAGAGTACTCTGGTATAGCAGCAGAACTTTAATCAACATATTGGTTGGGTCCAGAATTTGTGAAGGCACTGGAGCGATCATCTCTTTTGGTCTCTGTGCTGCTTCCAACACTCAAGTTCAATACAGGAGTGTATGGTGGTATGACAACATATTTTGTCTATGTACATTTGGTATACAGTCCTGTAGAGATGTACAGTCCTTTAGGGACCCTAGCTAGCTGATATATGAAGGGGGTTCTTCATCCTGACCTAAATAAGGCCTTGTACAGACATTCAGTTTCTCCTTTGAGAGCTGCTGCTCTCCCAGGAGCACCCATGAGTGTAGAGATATTCAGGTTTTTTCTCTCAGTGTAAAAATGGCTGTTCCAGGAGAAAAATAACTTGGGAACAAACAAGGTTAAATCACTCCCATGACAGTTTCTTATGGGAGAGCAAATGCCTGTACATGTTGACAACACAGGCTAACCAGTGGCTGTCTGGGTCAGCCAGTTGTGGATGTCCTATGCACTGTAGCCATCTGTCGCCAGGCTGGCTAAGGGAGCCTGCAGAGCATACTGAGATGTGTATATAGGCCCCCTGCTTCTCCCTCCCCATGGAACAATGTCAGCATTGCAAGCTGTCTACTTTTCAGGGCCTCAGTATTCAAATGTCCGT
>NW_005841840.1:2904764-2910836 GCF_000455745.1 Alligator sinensis | reverse complement strand
GGGGGGGGGGGGGCATGTGCCCCTCCTGAGATTGCTCCCTGGAAGTGGGGACACCAGAAGAAGCACTGGTGTGCCCCCCCTTGCCAAGACAAGTGCTGGAGGCAAAACCAGAAGTACTGGCAGAGGTGCCATTGGCACTTCCTGTTTTGCTGCTGGTGGTTCCGGGCTCAGCTATTGGCTGCTGAGGGGACCGTGCTGCCTGAGTCGGTGATCGGTGGCAGGTGCTCCCCCAGAATCAGGAGGCACCAATCACCCATGTCTATACGCATGGCTCTGTGTAAGTTTTCCTACTAGAACAAACCTTGGAGAATTCTCCCTTTGGATGCCCCATATCCAATGTGAGATTGAAGTCACAGCTGTTTCCTTGATAGCTTTCCTTTCCACAAAAGCTTTGTTAAATAGAAGCTCTGCACACTATCCCAAATCATTTAAAGAAATCTGAACAAGCTTGGCTAACCTTTTTTCTTTTTAATAGAGAAAAGAGCAGGCATGCTGTGAGTAGCTGTTCTTGTGGCATTTCTGACCTAAAAGAAATTACAGGAAATATCATGGGATCTTGTTCCTGCAAGATGTCCTTCTTCTTTTGGCATACCTAGGAGAGTCATAAATGTATCTTAAGCTTCCCACACTTACCCAGGCTCCACCTCTGAGCTGTATGGAGTTCCTACCTTACTATTTTATATATCTGCAAAGTGGTGGTTGTTTTTTGTATGTAAAATCTGTCGCCAAATACATAATTCTAATCTTGCTATTTACTGGAATTTCAATCCAAAATAAGTATGGAAAATTACAACACTTATTACTAGCCTGTCAATTATGTAATCTTCCATTTCACAGTGTAGGTCAAAAAGAAAATATTTTTGAGTTAGATGGATTTCATATTACATTAATTTATAGCAGAAAATAATGCTACGCAATATAGCCTGACACCGGTCCTTACAGAGCATACAACATCTGTTACTTTTGGATCAGATATCTGTTTTTAATTTACATTAAATATTCCATTCACTGCTATACAGTAGCTGTTATAATATTTTATCTTGCTTATATTTCAGTCTCTGTCTCCAAAAGTGAACTGAAAGCCATTTACCCTTTAAGACTTGAATTCACTTTTATACATTTTCTTTATCTTGGAAAATAACCACTCTGCTAATATCTCTGAGGACTGTTTTAGCTCCAGGGAATTTTGTCAGTCTTTGGAAGGAAACCAATAACATCCCATAAATCTTGATATTGACAGATACATAAAGTAAGAAGTGATTTTCAATTATTTTTAAATGTATTTTATTATGCTTTTCATGTTGATTATCTTTGAAAGTTTGTGTAATAATGCCACATGGCTGAGTGCCAATGAAGGTAATACCTGAGAGAACATTTTTCATTGAATTCCAAGTTAAGGTTTGTGTCTCTCCAGTCACGTAGCTTCCAAATGGAGGATAGATAGCTGTATTGTGCATTGATGGATGTGATATAAATATTTAGCTAGAAATAATATATAGTTTACAACCCCTACCCCCTTGATGTTAGTATACTTCAAATGAAAGTATTTAGTGGATTTATGATGATATGAAAGGATTTTTTAAAATAAATGTGTGCATGTGTATATGCACGTGTGTGCACATATATAGACAGATATTAGAGCTGTGCGAAATTTCACCCAGCATTTCATTTTGAAGCTGTTTTGATGTGTTTCGAGCTCGAAACAGCAAAATTGAAATGATACAAAAGCCTTTGAAACAGCTTTGAAATGAAACAAGGGAACTCAAAACTTTTCAAAATGTTTAAAGGTTTGAATCTAGGCTGACTAGTTTCAGTGCTGGTCCCAGCTGGCAGCACCTGCCTCCTGTCATCTGGCAGGCAGATCGGGAGCTCCCTGCACCCTTGGGAGGGCTGTGGGGGCTGTGCTGGAGTCCTCCTGGGGGTGCAGGCCCCCGATCTGCCTGCCAGATGACAAACAATTGACAGTTGTGGATAGCCTGCACCCAGTGCCAGTGTTGCCGCTAGCCCCAGGTGGCAGCAGCTGGCTCCTGTCACCTGGCAGGCAGACTGGGTGCACACACCCCCAGGAGGACTCCAGCACAGCCCCTGCAGCCCTCCTGGGGGTGTGGGCGAACCCCCAATATGCCTGCTAGATAAGAGGAGCTGGGTGCTGCTGCCTGGGACCAGCAGCAGCAGCGATCTTCCCCATGCTGGTCAGAAATCCACTGTAATGTTTTCATAGGGTTATGTCCCTACTTATAAGGCTGACAAAATGAAGTTTCTTGTTTTACTCAGAATAACCATTGCTAGATAGGGATTATGTGTGATAAAAGGAGGTGATATCTTCATATTTGTATTGTTTTTCTTATAATTGATAGTTGGACTTTTTCACTGGTATGATATCTACCACTGACTTTAGACATCTCGATCAAGGTGTATTTAATTCACGTGGCTTTTTAGGATTGTCCATTTAAAGTTGATGCCTGAATATTTGCTTAATCAACATGGAATTTTATGTATATATGCTGCTTTATGCTTTGAAATCTTCCAGTTAACTTTTAAAAGACATTTTTGCTGTGTTTTGTTCAGTGTTGAAAAGCTCATATGCTGAAATTGTGCCCATTTTAAGTTGCAGCCTGAATTTATTATAAATAAAGAATAGCAGATAGTGTGGTAAGGTACAAAGGTTATATTCACCTGGGTTTTGGATAGTTGTGTTACTCACAAGTAGCAAAGCCCTCGGTCAGTTATGCAGATTAACCTTAAGTGAATACAAAACTTTTATAACCATATAGTTTTGTCATATGCCACAAATTATCCCTGGGGAAAAAACTGTATTAGCAACATTTTAATAGATTTTTATATGCTATTTTCTTATCTATCCAGTTGGAAAGACAGGTCTCCTTAGTAGAGGTGCACTAATACATTGGTTCAATATCGGATCAGCACCAATATAAAAAAAATTGTGTGCATAGCCCAGTCCAGTCCCTGCCAGGAAGAGCCTGGTGCAGCCCTGGCTCCAACCCACAGCTGCACCCCACCTTCCCCTGCCCCGCATGGGTCCAGGGGCACATGACCCTCACCCGGGCCCTCCCGGGGTATGCATAGTGGCAAGAGCTGCTCCACCCTCCCCACACTACCCAAATGAGCCACAGCTTCGTCTTGCGCCCCACCCCACCCTGGCTGGGCAGCACCTGCCCCAGCCCCTGCTCCAGTCCCAACCCCAACCCCACCCTCAACCCCACTCCTCCCTCACTGTGGGGGGCATTAGAATCATAGAATCATAGAAAGAAGGATTGGAGGGGACCTGTAAGTTCATCAAGTTTGGTCCCCTGCCAGGGGCAGGAGGTAATTGGGCTCAAACGAGCTCAATGAGGTACTTGTGCAACCTCCTCTTGAACATCACCAGGGATGGTGACTGTACCACCTCTGCTGGAAGTGTGTTCTAGATTCTAGTTATCCGTATGGAAAAGAAGTTTTTCCATATGTCTAGCCTAAACTTTCCCCCCGCCACCGCCCCTTCCCTATCTCCCACCCGCTTCCACCACAACAGATTTACCAGCTGGACACAGCTGTATTAAAAATCAGATCAGTATTGACTTATATGCTTCCTTAAAAATCAGTTATGGTATCAGCCCCCAAAATCTTTATCAGTGCACCCCTACTCCTTAGTAATGAGAATATACCTTTACTAGCTTCAGGGGGAGAGAACAATTATAATTTAATACATCTGAGAAATATGTAAAAGTGATCTAAAAAGTTTTTATCTAACTATGATCATTATAAATGTGACTTAATATCTTGAGGCCTGTCATAGTTAAAGTCAATGTAATGCATCTCTTTGAGAGTAAAATATAGGTGTTCCTTTAGAATAAAACACCTATAGGGTTACAGATATTATCTCAGGAGTGTGCGCTTATGTTTACAGGTATTAGCTGTCATTTTTTCTCAGGAGTGAACACCGTTCATTCTGAATCCTATGTTTTTTCATACTCAAGGTAGAAAACAGTCACTTTAATCTTGGATGGATTTTATTTTTAATTAAGAAAAATATTGGGGAAAAATTACAAGGATATCAAATTTTCATGAACTTCATCATAGATTTTGGTGAGAGCTAAAAACCATGCATGGGATCCGAGGTAAGAACCTTGCAGCTAAACTCTGTAACTACAGATACACTGCTACCAGTACCTATACTACTAAATTAAAGCTGATTTGTGTCTGCCCATGCATGCTGAACTAACAGCTTGGGATTTTATTGTAAGAATATCATGTATTTCAAAAAAATCTTCCGTATTGAAGCCTTCACATCCCTGCTCGTTACCAGGAAAGTTGATTTCTTGCATTTAAAAAATGCTGACTGAAAACCAGAATTGTAATACTGTACTGTCATGCAGCACAGAGGAAGCCAGCAGAATTTGGGGGAAGGAAGAATGAATAATTTCTTCGAGGTTATTAATATTATCAATTGCTCTGTGAAACTGCTCTGGCTTGAAATCCCAGTACAACCCCAAAGAAAAAGGATATAATTGTCCACTACAGGGTTTCTTGTACCTTTCTCTGAAGCATCTAGCACCAGCTTTTGTCAAATATAAGTGACTGGTGTAAAGAGATCATTGGCATGATTCAGTATGACAAAGATGTTTCTACAGCATATTTGAGACAGTGAAGAGTGTAAGGGAGACTAGTTTTCTTACAGACATTATGAATGTATATGCAGTCAAGCATGATATGATGTGATTTATTATAAACCTTGATAAATCCACTACCATGTATATTGCATCACCTCATAAATATGAATGAAGCTTCACAACTTTTTCCTGAGGTCCTTTTTCTCTTTTGAGCATTATACAATAAATACCACAACACCTTGGTGAAGTACAAAAGCTTTATTTTATCCCCATTTTAAACATGGAGAAATAAGTCTCAGAAAGAATATATACATTGTTCAAGGACCCTAAGAAGCCTACAGCTCTGGAACTACAACACTACTTAAACCACACAGCATCCTTCCTCAACAAACAACATTGTGGAGATGGGTAAATGAAGCAAAATGTAAGTTGAAGTTACAGTTGTGTTCATTGTAGGCAAATGTTCTGTCATTTAGTTGAATGATAACAAATAAGGCTTCTAAGGGTGTGTTTACATGAGATGCATTAATGTGAATAAGCCTAATTTAATATGCATGAAGGGCACACATCTACACATGCACACCCTTAATGCACGGTAAAATAGTGAATTTAGGATAATTGTGCTTGCCTGAAGGTATCAAATTTAAGTATGATTAATTAAAGCACATCAATGCACATGTAGACTTGACCTGGCACTAACTTTATTACTGGGTTTGCCCAACCACTAAGGGCCTGAGCCCAGCCCCAGGGCTCCTGGCTGGCCACTTCACTTTCCCCTGGGGCTTGGCTTTTCTTTGGCAGCCCCTGGGTGCAGGCTATAAAAGCCAGAAGTCATTTTGTGCCCTGGAGCACACACCACAGGAGCCTGGACAAGACTGCTGATTGTGCAGGAACCCAGCAGTCCCAGTGCACCCCCCTGGACAGGCCATAGGCTGCCTTTGCCTGATCTGTCTCCCCACAGAGCTGCTGCTTGGCTACAGATGAGTCTTGCAAAGGGCTGCAGCTTGATGCACCCCTTGCCCAACCCTAAAATCACTCCAGTGCTGCTGCCTGGCTGTCTTTGCCAGCAAAGCCAGCACCTGATCCCTGTTGTTGCTGCTCACCCCCAGCTGTCTTCTGCGCTTGCAGGTCCTGTGGTGCAGTGCCTCTGCCAAGCGGCTGTCAGTCCCTAGCCATGCCCCTGCACTGGGTGCTGCTGGCTTCCCAGTTGGCCACCCAGTTGGCCACCTGCCCCAGGGGAGCAAGGGGGAGGCAGGGGACTCAACCAGCAGCTGCCAGGGCCCAGGCCTGTCTAGCCATCCTACCATGGTCCCTGGGCACTCATGCATGGCAGACCCCTGATCTGAGGCTGTGCAGCACACAGCCCCTGATGCAGAGCATCTTATTTCTGACATGTTGCAAACTCATAAAAGGCTTCTGTCTCTTGCCTCTGCAGGGCCAACATCTGGCTGTCAGGGGGAGC
>NW_005841840.1:2901016-2904733 GCF_000455745.1 Alligator sinensis | reverse complement strand
CAGGAAGGCCACCTCAGGGGCACTACCACCCACTGGTGGAATGGTCTGGATGCACCATGGACTGGAACCTGCTGCCCCTGAGGACTGGGGGTGGTGGTGGAGGAGTGGAAGGCATGAGAGCAGGCACTGGAGCAGGCCTGGTGCGTGAAGGACATGGCCCAGGCAGGGGCATGGGATAAGGTGCAGCAGGACTACTGGGCTCATATGGAGGCCCTGGACTGGGAGTTGCTGAAGCAGTTTCAGCAGCAGGGGGATGCTGACTGCCAGTCCATGGAGACCCTCCTGGCCTTGGCAGCCACATCCATGTCCCTTGCTGCCCAGACCCTGCCCATGGCCCATTGGTCCTGCCCACCGCCCTGTAGCAGGCCCATTCCTGCCAGCCAAATGCCCTGGCTTGGCCCCTGCTCCAGACCTTCCACCACCCACCTTGTCTTGGCCCTGCTGCTCTTTCCTACACCAAATGGCCAAAGACCCAGACCCACATGAGGTAGCCATGTGCTGGGATAACCACAGGCCCCAGACGTGTGGGGGAACATCCAGGAGCTGGCGTGCTGGTCATCTGACCCAGGACTCCCTAGTCCCCTCCACGGCCCCCATTCTGGGCTTGAACAGTCAAAAAATTGTAAATAGTTTTCAATATGTATATAGTTTGCCTCTTGTAAGTGTTTTTTTTTATTGTTGGTGGGTGGGGAGGGTGGGGGAGCACTGTTTGTTGAGGGGGGAGGGATGAGGGTGGGGGTTGTGAGGGCAATAAAGTTCTTTTGTTTCACCCATATGTATGTCCTGAGAGTGGGGCTGGGGCTAGTGGGTGTGTGGATAGTGGGGCAGGTGGGCTGGAGTGGGGAGTGGAAGAGAAGGGGATAAGGCAGAGCCTCCTGCAGCCAGTGCCTTGGTCTCTGCTGCAGGTGCATGGCTGTCCTGGGTCCTGGGCAGGGGTGGGCCTGATGGGGCTAGCAGCAGTGCAGGGCACTGGTTATCACTGGCATGGGCTGGACTGTAGCAGTGGGGCACTGGGCACTGCTGGCAGGGGCAGCCCTAGTGTGGGGAGGCAAGTTGGGCAGAGAGGGAGCTGGCACATGTTGCTCCTGTTCTGGGCACAAGGCTCCTTGGCAGGGAAGGGGCTGGCTAGGGATCAGAGCTTCCAAGATGGTTGCCACATGCTGGCAGCTGAATCTGGCTTCAGTATGGCTGCCAAGTTCTGGCAGCCATGTGGCCAGAGGCTGGAGCTCCCCCTGGTGGCCACAGGAGCACATGGCAGGCCTGGAGGGACTTGGGACTAACTTTAGTGCCAAGTGCACTAACTTTAGTTCCTAGTCACTGCACATGTAGACACCTGCCAAAAATCACTTAATGCACATTAGCTAAATACACATTAAATTTAGTTGTGCTTATTTTCACGTGTAGACATGCCCTAAGTGAACTTCCTCACATTATGTGGTAGAACTAGGAATCCTAATTTTAATCTCTGGTAGTAAAAAGCTTTTAGGCGCTGTCTCGCCTTTTTTCCCACTCTCTTTACCTTGCTCTTGTGCGGTAAAAATGAGTTATGCTCCTGGTATAAGGCATTTTTTCAGTCTTCCCTGCTCAATACTATTGGTATAAGTTTGAATGCTGGTTTCCCACCATTTTTGTCTGTATAAAGTCATAAATTAGAGCTGCCAAGGCAGGGACACACAAATTAATTTGCCCATGGCCAGTCTTAGAATCCTGAGAACATGAAGGTGAGTGAAAGCTGCCTTTTTAGTCCTGCCATCCTCCTTAAATGGAACATGGAATCCCTTTCCTTTGCACACAAATTTAAATAAACCTGCACACCAGGCAGGATTTTGTTCCCAAAGTCTCCAAGCTCTAATTTATTACTGCAAAAATTATATGCATTTAAATTATCTACGAAACATTTTAAGACTGAAAGCTTTTTTTGTTACCCACGCTGTACTTGTTATAAATATGACAAACCCCTATTATTCTATCGAAAAAAGTCATAATTTAAATTACTCTTCACACATTGTAATGCTTTTCTGTATTGTTCCTAATGAAGGTCGGGTCTACAAGATAATATGCTATTATTGGCTGGTTTCTAGAAGCTTTGTATGCTTCACATTTGACAGCTCAAGAAGCAGCAATTCATTTATGTAGAAAATGCTTTCCCATAAGTAAACCAAACTATGTCCACAGCCATATATAGAAATGTGTTGGTGGATTGATAACATTTCACTAGTGGTAGTTTTCTTTTTTTTAAATCTATGTTCTTAAGCATTGGTTATAATGAATAACAACAGGCAGTCTGTGGATGGAAAGGGCGTTGTTTTTCTTTCTTAATAGCAACACTGCTTTATGAGGCAGGGTGAAAATGAATAATCTTATAACCAGGTCAAATATAAAAAGAGATGATTTATTTGAAATATAGTTATGAGAGTATATGTACAGGAACAGACACTAATATTCCTAGCACACTGAGTCATATTTTATTTCATTGGTACAACATTTAGAATAAATAACTTAATGTCCATAGGAGAATCAGAATTTGGACTGGTCAGCATAAAATATGTATGGTATTCAGTGAAGCTGGCATAATGCATCTTCTGGCCATTTTATAGACATTAATTTATTAATTTTCATGTGACTGTGAAGTAGGCAAATGTTTTTATTTTCACAATTGGGACGATTGAGGCAGCAAGATTAAGCACAAAGTTTTCAAACTTACACTTCTAAGAAAAGAAAGCTTTCAGAGGTGCTCATGGCCAGATACCACCCTACGATACCACACTAAGAGATGCTTGGCACCCAGGGATGCCTATATATGAGCACAGAGGCTGCTCTGACATGCTGTAGATACAGCATGTTGGAACAGATTCAATTGATCAAGGCCTTCGATACGGTATCCCACACCATACTGGTGAACAAGTTATGAGGCTTTGACTTGGATGACTGCACAGTCCAGTGGGTGGCAAATTGGCTAGAGGGTCATACCCAGAGAGTTGTAGTGGATGGGTCGGTATCGACCTGGAAGGGTTTGGGCAGTGGGGTCCCGCAGGGCTCGGTCCTTGGACCGATACTCTTCAATATCTTCATCAGCGACTTGGACGAGGGAGTGTAATGTACTCTGTCCAAGTTTGTGGATGACACAAAACTGTGGGGAGAAGTAGACACACCGGAGGGCAGGGAACAACTACAAGCAGACCTGGACAGGTTGGACATATGGGCAGAAAACAACAGAATGCAATTTAACAAGGAGAAATGCAAAGTGCTACACCTAGGGAGGAAAAATGTCCAGCATACCTACTGCCTAGGAAATGACCTGCTTGGTGGCACGGAAGCGGAAAGGGATCTTGGAGTCCCAGTAGACTCCAAGATGAACATGAGTCATCAGTGTGACGAAGTCATCAGGAAAGCTAATGGCACTTTATCGTGCATCAGCAGATGCATGACGAACAGAACCAAGGAGGTGATAATTCCCCTCTATCGGGCGCTGGTCAGACCGCAGTTGGAATACTGTGTGCAATTTTGGGCACCGCACTTCAAGAGGGATGTGGATAACCTGGAGAGGGTCCAGAGAAGGGCCACTCGTATGGTTAAGGGCTTGCAGGACAAGCCCTATGAGGAGAGACTGGGGCACCTGGCCCTCTTCAGCCTCCGCAAGAGAAGGTTGAGAGGCAACCTTGTGGCTGCCTATAAGTTCATCACGGGGGCACAGAAGGGAATTGGTGAGGTTTTATT
>NW_005841840.1:2894369-2900948 GCF_000455745.1 Alligator sinensis | reverse complement strand
ATGCAGGGGGTCGGACTTGATGATCTGTTGAGGTCCCTTCCGACCCTAACATCTATGAATCTATAAGTCTGCTGGAATGTGGTAACTACCATACTCTAGCCAGCCTCTGTATCTCATGTATCAACATCCTTGTGCCTCAAAATAGCAGTGGGGGTGCTTTAAAGCTCCTTTGCCAAGCTTTAGATAAAGTGCCCCTGCTGCCATTTTGAAGTGCGTGGACACTGATACACAAGATGATGTGGGCACTTTAATTAGAGATGCTCTAGGAGCCACTCTAAAGCATCCCCTTCTCCTCTCCCCTCCCCACACCACTCTCAGAGCACATGTAAAAATACCTTAGGGTTTCTACAAATAAGAGAGTTCAGTTTTTGAGTACAGTGAAATGTTTTTAAAGCTGAATGCAAGAGGCAAGGATTTCTTAGGGTTATAGCTTTTATTGGACCAACTATGTAGTTGGGACAAAGGTAGACCAGATTTTGAATGCAAGGCATTCTTCATCTGGTCTGAGCAGTAAAAGCCAGCACAGCATTGTAAAAAACAGTTGGAAAAGGGGGAGGAGAAACTCCCAGGGGCAGCAAACAAACAATTAGCAAGAGAAAAGAAGCTTATTACTGGGAGATTAAGGCCTATCAAAAGGGAGGTGGATCATCATCACCTTTCATTCATGAATCCGGTAGGTTTATAATGTGTCATAAAACCAATATCATTGTTAAGTTTTTGCTGCTTAGTGTTCAGCTTATGATTTTTTATTCCTAAATTCCTGTTTTAAAGGTTCAAAGTATTTCCCTTGAGCACAAGGATAGTGAAGTCAGAGAGGGAATGGTTGTTCTGTAAGAGATATGCTCCTAATGGTATGTGCATGTCTCTGCCTTTATTTTGTCTATGAGAGTTCAACTATGAGAGTGCATAGTTGCTGTTTAGTTTTACCCACATAGATGCCATGGGGCATTAGATCAGATACATCACTGTGACAGGCTCACAATCACTGTACCAGGCAATGGGTGTGTCCTGCCCCTTGTGCCATATCACACCTGGGTCTATTCACCCACCACAACTTGCTGTTTTCACTGGGTTGTACCTCTGGAGGTGGTAATCAGTGGGGTGTGCCATGCCAGGGTGGCTCCATGCCAGGCTTCCCCCTCAGCAGATGCCCACAGTGCCCACTGGGCTCCACCTCAGCTCTACAGCTCACACTGCCCACTCTCAGCTCCAGCTGACCTGTATATTCCTGCATGGTTCCCTGCAGGTGCTGAAGAGCAGTGTCAAGGCTGGGCTGTGGTAATGTTGGTTAAGCTGGTGCTTGGCCAGGTCCCTAGTGCCTCACAGTGACCGAAGATTCCTGGGTTTTCCCAGGGAATCATCCTCAATCAGCAACTGGCTTCCAGTAGGTCATAGATAGTACATCTGGGTCCTCCCTGGATGCGTCAGCCATGAGAAGCGCGTGCATGCCACTTCTCCAGGCACGCTGGCCCTAGGAAGAGGTGCTGGGTCCCTTCTGGCTGCAGTGAGAGCATCTGGCTCCACTTCTGGTGCTCCAGCATGCTCTTCCCAACCTCCTGTCTCAAGGCTCCTTTTAACCCCAAGGCCCCCAGGCCCATAGCCAACCGGTAAGGCTCCTTCCAGCTGCATGGTGTTGGCTGGCTTGCCCTCAGACTGGCCACTTGGATGCTGGCACTACAGTGAGTAGGGCGGGAGCCTGCCACAATCACATTTTGGGAAAGGCATGTGTATAAGCCATGGATTCTCATGGTTTCATTGTGGAGGATGTTGATTATAGTAGAAGTGGAGATGTGTAGACAGGTGAAGCCTTTCTCGTTAAGGCAAGGCTATGTTTGCATTTTATATCTGGTGGGCAGTAGGGAGTTTGCATCTGAGCTGGGCAAAAGTAGGGTTTGTTTGAAAGCCAGGAGTGGAGGGCCTGGGAATATTTATTTCAAGGTCTGAGCTTTGTTGAATATAGGCTGTAGTTGTTTCATTTTTTTTTTCTAATCAGTTCCAGTGTGGATCAGTAGGTGAGCACCAAGTGTGTGTAGTCACAGAGGAGTTTCTTTTTGTATTGTAGAAGATTTCTGTGGGGTATTTGAATAGCTTTTTCAAATGTATGGCTTATTTTTCTACTATAATGTCCTTGTTGTAAAAAAGGAGATTTTGGGCTGGCCAGATAGATATCATTAATGTTCTCTTTAGAGCAGATGTGGTGGCATCTGAGGGCCTGACTGTAGATTACAGCTTATTTGGTATGCTTGAACTAATTTCTGGTCTTGTGGACATAGGTATGGTGGTCTGTGGGCTTTTTGTATACGATGTAGCGTGTGGTATCTAGATAGCTGATGTTAGTGTAGGAGTATTCCAGAGAAAATTTGATCAAGGGGTGATAGTTGTTGAACTGGTGATGGAAGTCAATAAATTAGTCCATCTGTTCAGTTCAGATGATGAAAATATCATCTATATAATGGAGGCAAATGGCAAGCTTGATGGTGCCATTTTCTAAATTTTTTCTTCCGGTGACTAATGAAGAGGTTGGCACATCAAGGAGTCATCTTTGTGTCCATAGTTTGGAAGAAGTGACAATTGTTGAAAGTGAAATTATTGTGGGTGAAGATTAAATGGATGATTTGTGTAACGTTGTAAATCTGAGTGCACGTTCTTGTAGGTATTTTGAGCAGGCATCTGTACCTTCATGGTGCAAAATTTTAGTGTACAAGCTGGTGACATGCGTGGTTCCAAGTGTGGCCTTCTGGAGGATCCTCAATTTTCTGGAGGAAGTCTGTGGTGTTTAGTAGACAACTATTCATTGAGTGACAGGTGGTTTCAGGATCATGTCTATGAACCCTGATCCCACAATTACATGTGATGAATTTTGCCAGGATTACCTTGTTCATGCATCTGTTGGAGCACATAGAAAGATTAACATCCAGAGAAAATTAAAAAAGGGGACAAAGAACCATGGAGAAAAATAGAGAAAATAACACATATAGGAAGAGAATTCTAAGTTTATGTGAATTTTTCATTTATCATTGTAACATGGAGCTCAACATGCTGCCCCCTGCACCGCCCGTGCTGCCTGCCTGTAGCTGACAGATGCCTGTGGTTGACAGACAATGCAGCGGGGGGGGGTGGATTTCTTGCCTATGCCTGCCAGCCCAGTTGTGCTCCATGGGACTGCATCCACTCTTAGGGGTTCTCTTGGGCTCAGTGTCAGGTCTGTGTGTACATTGTGGCATGCTTTATGATGGGACAGGGACACAGACACCTCCCTCCCCCTCTATGCTGCCTGCCTGCAGCTGAGAGCTGGCCAGAGTAGCAGGTGGGACTGTGGAAAGGGTCTGTGCTGACTTGGCTCTGTGACAGCTCAGGGGAAAGGCCTGCTTTGTGCTCAGCCAGAGAAGCCGAGAGTGGGACGAGTGCTAGTGTGCCTCCTTCCAGGGGGGAGGGGGGCTGGAAGGTGGAGGCTGGGGTGGACAGTGCCCTAACCTGAATCGATAGGGGAACTGGTACTGAAACTTGATGCACTGGTCTAACCAAAATGGATTAATTTTGACTGCATATCAATCCAGGTCTCTCTCAGAATGAGTTCTGTTATTTTTAGATCAGTATGTCCTCTGAACTTCTGTTCTATAACAAATTTAGACCAGTTTCCAAACATTTAGATCAGTAAAAGCGTAATGACTGCACCTGGCCTAACTTTAACCCCGGATGAAAGTGTGTTAAAGTTGGACGGGTTTTGCTGTATTTGAATCATTCTCAGCTCATTTACACATAACAGCTAGAACATACCAGCTTCTGACCTTTTAAAATGTTGTCCCTTTGATACTCCAAACATTCCTGTCCATACCCTAAGATTGCCTAAGGTTTTACCTTGCTGTCTGTTTCTTAGGCTGCTCTTCAAGTAAATACAATGACAGGCTGCAGGGCAGCCTGCAAGTCTACCAAGGCTAACAAACGGTCTTGTTCCTTGTTGTACTTTGAGCTACTCAAATGTTCACGGGTGTTAGTGCTGACTCAAGTTTAGCATTGTCACACCATCAGGCTAAAAACCTTCTCTGACTGTTCCCAACATGCACAGCTATGGCTTGTCACTAGAGGGCTGGCAAGTAAGACCCTGACTACAAGCTACAGCTGTGAGTTCCCACTACAGACCTGGTGGGCCAGGACAGGCTTTTATCCCTGCTTTAGGTGTGGGTATGTGAGAGAAGAGTTGGAGGAGGGTGGGAACATGAAGCAGGGAGGCAGAAAGTTAATGGGATGAGAATGAATAATGAAATGAGAGGTAGAAAAAAGTGAGGGGAGGGGAAGGGTGGTAAAATGAAGGCAGTCAGCCACTGAGGATAAAATAAAAATAAAAAAGAATGAAAAAAAAAGAAGAGTAAAGGTTTCATGTTTTAATGAATAGGAATTTGGGATTGGGATGTGGAGGATGCTGGTTGTGCTTGCTGGGATGGCTGGGAGGTGGGAAAAGTGCTTTTGGGAGAGCTACTGCCTCTGCCTTGGGAAGGAAGCCGTAGCTCATGGGGACCTGATCCAGCCGCTTACCTTGTTCCCCCCGCCTCCTCTATACCTCACTTCTAGATCTGTCTGTGCCTTGTGACTTGGCTAGCTGGCATGTGCTCCCCAGGCTGTTTGCAGGGGATTGCATTCCTGGGGGTTAGCATGTCATACCCCCGCAGGCAGGAGGGGGAGTTGGCTTGGTGCCAGACCTGCTCCCTGGGCAGTGGAGTTCAGGAAGTAGAAAGTTTGTCCACACAGAACAGGAGAGTAGCGGGGTCGGGGCATGGACACTGCATTCTGGGATGCTGGAGGACTGCAACTTGAGTGGCTTATCTGTGGGGAGTAGCCACACTAATGGAATGTGAGCTGGGTAACAGAACAGAGATAAACCTGCAGTGGAGTGGTGTAACTTTAAGCCACCTTTAAACTAGTTTCAGATGTTGATATGGATAATATAGACAATTCAGGGGTTAAGAGCTCCAGAAGCCACCTAAGATTAATGTGTAACAGGGCCCAAAGTACATAAAGACATGTCCTCATTATGTCTCTGGCATATTTCTGGAGGAATGCTCTTGAGCATGCTCTCATCACTCCCACTGATCCCACTGTCACATCTGAAAGTGTGGAGGTGAAACAGGTTTCCCCAGCACTTGCTTTCAAGCTCTCTGGACGCTGAAGTCTTGAAAATAAATGTAGGGAGACACCACTTCATTTCTGGGTTTGTCTCATGCAAGGTGTGACTTTATGTGTCCAAGAATACACTGGGCATGCAGTGTAGAAATATGTTAGCAATCCTATTACTTCTGTTTGAGCCAAAGGACTTCTGTTTTCAAAAAGGCAAAAGCAGAAATGCTTATAGAAGAATTTGCGTATTTTGTATTAGCACGTTTAATTTTTTTTCCAGAAATTAATGCATAACAGGAAATATGAATCAATGTCCTAGTTTTCAGCAAATTAGATTGTCTGCATCTGAAGTCCTTTGTAAAGACAGAGTGAATCAATTTTCTGTTTCAACATAAATTTCTAATGTAGGCACAGGGAAACACTATTGACATTTTAGTGACTACTCCAAAGAGTTTTCATTTGATCCTAATTAGTTCCCATAGGAAGCACTTACTAAATGTTAGGAAGAGACTTTTCCCAGAATGACAATCAGATGGAGGATGCTCCCCACACTTCCCCCTCCCACCTCTATGTACAGAGGACTTTAAAAAAAGATTTCATCCTACATTGATGCTCACTAGGAAGAAGCCATTGTTTTGGCATCCTAATTTCAGATTTGGTACACACTTTTGGTGCAAAACTTCCCTTGACTTGAACAGGAGCAGATTAGTATCATCATGTTCCTTAATTACTAAACTTCTTATATCCAAGATTATTAAAATTCAAATTGCTTGGCAAAAATAATTTAGTACATACAGTGTACTAGTGTGATCTTTCGAGCAGGTGCCTTTATTGAGGGTGGAAGGGGAATCCTGCTAACCTTACAAAGTAAAATCTAGAAATTGTCTCTCTTTGGTGATTAAAATAATGTGAAGTCAATTATGAGCTCAAGCAAGTATATACATTTTAGAAGACTAGCTAAGAAGAAAAGGGGCCAGTATATTACGTATAACATTGTTTGGAGAGACGTCTGGAGAGATGTTATTACTATCTGAATGTTTAAAGAGACATTTTTCAAGGTGAAACTCACCCTGTACAGAAGTCTAGTGCAGACCTGTCCACACCATTTTAGGCTTGTGAGGAATATATTAGAGGCCTTGGCGTAAGTGCTTTAATCTTTTATACATCCTTCATTACGTAATAGTTGGAACAAACTTTAAGTAGCCTTTTAGGCTCGCGTAGCATCATTATGAGGTTGTGTTGGCTGTTTTGCCAGACTTGTGTACTGCCATGTGCACCACAGAAGCTGTCCCTGGCCCTGTTTAGATAGATGTCATGGCTATTAGAAACAGGCTGGCAAGGCTCATTGGGGAAAACTGAGATTTGCATTTAAGTGGATTCAGGGTTTTTGCTGTACCACACAAGGGATATGGAGCTGACACTCTTATTGCAGTCCATATGTTGAAACAGTCAATGAGCAGGGAAGAA
>NW_005841840.1:2887876-2894338 GCF_000455745.1 Alligator sinensis | reverse complement strand
AGCGGTAAATGTGGCTCCTAGTTCTCAGGAGGGGATTTCACTTCCTCAGTAACCCTGTGCTCTTAGTACTCAGAGTCTGAATACCCGAGCTTTGTGTAGGTGAAGTGAATTTCACCTTGGATGCAAAGGAGGCAAAAAGAGGTACATCTATTTACTATAAATTGTTACAGAACCAACCTGAAAAAGAAAACCCCATTTTTTCCATAATTATAGCATACCATTTAATTGCATATACTAAAAGCTGCATTAGTAGGAAAAAAATTCATATAGCAAAACAAAAGGGCTTACATCTATTTTAATAATTGCAGTTATTTAAAATGACTGAACAAATTGTTCAAACACATTAGCCTTCCATTTGTACACCTGCTCAAAAAGGAAAAGATTTGGTGCATATACAAAAATGCTTGAAATAACTCATTTAAAAATAATGGCCAGTTTTTTATGTACATGTAGACCTATAAATTACAGAAAAATAGCTACATTAAAAGAATGGAAAGGTAATAAAATATCAAAATTAAGGGTGTCTGTGCAACCTTAATTCACTTTTTTTGCATATATTTATGAAAGTCTTTAATGATATGATTACATACTGTTTTTTCTCTTCCCCTGGGAACTGTGCCTAATTCACTGTACAATATGGATGCTACTTACCAGGGAGAGAGAGTTTTCAACCTTTCTTTTTACAGCATTATTCAATTTGTGGCCCCAAGACTTATTTACCTACGCTCCATCAAAACCTGCTGGAGTACAAAATTATTAATTTCCTTGTGTGATTTTTTGGTGGTATTTTAATTGTAATATCTGAGAATTTCACAAACAATAATGAATTTATCTTTATCTAGTGAGGAAGCAAAGTGGTTATGCTTTGCCCATTTAATAGATGGGAACTGAGGCACAAATATACAGGTAAATCATTTCCTCTAACTCTGGTAGTTGAGCCTGAGAAATTTCAGAGGCCTTTCTGGGTTCTGCCCTATGATTCACTATCTATTTGAGGACTAAGGGTGCGATTTTTCAGGGATATAATCCCGGGAGAGCTGATTCTCACTCTGTGAAATCCTTCTTTGTCATTTTGACAAGGTGCCAGTTTGGAAGACACAGGTCTTAGAGCAGGAATGCCACAACTTTAAGCCCTGCTCCTTCCCCATGTGCTGGTCTGATCTGCTACTCGGCTTTCTGGTCCTTGCCCAATCTACCTCTCTGCTTTCCATAGAGGGAGAAAATATCTTTTGCGGGGGCTGAGTGCATGTGTCAGCATGAGAACTACAATTCCCATCGTGCTTTGTGCGGTGTGACAAATGCAGGGTTAGCCTCTTCTTCCTCAGCTGTGTGGAGCTAAGCGCATGTGGGGCACTGGCCTGGCTGCATGCTGAGTGGCACCATTGTGCTGCTGCTGTCACCGGCCACTGCAAAATTAGCTTGGGGGCTAAGCTTGTGGCATGAGTGCCTTAGGCTGGCCATTCTTGATTTAGAGCGTGGGCCTGGCCCAGCTCATGGAGCTCTATAATCCATCCCCTGGTGTTGCCCCTTTTGCTGCATCAGACTAGTGCCCGGGACATGTGTTGCACTGCAGTGCTTGCTTGAGCCAGGTCCTAGGTTGCACAGCTTGCTGAGCCTGGTCCCAGGTTGTGCCACTTACGCCTCTCAGTGCCAGTCTCTGGCTGTACCACCCACATCTCAGTTAGTGGAATAGGCTATGCAGCGTGGGACGTAGTCCCAGTAAGCTTAATGGGCAGCACAGTGTGGGACTGGCCCCAGTGGGGCAGCCTGCTGGGGCTGGATCTTGGGCTGTGCTGCCTACTGCGATCAGGCTATCCATTGGGACCAGTTCCAGGCTGAGCTGCCTGCTGGGACTGGGTCCTGGTCTGTGTTGCTTGCACTGCCCTACAAGCTGCACAGCCTGGAACCCAGCCTGCATGGACTGGTGCAGTCTTTGACCAGACCCAATGAGCACTGTAGGAAGAGCAGCTTGGGAGCAGCCCCATCTGGATAGCCTGCTGGGGCTGGTTCTCAGGCTGCATTGCCCACCAGAGCCAGTCATGGGCTATACCTCCCACTGGGCCAGCTGGGGCAGGTGCCACTTGTGTTGGATCAGGGAAGAGAGCCAGTGGGAGTGGTTCGTGGGCCTTATTCAGCCTGTGGGTCTGCTCTGCACTACTCCTCTTGCTCATGGGGCCAGCTGAACTCAACACCCCTGGTTTAGAGGTTGTTTGAGGGCTCACTTGTGATTATACAACTATCACTTTCCTTTCTAAGCTAGCAGCCCTTGCATTTTCTCTGAAGTCATTGAGAATTGTCCTTTTAAAGGCGGAACTCCTCTCAGTAATTCACCAGCTTCACTGAAAGGCAGATGTTTTTCTTTAAGGGATGATATTCCCCTGCTGCTTATCTCATCATGGTTTCTAGAGCATGGATAGAGTGTTTTATTCCTCTTCTGATTGCTTCCCTCCTGTTAAATATTGCAGGATTTTTGTCTGCTTTGAAAGGTAGAGCATGTCCCCTTCTGTCTTTTTTTCTCAGGGTCTCTGCTCCCTGCCTGATCTGTCATGTGATACTGAGACAGGCTGCCCATGCCACTTGCAGCATGAATGCCTCAGGTTGGCCACTGGTATTTCTGGGGCAAGATTTGCTCCCTACCCTTCCCCAGCATTCTGTCTTAGGAGATGGAAAAGATCTTTTCATGCTGGATTTTTTTGGAAGAAGCTGTATTTTTAAAGACAAAACTTCTTCAACATGACTGGAAGCTCTTCTGTCCCCTATACGTTACATGAAAATGAAAATGAGCTTCTTTCCTTTAGGTGAAGTTCTTCCTCCAATGCTGCGGGCATGACTTGCCTTTCATCATCCTATCTCTGAGCATTGTCCCTGGGATGCTTCAGCTTTGTCACTGCTCAGGGTAAAGTATACTGTAATTAGTCTAACTGAGCTAGATAAGAATAGTAACATTGCTATAAATGTGTTCTTTCTTTATCTAATATGCCAATAGGCACATAAGTCAGTAGTTACTGGTTTCTGCCATGTGACTGACACCTTCTCACCCTGTGTGACAAGGGGTCAGTGATAATTTTAGTGGGGACCATTATTTCAAGGAGGAGCAGTTCATATGCCTCACTGGATATTCATTACCCAGCAAGTTCTATTTGAGGCAAATAGAAGCTAGTAATGAAAATATTGTCCATAAGTCTTCAAAGTAAAAATCAAATTACATTACACAATTGAGAACGTGAAATTAAAAAGGAGAAACAGACAAGAAACCTGAATTTCTCAAGCAAGAATGCTCAAGCTGTTCTGTGGGAATCTTTAGCTATAAAAGACATGCTAACACCTGTAATTTACAAGCAGTGAATACTGGTAAAATGCTCTCCCAGGGATTTTAACTTCACGCTCTCCAAGGGTTCCATGGTCTGTTAATTATTTCCCAAATTTCAACATAAAAGAGAGAGAATCAAAATAAACTGTTCAGCCTAAACTTTTGCCAGAAGAGAATCCATGATGACATCAAATCGTGTTGGGATGTGAAATATGAATTACAAATTTAACTTCTCCAAAGTTCCAGATATTTGGATCTAGGCCCATTCCCACTATCAGTGATGATAAAAGTGGAAAGAAGCAAAGGGGAGTGATTAAAACCTATTCTTTCAGGGGAGATGATTAACTAAATTAAAATAATAGAAAGTAAGAGACTTCTTTTTGCAAGGCCTCCATGAACAAACTTATACGCTAAATGAGCCTTCAGTTTTATGATTTATTGTTCATCTATTTGCCTGAATTTCTGTATGTAATCCTACTTCCTACTCTCTCCAGAATCACACTGGTTTTAATATTTCATCAGTAGCATCCACTTATTTTTTCTTTTAAATCTGCTTCACATGGTAGTAAAAAATCCATTCCTTACCATGCATTTTGCTCACTTGTCTGTTCATACAAACTCTGACTACACTTCCAACTTCTCTTTTCCTTTGTGGTTTCATAGAGATGAGTGTTTAATGTCCAGATTTTTTCTCTCTCTTTTACTCTCTCATGCATGCACTCATGCACGCACTTACAAGCAAGGAGCTATGCCATCTCCAGCACTTCTGCTCCCTTCTCTTGTATGGCTCAGCTGATTCAAATTGCCAACAGCCATTATCTTGATATTACAAAAGGTCTGATGCTCTCCAGGATAATTGGATAAATGGACAGTAGGACAGTTTTCTCAGGAGACTAGTTGCAGGGGGTCTGTTTTGTGTCTGCTAGCTCATTTAATAGCTTTTTCTGCTTCTAGCAGGAGCATTGTTAGGGGACTTTACTTGAGGAAAGTAATTGTGTCTGTGGTTCTAACCCAAATCAGACCTGCAGTATTCATTGACATCCCAGTTATGAGTGCTTGCCCCTGTAGTGATCACTAGGTTCAATAAACACAGGCATACATGAATGAGAAGAACCACTAATACACCTTATCTGCGGAGCTGTAGGCAAGCGCTCTGCAGATTCTTTGTCTGGCACCAACTAATTTGCTTAACTGAGGGACCATCTCCCAATTCCCAACTCTTCTCAGTCTCTTTAGTTAAGCAGCATTTTTAAATTATAATGTTTACCACCACAGCCCCAACCCCACTAAAACTCAGAATCTTTTCAGAGGAACTTGCTCCATATTCTTAACTTCTCTCTTTTGCTTCCCAATCTGTAAACTGGGAAAGGCAATACCTATTTTACATTTCATTCTCAGAAATTATATGAGAATTTAGGGGCAGGTTCCATTTCATTTACTGGACATCTGTTTAATGACAACCTCAGTGTTTCCTGCTCTGACTACTTGGTCTGTCCATCTTTTGTCTGTATGTGATGCATGCTCCTTGAACTAAAGTCCTGGTTTAGTGGTGGAATAACTACAGAGTCTAGATAGCTTTGGGAAATACTAATAGTTTCTGAAGATTTTAAATACAGCAGATTGTTTTGATCCTTTTGAAGATGAATGGTTTAAGCTACCCCAGAAGTATGAGGCTGGGTTTCTTTTTTTAAAATAATTTGACTGTCCCCCTAATCTAATTTGATACTGAGGAATGACTTGTAGTGATTCATAGAAACCTACATGCCAAAATGATGTCCTTTAATTAAAATTTGTTCTTTAATGTTTTCTTGGCCATGAAATGATTAAGATCATTCAGGTCCCATCTGCATGTTACACTTAAGATGTGATTAACCAGTTAATCATATCTTAAATTGCGACCCAGCCACAACTTCAGTCAGTTAGGCTAGGGACAGACACTAAAAAGCTGAAGCCTGAATTGATTTAATTTTTGTAGGTTAGTCTAACCTGCACAGATTGAACCAATTTGTAAGTGAATAGACATTCACTTTTGACTTTGAAATGCAGGCCCATGCCTGTAGTGGCTCAGGCCAGAAGCCAGAGGGTGCTAAAGTTAGCCCTCAGCTAGAGGGAAACTAAGCTGAGAGAAGGGGCTCTGATAGGCTCCACTCATGCACCAGTGGCTGCAGTGACCAGATGCCAGTAGCCTGGAGAAAAGGGGGAGGGGTTTAATCCTCCCATTGCAGGCAGCAATAGTGTGGGCACCGACTCAGTGTCCTGATCTGAGTCCCTCCGAGAAGTCGATTGCAGGGACAGGGTGGGGAGAGGGGATGTGACCTAGCTGCAGGGTGTGTGTGTGTGTGTGGGGTGGGGGGAGTTGGGGCTAGTTACAGAGCCCAAATCACTGTTGCCTCCTGCTGTGGCAGTGCAGTCTGTGCTGAGGTATCCCCAGGGGGCAGGGGGTAGTGCCCGTTGCCTTCTGCCTCCAGCTCTGCACAGGGGCTGTGGTTTGTAGGTGGGTCACAGCTGTAGTACAGCTTCCCACTCCCTGCCTTTCCTGGTGGTGGCAGCAGCAGAATGAACTATTGCAGTGGGCAAAGGTAAAGCACCTGTCACCTGCCTCCTGCTCATTGAAGCACTGGGTACTTAAGGCAGGCTGTTGTGGGCCAGAGCCATGGGCAATGGTGGGTGGAGGCAATGGACCACTGCACTCCGTCTGGCCCAGCCCTGTGGCCCAGGGGTGTAGGCAGTGACTGGCCCACAGCAGCCCACTCCTCCATGTTCTGGTGGCAGCAGTGGAGTGAACCATCACGGTGGGTGGAGGTGAGGAATTTGTTATCCACCACCTGCTCACGGCAGCACCAGGTGCTCAGGGTGGACTGCCATAGGCCAGTTGTTGCCTCCACCCCTGGGCTGCGGGGCCAAGCCAGACCGGGCTGCTCTTCTGGGCCATGAGGCCAGTCCAGAATTGGCTGTGGCAGTCCATTGCCTCCCCCACCACTGCCCACACCCCTGGCCTGAAGCAGCCTGCCCTGAGTGCACGGCACCACCGCAAGCAGGAGGTGGGTGACAGGTGCTTCACTTCCATCTGCTGAGATGGTTTGCTCCACTGCCTCCACTGAGGGAGCGGGCCAGGGAGCCACAATACAGTTGTGGTCTGCCTGCAAACTGCG
>NW_005841840.1:2871321-2887845 GCF_000455745.1 Alligator sinensis | reverse complement strand
TGTAGGGCAGGAGGCAGGGGGCACTGACCCCCGCCTCCTGGGGCCACCCCAGCTAATGCTGTGCTGCTGCAGCAGGAGACAGCAGTGAGTGGGGCTCTGTAAGTAGCCCTGGCTCTCCACCATCCCTGCAGCCAGGTCACATCCCCGCTTCCCATGATCAGCTTGCCGCTCCTTGGAGGGACTTAGCCCAGGGCACCATGTTGATGCCTGCGTGCTGCCTGCAGCAGGGGGATTAAACCCCACCCTTTCCCTCAGGCTACTGGCATTTTGCCACTGCCACCCCAGGTGTACAGCCCTGGGTGCACAAGCAGAGCCTACTGGTGTCCATGTGGCCCCTTCCTCCCCTGCAATGGGAGGACTTAAACCCTACTTCTCTTCAGGTTACTGGGGCCTGGCTCCACCTCTGCTCCTGCCACTGGAGCAGTGAGGGGCGGGGGTTAGGGCACCTGACAAGCCTTGCTGCTCCCTTGCCAGGCACACTCCAGAGCAGGGTTTCCCACCCCCACCCCTTTCTCAGCCAGACGGAGCAGTGGTAGTGCTGTGGCTACAGAGGAGAGGGGCAGGGACAACCCTGTTTGGCTGGAACAGACATCTCATCTGAGGGCTGCAGAGCATGCTGGGATTCTGTAGGACTCTGATTCAACTTCAACCAGGAAGAGGCCTGGGACACAAGTTCCATTAACTGGTTTGACCTCAATCAGTTAAGTCTGATACTACATTCAGCTAGGTTTATCTTAAACCATTTTTGGACATTTTCACACTGGTTTATGTGCACTGAACTTGTGTTCTGTTGCAGGTTTACACCAGTTTCTGATCACTTAAACTGGTTTATGTGTAACTTCTGGCCCTAGCCTTAATGGCATGAAAAAACAAGGCATAAACCATTAAGTTATTTAATAAAAAATGTGTAAAAACTTTGTGGCTCAGTCTTATCACACCATTAATTGAATATGTGGCCAGGTGCTCCCTTGTAGCTGACAGTCCCTCAGCTGATGGGGCTCCCAGCCGCATGGGTGCACCTCTTGTTCCCACAGCTGTGGCAGTGAGTGGGATGCTGCAGTGCCTGCAAGCCTCCTCAGCTGCAGGACTCTTACCCTCTGGTGCTTGCTGCTTGCCTGTGCAGGGGGAGTCCAGGATCATGATGCCTGCAATGGCAAAAAGGTGTGATTGGATCTTATGCTGGATGCTACAATCATGCCTCCTGCCATGCATGTGTAGCATAACAGAAGGTGTAATTGTGTGGATTGCACATCAGATCCTATCATGCCTATGCCTGAATGTCTACAGTATTTTATGTCCTGTGAGAATTATGGTTAGTATGTATAGTAAACAAAGTTCATGGCTTATTAGCAGCACCTTCATGTATAATAATGAGCCCACTGGAGCATAGACAAAAAGTGTCTTCCTTAGTGAACACCCTAAAAGCCAGTCTTCATCCCTGATTTGGTTCAGTGGCACTCAGATGCAATCCAGAGACCACTCCAATTTGCTTTGGGAACAAAGCTGACCTTGGCTTGTCACAGAGATTGGGAAAACACACAGATGGCATAAATTCATTGTTCCTTCACTCCCAGGGTTTTATGGTCAGTGTAGCTTAGGGTATCCTGAAAATTAGCCCTAGGATTTTCCCTGTCCTAGAAATCTTGTGTTTAATAAACAACACATATTAGGCGTAGTCATGTATGTGGTCTTTACTGGTGAAAGTTAATTATCTAAATTTCTGTTCAAAATATACATAGAGGATTAAGCTTGAAATACATTAGCAAGATTTGGAAATGTCAACAGGCTGGACACTCCCATATAATATAGCAGTGTATTTACAATTTTTATATTTATAATACTATGGTGTAATTGTAATTATAATTATGCACATTTGCTGGTCAACTATAACACAATCTGTGACTTTCTCTTTTACCTTCATGAATTACTCTTCACTGGATTCATAATGTGCTGCCAGTTAACAATTTTTATCAATAGGAGACAGAATGATAAATTGCCTTCAAGAATTCTTAGATGTTTGTCTTCCCCTTTGAATACTTTAATTTGTTTTTCAGTGTTGTCTTGCTATGTATTTGCATGCTCTGCAGATGCTATGTATAGAAA
Organism: Alligator sinensis; assembly: GCF_000455745.1. Classification (NCBI taxonomy): domain Eukaryota; kingdom Metazoa; phylum Chordata; order Crocodylia; family Alligatoridae; genus Alligator; species Alligator sinensis. The sequence goes on along the minus strand of NW_005841840.1, from coordinate 2,885,742 downwards.
AGATAATCTGTAGTTCATGATCTCCTATCAGGTTTTGCAAAAGCATTTATCATGAGGAGCTGCACTTCCCTCTGTTGTAAGACCCATTTAACTTCACTGACCTTGTCTTTAATATTTGGTTATTCTTTACTGTTGACTTTAAAAATTTGAGCATACCATTTATTTTTATGGATTCAGCTCAGTACTGTTACTGTTTCTGCTGTTACTAATCACAAGTACCTGACATTAATATTTTTTCATTTCCATTATTTTGCTTTTATATTTTCTGGTATATGCTATTTAATTGCTGACTGTTTTAAGACTGCCCAGACAGGATGCTATCTTATCAATTCCAGTATGGTTTGTTTACAAATGACCAGAGATAAAGTTGTGGGGAGAAGAAATCTGACATTCCAGATTTTTTCTAAGATTGTATATTGGTATCAGTCATTCCAGTTCAGGAATTTCAGGAAAAGATCCACCACCAGCGGTGTAAATAGACTGAGGATCTGGCTCATAATTAGATGGCATATGCAATCTGATTTCTTGTTTCATTTCTGTGCATTTCAGGCATATTTCTACCACTGTTTAAATAACAAAGTTTTTTAATAGCTATCTATGACGCATAAATTGTATCACAGCAGTATTCAAATAACTATATGACATTTATGCATAAAATACAACACTCTGATGCTCTGAGTTTAGCAGCTACAACAATAACCAAAGGATGCATTTAATCATGCACCCAGTTTCATGTTGCATTTTGCATTTTAATCAAATATGAGGAAACTTTACAGCTGATGCTGAGAGTTATATTATGTAGGAACTGAAATTGGCATTATGCCTTAATTCTCTAACTGGAAGTTTAGTCCTCTTCTTCATGCTTAGGGACAGAATTGATATTTTAACAAAACTTAATTCTGATAATTTTTAACAGTGTTCAGTGGGATGTATAAAATATACAACATTTATAACAAATTAAGATGGATCAACAACAAATTAAGAGGGGATTATATGGCAGCAGTGAAAGAAAGTTAATATTTTTTGTTCTTCTTCTGAGAGTCACAGAAATAATATGAAATTCATATGAAGTAGGTCAGCCTTTACAAAAAAATGACCATAATAGCAAAAAGAATGAAGAATCATGTCATGTTTTTAAGGCAGAAAACACTTCCTTCTATTTTGCTTGCTAGGAGGGAAAGTAGTCAAGTAATATCGGAATGGAATCAAGGCAACATTGAAAACTATGCCATTTAACCGGCTGAAGAATATGTAAGATCATAATATGAGGAACGTCCTGAGATATTTTAATAAGGTGAGGTCATTTTTTTAAAACTTGGTCAAACGTACTACCATGCTGCAACATATTATTGCCCTATGTCCTGCCAGTTCTAAGAAATGCACCTGAACATCACTCACTGCTCTCTATCCAAACAGTCAGAATCCAATTTATTAAAACAGGATGAATATAGCCTTTAACTCCCTTACTGAGATACTATTGTTAATTAAATCAAAGGCCTTTCCATAGTCGGTACTAACAGTTCCAGCTCCACATCCATTCTCCAAACGGTATGCGACATTGATGGATACATGCAATTAAAGTCTGGGCATTAGAGAAGTTATGCAGAGAGTAGAACTGATCTTTAACAATCTACCTTTAAAAATCGCAATAAATATTTCAAAATGAAACCTTCATAAATTATGCTGAGGATGCATGTTAGTTAGATTGGATGGCAATTCAATTACTTTAAGTGAGTTTACTTTTGGTTAGGAAACAGCGTTTGTTTCCCCTCCTATTATCAGTTATAGTATCTTACCCATGGATTAAAAAATTGGATGCAGGAAGGGCAAAATAAAATTTCTGTTTCCTCTTTAGAAAACAAGGAAATGGAAGCCCAGCTGGGATTCTACATTTTTCTTGCTATTTATCTTTTTTCAAGGTAACTAACATTTTTACACAGCATGGGCAGTATCTAAATTTGTACAGTAATTGCTGTTAGAATTCATGTAGAACACTGGCACTTAATGTGCGTGTGTGTGTATGTGTATGGTGTGTGTACCACACACACACACACACACACACACGATGTATATGTATATAATATGTAACTTTAATAAGTTTTATTACTTACCCTAACATTTGAAGTTGTGGATGGGGATTTGGCTATAGTGGTCTTAAGGATTTTAATTGAAGGGTTAAAGCCTCATGTATGTGTTTAAAAATTATAAACTGATGTTCAATTTATAGCCTTTCTTATAACATTTGTTTTTTTCAAAAAGGGAAGAATAAAATATCTATTCATTATGGCTTCCTTTTTAGTCACTTCAGCAGTATGAAGGGGGTAGGAAGGTGGTTTAAATAGCCAATAGAGAATTTCTTCAGAATAGTGGAAAACGCAGGTAAATAAGGCGTATCTGAAGCACCTCTGTATTGCACAAAACCCCAGCACCCAGAATGGCCTGCAGAGCCAAAGACAGGCAGATGTAGCTTTCAGTGTCCCTTAGCCATCAGACTGTTCTGAATTGCCTCTATGGGCAGCTCCAGCATCAAGGATGCTGGTGGAACAGAAATTCTGTTCTGAACAGAACAGAAAGGTAGAACAGAAATTCACAACTCCTGCACAAAATGTGTATTGTGCTCAGTACCACTTAGATGAACCTGAGCCTTGGGTCCTGCTCTATAACCTATGGTTGCTATTGGTTTTTTTTCTCTTTTTCAGGTTAAAATTATTTTTTAATCAAAGCATGACATTATAGGGCACATAAAGAAGACTACTTTTCCCCCAAAGGACTTTGCACATTTCTTGACACAATGACAAATAGCCACAATACTGTCTGGTTATTTTATTTAACTTTTTTTGAAGTGTTATGCTGAAATCATTATATTATAGGGCACATAAAGACTACTTTGCCCCCAGAGAACTGTACACATTTCTTGACACAATTTGTCGTTTTGTCACACTAGTCTACTCATTCACTTAAAAAAAACCAATTTCAGAGGGGGGGTGTGTGTGTGTGTGTGTCTGTCTGTCTGTCTACACACACACACACACACACACACACACACACACACAGAGTGATGTCTGTGTCTACAGAAAATTGTAATAGACCCAGCCTTTCCTATATTGTTAGTACTTTCATTCAAACTCAATGGGAGTTGGTCCTCTGACCCTTGATATGAAGACTCTGGCATAGGAAGGTGGAAAAGATGTCTATGACTTTTTATTTCTATTTTTTTAGATTTACATTTTTAAATGGATTTTTTACTTACTTTGGAGATAATTAAGTCATCACAACATGGGATAGCTTTATTATAATTAAATTCCTGCCAGTGTATGAATTGCTATAATAATATACATTATAAGTGAAGAAATATTAAGTTGTTTCCATTATTAAAGGAAATTTAATTCTACTTTTGAAATTGAACACACTGGGCCATATCCTCTGCTGGGGTTCTTAAAGGCTATCCATAGAGACAATATAAATCTTAATATCTTTTTCCTCCCTTCCATTAATTAAAGCCTTTTAAAACTGATACTTTTGAAATTTCTGTTTGGAAATATACCATTTTACCCTGAAGATGTTGGTAACATGGTACAGTTAACTTATATACAGCAACATAGCAACACAGCTGGGCACCCCAGGCACAAGAGCAGCAGTTACTTCTAGGTTTTTTCAACCCTTCCACGAAGTGTGTACTCAGGGTGGTTGCGCTGCCTTAGTTATGCCACTGCCTACATGGTTCGGTGTTAGAGATCAGTAAGGGAGTTCCTGTTAAAATAATATGTAGGGTAACCTTATTTCCTGATTAAGGGAGTTCCTGTTAAAAGAATATGTAGGGTAACCTTATTTCCTGAGTCTCAAAATGGGGCTAGGTTTGGTTCTCAGCTCAGTCTTAACCTTCTGCCTCCCATCTGTAAGAGAGGGATGAAATTCGCTGACTGCCCAAGGGTTCTCTGATGTTAAAAATCCATTAATGATTGGGGTGTTCTTATACGGTGGGGATGGAGTTATGTCAATATCTACATAGACACACTTTGATACCAGGTGGATTTGTGCAGGATGATAGTATCTCGATCCCATACACTTTAAAATGAGGATGATTCAGAGGAAATCTTCCTTGGGTACAAGCAGGTAAAGCAGAATGATCTGTTTTTGACCACTGAAGCTAGGAACAGAAATTACAGATAAACTAGTTTAAGTCATCAGGAACTGGTTTAAATCTGTAACAAAACAAAAGTTACTTTTTTTTGTTTCCTTTAAAAGTAAAAGTAAAAGTTACTTTTTTTTGTTACTAGTTTCAAATGGTTGAAACTAGTTTAAGATAAACCTGCTTGAATGTAGTATCAGACTTAAATGATTTGGGTCAAACCAGTTTATGAAACTTCTATCTGTGACCCCTTCCTGGTTCAAGTTAAATCAGGGTCCTTCAGCATCCCAGCAGGCTTTCCATCCCTGGGCTGGGGTGTGCTGTATGCTTCAGCAGACAAGGGGTAGGGGTGGGGGTAGATACAGGGACTGCCCTCCCCAGGCAAACCCTGGCTGGGGTCTGGGGCCAGGGAGAGGAATTAAACTTCCTTTCCCCCAAGTACAGAGCTGCCCTGCCCTGCTAAAAACTTAATGCTGGCTGCCACTGTGGACTACAAATCCCAGAGGCACCTGGAATCAGGAAGAGGAAGTGATGAGCAACCCTGCAGCGCCCTGCTGCTGTGATTCTGAACTGGAACTCCCAGAGACCTCGGGGGCAGCAGGAACAGGAAGTGAATACAGCCCATGCTGTGGCAATGTGCCAGAGAGACATGCTGTAGTACTCCCCTGCCGGCTTCTGCCCTGAGCAACTGTAGGTATGTGGCTGCATTTCTGGAGTCAAAAGTGAATATCTGTCCAGGCGTTTCTCAGTTTAATCTCTGCAGTTTAGACTAACCTGCAAAGACTGAATCGATTCAGCCTCCAGCTTTTTGACTATCTGTACTTATCCTGTCTGCATGTGATCCAAACCAGTATTCACTGGAGACTAATATCAATGCCAAGTTTTAAAAGTAAAAACAGCCATTTTTAAAATTATATGGGTAGAAGAATAGAATAGGACAGAGGTAAAAATATAAATTATTTATTTTCTGCCAATGTAGGCCTGTTTTTAAATGTTAAAGCTAGAAATGAGTTCTTGGAGAAACAGCATGAATGTTTGCACACTTGTGGTTTTTACCAGGAGAATGGTGATTCTTCCAGTAGAAATCTAACACTTGTACGTGGCCTTATACTTTGCCTTTCTTTGTTAGCCATCTCTTGGTATTAGTTTATTCAATTTGTATTTATGTCCCTCCTGGAAGGTGGAACTGTGGAATTTTCTTTAAATTTTTAACAGAAACAACTTAAATAAATCATACCAGGTTAATTTAGAAATGCTGACTGCTAGGTATCAATTAGTCTGATAATTCAGTTATAAGAGAGTACCTGAAAACAGACCACAAAACCTTGGTCACTATTTTAAAGCTGAATCCCTAGACAAATAGCTATCCATCTAGCAACAACAGGAAATCTCCAGCATGTTTGCATACCCATCTAGGGACTAGACAGTTTTTTCCTCGATTAGTACATAGTGATATTCTCTTCTGAAGCATGTGTTGCAAAGCACTGCTCAGGCTGTTTCTGAAAGAGAACTGGTCTTAAACTACAACATGATAGATCAGGTGTGGTGGCAGCATTAAAACTTTATTTGAACTGTCAATTCTGTTTCTCCCACTCCCTGCTCCACCACTTACTAGAAATTTGATTTGTTGAGGATCTCTCATACTATGTTTTTTCTGTTTGTTTGTTTTTTGGGTAATGTTTTCTTGCTTGATAAGATGAATTTCCAGAGGTAATTCAGCATGCCCATATATCAGTGTACCTTGCTGCTTCTTGGTCTTATTCACCTGGGTTATTGCTTTTTACATTTTTGTTGCATTGTTCTAACCCCTGTCCCATCTTAGACACTAGATTTAATATCTTAAAATCATCTTATGGGTAAAGCCCTAACTCTTTTAGGACTGTGTAAGAAGATAACATCTATTTTGCTTTGAGGCCTTACAAATGCTTCAAAAATGATATTTTTTTGCAAGAAATGCACCCAGCAGAAGAAATGCCATATAGGATTTGAATGAATTAAATAGTTCTAAAACAAATAATTTATATATTCAGAAATATATTCAGATATTTCAGCAAGGCTGGTGCTGGGCCCATAACCACCTGCCAAAATCCTAATAATCCTATAATTTCTGTATGATATTACGATCATTAGGATAATAGGCCCTACTTAACAAGTAATGGAATTCTTATCTATAGATACATTTGGCATTCTCTACTCTTTCTGTATTATCTTATGAATTCTTAGTGCTCCACTTCCTGTCTTCCTTTCTTCTTCACCCTTAATCATGTTTTCCAGTTTACCATCACAATAATTTTACTATTTTGACAAGAACTGTAAAAGATCTAGATTTTCATGTGTCTTGTTCTGTGTAATAGTTCCTGCTCAGTAAGTGATCCTATTCATTTTACTGAGGTCTCTCAATACTATTCAACTTAAGTACACTTAGTAGAAACTGGCTTTTTGTAAATTAGAGGGGAAAGATTAAAGCTACATAAGACCATAATTTTATTTGGTTAACTAGATGATTTTTGTCAAGTGCTCCAAAGCTGTAAAATAAGAATCTAGTAACTGCAGATTACATGGTATGCTTTCTCAGTGTTATTCAATATAACCTTTTCTTTTTTCTTCTGTACAAGCTGTTCTATTGGGAAAGTTTAATGCACAGTTGTGGATTAGATGACACAAAAGAAACAGTAGGTATGAAGGAAACTTTTCTCTTTTTAAGCTGCAGGGATAAGTCTCAGAAAACTATTATTTGATGGAATTTGTTATGTTTTTAATTTTTTCGTGCATTATTTTTGCTTTTGTTTGGTAGTGTTGTACTGCGTCCCCTGGCACCCTTCCCCCTGTGCCTGCTCCCCCCTCTCATCCTGTGCCTGCACACCCCATGCCTGCCCCCACTGTGGTACCTATATCCCCTGATGTACTGGAAATGGAAAATACATCGTGATATGGAGTTAGTTCTCTTTGTAGCTTTGTGCATATTCAAAAAAGTAAAGCAGTTATTGCAAAAAAGGAAAAAAAAAGCTGTAATTGCTGTCATTGTAAAAAGGATTCCTACAAAGGAGTAAGAAATAATGGGAGAAATGTGAGGACAAGTATAAAAGGGAAGCTAGCACAAGGCCCTGTAGGCTGCAATTAAAGGCAGGTACATCACTGTGTGTGCCTGAAAAGTCTCGGGAGCTTAAGTGGGGCAAGAGTCCACCATTAGTGATTTAGAACTCCAGAATGGAGTTATTAAACCATTAGCACAGTATACAATACATCTTAAGGCAATGACTATACATTTATTTTACTATATTAAAAACTGAAAAATCCACAAATTATACTGTAAAGATACCATATTTACTTGAACCCAAGACAACATTTTTTGCCCCATTCAACATGTGTGTGGAGGGAGCCTTTTGTCTTGGATTTCAGTTCAAGGTGTAGAGAGGAGCAGGTAGCTGCTGTGGCTTCAACTCCAGCCCTAAGACCAGGTTGGGGTTGGACTCAGTGTTGCAGCAGACACCTGCCCCACCACAGCCTTCTTGGCCCCACCACCTGACTTCTGCAGCCTGTCTTCCCACATGCCAACCCTAGTCTTTTCCTCCCCCATGTCCAGAGCTGGAACTGCTGCCACTGCAGCCACTGCTGTGTGACCAGGCCAGGGCCAGGGCTACCATGTGCTCCATGCCTAGGCTGGAATAAGCCAAAGCCACAACTGATAAATGGTGGGGCAGGCAAAAGAGGTGGGGGCAGGTGGCAGGGAGCACAGGCACTGAAGAGGGTGAGATGCTGGGGATTGAAGGCATGGAGGGGGAAACCATGGGGTGGGAGGTGGGAGGGGTGCGGGAACCATAGAAGGGGAGAAGGTGGCAGTGGATGCAGGTGAGGGGCAAGTGGTAGAGGGAGGCATTGGGATACAGGCCACGGGGGGGTAGGCATGGAGCATGCAGACACTGCAGCGGGGCAGGCACAGGGTGGACAAATAGTGGGGTGGAGGGCAAGGTGCAGGGTTTAAGCGGGGTGGAAGAATGTAAGGTAACCCTCCAATAATTAGATTCTATGCATGGAAAATTATAACACAGTTATACATTTTCCATGTATAGAATCTAATTATTGGGAGAGGGGGATCTTAAATTCTAAGGTAAATATAGTATATCTGTACAATGGCAGCATCATACCCTGGCCAGAGCATTAGCAATCACATACCCTGCCAACCTGCCCTGACTCTCAAACTTCAAACCAGAAAATATGCTAGTGAAGCCACTATAGGAGTTATCTCTTCCAGCTACCCCCATGTTGGAGACTGAGATCCCCAGAGTGGCTGCCGAGGGACAGAGCAGCTTTGATGCTGTACTGCCAGAACTGGAGATTATTAGCAGGAGTTAATGGGCAGGGTTGTTGCCCTGTGGGGTCAAGCCAACTCTCAGGATCTCAATATTGCGCTGTTAGACAGGAGGGTGTGACACAATTGCACATATACAAACACACAAATCAATTAAGTGCATACACACACACACACACACACACACACACACACACACACACTACCAGCTCAGGCACATACACATCCAGATCAGCCTAGGCACATGCATACCTATCACCAATTCAAACACCTACACTATACACCCCAAAAGTTAGACACAGATCACTAATTCGTATATCATGCACACAATGACATATACACACACACTCACCAGTTTACACACATACAACCCACCTACACATACACACACATAAGTTCCTAACTCAGTGTGTATGTGTGTGCTTGGGGTACCTGGGGGGAAGGTTCAGGTGAGAGAGAGAGTTAAAGTGTAGGGAGTGAAAGTTGCCAGAACCGGGGTTAGAACCCATGGACTACAGATAAACTGGCTTAGGAATTGAGGCTTGGTTTTACTTAAGGTAGACTGGGGCTGGAAACTGAGGCAGACAGCTGAGATATTGCGGGGTGGGGGGGGCAGATAAGTGGTGGCAAGAAGGAGACAGCCAGGAAAGAAACTGAGGCAGAAATCTGGTTGCTCAGGGGAAAAGGAAAAGGCAGTGGGGATAAGACAGTGGCAAAGAAACAGTCAGTCTTCACTACCCCTTTTTATGGGGCAGACTACCTCTGATCTCCGATGGGGAGGGCCTGTCCAGGCAAGGTCAGCCCTGTTCCAGAGGGATCCAGGTGTGCTTACTGAGCATGTGCAGCCTTGGCACAAGTAGGTTGCCTCATCTTTTGTTTCTTGAATGCTGAGGATGGTTTCAAGAGCTGGGTCACACACACACACACACACACACACACACACACACACACACACACACACGTTGGAGTCCAGGTAAGGAAGAGAAGCAGAGTCCAAGTCCTTGGTTGAAGCGGGGGTGGGGGGTGATAGCTACCTATCCAAGCTGGAAAGGGGTCCTTGTCCAGCAGGTGTTGTCCAGAGGGGGGTTGCTGGCAGGGCCTCTGGGTGTATAGGTGGTGTGGCATGGTGCTGGTCCAGGTGGAGGGCATCCCAAGGAGTCAGTCTTCACTACCCCTTTTATGGGGCAGACTACCTTTGATCTCCTATGTGGAGGGCCTTTCCAGGCAAGATCAGTCCTGTTCCAGAGGGCTCCAGGTGTTCTTACTGAGCATGTGCAGCCTGGCACAATGGTGGGTTGTCTCATCTTTTGTTTCTTGAATGTTGAGGGTGGTTCCAAGGGCTGGGTCATTGGTCCAGGTATTGGTGTTGATGGTTCGGTCATTCAGAGGGAGCTATTTTTAGACCTACTGCCATTGTCTCTCAAGCACCCTCATTCATCCCCATTCATTCAGGAGCCAAGTTACATAGGTGGGGTAGGTGTGAGTCATGGGTTACACAACCGGGCCTGGTGACAGGATGGAGACTTGACAAACAAAATGGAAACTTGACATGACTCATGCTAACTTACATATGTAGGCCTAAATCATATAGTACCAGTAAAACAGTAATATAGAACAGTAAAGATCAATATAAACATGATAATTATACAATATAAAGAAGGCAAAAAAACAAAACAAATACAACTTGATACCAAAATAAAATGCTGAAGCTTATCCTATGTCTTAGCTCACTTACACTCATCTATAGGGAATAGAGAGTGAAAGAAAAAGTCAGAAATGGTTGGGGAAGGGGAGGACTGCATTTTAAAAGAAAAAAAAAAGAACAAAAAAAGAAAAACTGGGGGTTTTGCTACAGGGTCATGTCTGGGGACTTCCCAGCTAGCTATGCTTCTGCTGTAGTGTTAGAAATTCCCTCACTGTGTGAGAAAAGACCCTTATTCTTCACTGAGTTTCTTGTGTCTTTGCCTAGGCTAATGTTACTGCTAGGCTTAATTTTAAGCACCTGAGTAGTCACTTTGATGCTAGCTGCATATAAGCTTAAAGTTAGGCACAGGCTTTAAGCACTTTACTGAATCAGGGCCAGAGGGTGCGTGCATCAGGAATTACATTCTAAGCAGCAAATGAACCAGGAAGAATGTGCAGAGGCCATGAAGCCAAAAAACATGAAAATCAAATTTTAGTCTACATAAAATTCTTAAGCAATCAAAGGGGTGAAACAGATTATTACTGATATTTCATATAGTCATTGTATGTAAAGAGGATTATGTAATGAATAAAAGATGAATGCTTCTGTTTTTTTTAAAGATTTACATGAAATTTGAAACCTATTACCATATGAAAGTTATCAGTGCACATATTCCATCCCAAATGTGTTTGAAGCATGATTGTCTAAAGGGCTTAAAAATACATGATCACAATGAAGAGAGAGCATTTATAATTTAAATTAACATAATCAGTACTTGTACTGGTAAGTATTCAATTTTGCTTTTAAGTGCTTTTAATTATTTAATAGAGTCAAGTTAACATGTCAGAGTGCTTTCCATAAAAACAATAGATTCAAGTAAGGTTGCATAGTGCACTAGAATTAAGAAAGATTAAATGCCATTTACTGATTAGATTTCTTTATACCTAACAATTTTCAAAGAAAATAAGTCTTCTCTACAAATGACCCTCTTTGTCATTCATGTACTGATTTATAGTCTGTCTTGAGTTCATAGAAATGCTTTGGATATCTTGTACCTCTAATATAACAAATTTTGGAACCCCAGTAAAGTGAAACTAACAAGGTCATCAGGAATCATTTTAAATTCTAAATAAATAAGAGACTAAGACAGACTGCAGGCATATAGTAGAAGCCTGATTGTAATCACTGGGAATTCTCTGCATGGAATGGCCTTATTGGAGCACAATTCTGAATAAACAGATGGTAATTTATTTGGTTAGAGATTAGGTCCACATGTATGAACTATTATACTGAAAGAATGAAGGTATCTTCTCAATAAAAATGTAAAACAGCATGGGCTGCTTCACTTTTCCAAGAAATGTTTTAACATATTGTAATGAACCATATGAGGAGTTTTCAAGAGTAGTTTGTAATTGCTGGCTTTCTTAGCAGCAGCGTGCTAACTTGCACATTTTTTTTACCCCTCCTGCACCATACTAAGTGTCATGACTCCCACCAAATTTTGGGGTGTTCATGGGGAGTTGCACAAGTTTCCTTATGCTTTTTTTACTGATACGGCATGAGCAGTTGCACTGAAAAGCCTATCGTCTGCTGTGTTTTATGTCATTTTTAGCTCTGAATTGATTGTGTTATATTGTCTGTATGTATCTTTATGCTTTTGGACATAGTTTAGTCAAAGGAATTGAGGAATGCATCCTCAAAGAAAAGACAGTAGATGTAACTGCTAAATGTCCTTACTATTGTGTTACTAAGGCAAGAACAATTTCCATTCCCAAATACAGGAAGAAAGGACTATTGCTAGGATGGACAGAGCTAGGAGCTACCTAAATAGTCATGGGTTTTGGATTATCCTAGGCTTGATGAGAGTCCAAGTCTATAGTGGTCAGGGCTGGCAGGGGCAGCAGGAAGGCTAACTCCTGGAAATACTGGCAGGACTCTCGCAGGGGCTAGGTGATAGCCAAGATGAGAGGGTAAGCATCTTCACTTGTCTTTTTGTTCTGTTGTCAATTTTATGGTCAGTTTTGCTTTTATGCTTTCTTTTTCTATATATAATTAATCGTTTTATTGTTTTGTCTCCTTACTGATTGCTTGTGGTAAACAGGATCTTAGGCTGAGTGTTATTCCAGGGTAGCCCAGTTTACAGAAGGGAGAAATACAATTCTTTCACACTGCAAGGGAAGTCCCCTGGAGCTGGGAAAGATTCTCCTGTTGCATTGGTGGGGTTCTCTATTATATATCTTGAAAGTTTCTCTTTGGAGGAAACCAAAACAAGTCTTCACATTCAAATAAACACACATTTTTTCTCCATAGTAACCAAACAAGTACAGGAACACAGCAAATATAAACTCAATCTCTGGGTCTTTCCCCAGACCCTAGGAGAGAGGCAACCTTGGTATAGTGCTCATTCTTCAGCCAGCCCTCCCTCTCCCCGCATTTAGCATCCCTTCCAGACAGCTTTTTAACTTCCTTTCACCAGTCAATTATCCTTATCAGCTGGCCAGTCCCTTTAGGCGGGCTTACAATTACTTTAGCCTGTCTGCCACTGGGATGGAGCTCCTGAGGCTTGCAATCTGCTACACAGTGGCTTTCATTGTGAATTAGATTTTGAAAGAGAGAGAAGAACCCTTCCGCGGCTGAGAGTGTATGAAGATTTGTCTGTAGAGCTGTTGTATATGAAACACCAAAACCCCCAACCATTTCTGACCCTTAAAAAGAAGTCAGGAAATTGCAGCCTTATTATATATACAGTCTGTCTGCCTGCCTCCACAAATACCTGCACCCACACATACACAAAAGGGAACAATATATATATTGCAGGCGTGTGTGGAGACAGGTATGCATGCATGTATACATACATCCAGATAGATATCCACAGGCATGCATGCATGCATCCAGGCAGATGATGATCCAAACTGATGTGATGCCAAGATGGTTAGTTTCAGCAGGGAGTGGCTTTTCTTGGAACTCTGGATTCAAAAAGGACTCACAGCAATAGGAAAACTTCCACTGAAGGTAAAAAAGCCGATATCTGAATAGAGGAAAATAAAGTTTATTGTATGTATGCTGAATTTGTTTCCTTTTCTTGTTTTTACTGATCTGCCTTCTACTTTGAGAGGGATAGGTACACTTAGAATGTCTTTTCAGTTTAAACTTTGGGTGGGTCTCACTCTGGCTGCTTGTTGTATCACATACTGGTTTAGAACATGGGATGTGTTAAAATTAGTGAAAATTGTTCTACTGTTTCTTTTGTTCAGTTGGGGTCGGCTTTGCTAAATGTCTGTCGTGATTCATACCTCATCATCCTGCTGAGCCCATTTCCCTACCCTTACCAGAGTTCCAACCATTTTACTTTCTGTTACTATTGCTTACTATGACAACTACCACTGTGAATTCAGTTTCAACATTCAGGGTAGCAGGGATGGGGTAATCTTATCTGTTTTTATGACCTAAAAAAGTTCCTGGGTACTGCTGCTGCAAAGTGGTCTGGCCACCTTGTTGGGTTTTTTTTTCCTGCTACATAAGCATAGGACTGCTGCACTGTGCCATTCTGGCATCTACACTAAGTTAGCACCCAGGACTCTGCCCTGCTCTCTTCCCACTGAAGCTATGCTACTGCTTATCAGCATGTTAAGCATGCACTGAAAACAGCTTCTGCATTGGACTGCTTAGGGGATCCATACTGGAGTTTGGTGTGAACATTTGGTTCCTACTGGGGCAGTCCTGGGCATGCACAGAAAAAGATCTTTAGGTGTTTTGGGAACTTGTAGCCAAATGGGGAAGCACATAGCGGATTCAGGTATCACCATGGTTAGATGGCAGTTGGGCATAAGGGTTTGTTTTTATCCCCCCTCTAAATCACAATTTTGTACTTGGGCACCTCAGTTCTGACCCAATTCTGCTTTAAGGCACCTTGGTCCTGTAGATCTGTCTGTATTCTGTTGGTAGGATTGGGCCCACTGCTCAGTAGATTTTGATGATAGGATGATTTGGCCCAGGGCAATATTTTAAAATCTCTATCCCAGTAATCTATTTCAATTCCTTCATCTAATTTTTAATGGCTGCTTTTGCTGCAAACATAGTTTAGTATAGTGTTTGTCCCACAAGTATACTGAGCATGTCCTTTGAGGTATGTGAAAGATGAGGGTGCTGAGTGCCTGCCTAGAAAAAACCCTTACTTCCTGGTTTCTGATACTTTACACTTTGCAAACCAGACTTTATGAACCAAAAAACCCCCAAAAGTGAATGTGTGTACGTTATTTTCAGTCTTGCTTAGAAACACAGATAAATAGAAAAAGGACA
>NW_005841840.1:2862694-2871290 GCF_000455745.1 Alligator sinensis | reverse complement strand
AGGGAAAGACATTGGAATTTCAAGGTTCTAGGAGGGCATTAAAACAGTAGAGAGTGAAAAATAATGAAATGATAAAAAAGTGCTTGAGAATGTCTTTAAAATATTAATTGGATACTAAAAGTGAACGGAACATGTACAATGCCTACTCTCAGTAGCAGTAACCTGAAACGACCACCTTCTGTCACTGCCAGTCTTCAGAGCACTTTACTCTTTTGGCCCCCCCCTCCTTCCCTTTGATACGCTTCAGCAACAGAGTCAATGCCTGTAGCTACTCGCAGGGTGGCTTGGTAGCTGTAGAGTTTCCATCAGCCTGTGATCTATTTTTTAAGAAATGGCATTTGTTTCCCTGAATGGCATCCAGCTGTTGTGTGCTCAAACCTCTTGGATAGCTGCTGGTTATTCTCTAAGTCTGAGGCTCGCTTGTTGGCATGGTGCAGAATCAGTTTAGTATTAACTGTGCTTCTACACCCTTTTGATTTTCCTGCTATTTTCAGGGCTATACTTCCTTGTATAGAGCAATAGAACCTAGTTATAATGTCACCCGGGAGGTTATATCCATATGACATTGAATCCATATTTGAAAAAGGTCAGGAAATTGGTTCGCATGCAATTACAGTACTGTATTCTAATGTGATTGATGACTAGTTGTACCCCTTTGCCAGCTCCCTCAGGTTGAATGCTACATCACACACATAGCACTTTCTGTTCATTGGTTAAGTGAGGTCACTGAATCACTGGGGAAAGGAAAAACAATATTATATTCCAGAGTGATAGTATAGATGTACAAGCCACAGGGTAGCTGATGCTAAAATAAAGTTGTAGGGCTGAAGGAAAAAAAAATGAAATCTGCCTCACTAGAGCCCCAATTCTTTATCTTTACTTATGGTCATATACTGGGCTGTTTTAAAAAACTATTTTAACTTTAACTTTAGCTTTATTTAATGATTCTAAGTTCTCATTGTGTATTCTCCTCCCTCCCCCCCCTGCCAGAACAGGGGTGTTTTCTCATCTTAATCTTGCAACTGTGTACAGAAATCAGCAGGATCCATGTAGGCACAGGTTTAGGACAGAGGAGTGAGTAATACAAAACTGGCTGCTGGAAGAATTATAAAGTGGTAACTGAGAATCATTAAATAATGCTTAGGATTGAAGGTAAAATAGGATTTTAATGCACAGTACAGTGTATTATCCACATTCGGAAATCATTATTTAAACAAATTTCCCACCATGTCACAGGTGAAAACTATAGAATGACTTTAGAATGTGGGCTGCCTGAACGGTGATTTCAAATTACTTTTGAAAAGGTAGTTTAGAAAGTGAATTAATGGAATTAATGTATTCTGGGGAATTTTGCAAATTATGAAATGTTCATAATTGGTATGTAAAAAAAACAAAACAACCTGAAGCCAAATCTGGGAGTTGCAAAAATCTATAAACATTAATGGCCAGGCAATAGTGATAGAACATCTATTTTTTCACATTTCTCAGTCAATATGACCTCAATTTGTGCCATAAATACTTATGGCTATAAATAATCCTCTGAATTTGAGTGAAACAGTATAGCCCTGTGTAATACTTAGAGAAGAAAGAATAATTAAAGTCCTGGAATAAACACTTACCATCCACAAATTAGGTACCCACCGGGCCCTGCAGCCACACATTCTGGCCCCAAGCCCCATGAACCACCCAGCTGGGCAGCAGCCCAGGCCGTAGCCCTAGCCCTGCCCAACACATTCCCTCCCTCCCTTTGGGGGCGTCAATCCCCTCTTTTCCCCTCACCAGACTTACTTGCAGAAGCTGCCCTCCAGGCTGCCTGGTGGCCATGTGCCTATACAGGCACATAATGACCCCTTCCTGACCACCCTTCTCCCACTTCCCACAGCCCCTTGCAGGCTGGAACTCTGCCAGCTGGCGGAGAGCTCTCTGCAAAAGTGCAAAATCTGTTTCTCCATTAAAATGATAAATCAACTTTATTTTCTCATGTATAAGGGGAAATCTGCATTTTTCTCCATTTTCCCATGGGAAACAAACCCCAGATCCCTGGTTATCATTATCAGTGACAGACTAGGATTCTATATCTATATCTATATCTATATATATATATATATTTCTTCTCATTGATCAAGAGAGAAACAGGAATGAAATAATAATAAATTATATGAAAACCTTATGATGTCTAAATTTAGATACAGAAGGACCTGAGGCACAGACTGCTTAAGTGATTTGCTTCAGGTCAATCACCAATCTAGTGTTAGAGCCACGTATGGAACACAGGTTTGTTGAGTCCCAGGACAGTGCTCAATTATCCATCGTGCAATACTGCCTATTCTGTATATTTGCTCAAAAATCTAGTAGAATGGAATCCCAAGCCAGGACTGTTGTTCCAAGAGGACATTTGTTAAATAATGTGTAAGGTATAGAAAAAATATCTGCAAAGGTTTGCAATATACTGCAGTCAAACAATACAAGAGAAAGAAGAGAGAGAAAATAACAGTTTTTCCAGAACATTCCCTATAGTATGGCATATTTCTTAGCAACATGTATTTCATGCTAAGTTGCCAGAGGTCACTGAGCATAGAAAAGATCTGCTTCTTTAACAGAAGTTAAAATAAAACCAAATATTCCAGAGTGATTATAGGTAACACAAATATTTGGGCTGTTTTCAAAAGTATCAAGACTGATGCTGTAGGAAACAAAACATTTTATTTACAGGGGTTTCTGCTTAATCTCCTTCAAAGTATTCTCCTCTGCAGCCACACACTTCTCCCAGTGTTTCTGCCATTGTTGGAAGCACCTCTAATAAGCAATTTGTGGAATTACTAAAAACTGCTCAGTTGCATTTTTTTTATGGTTTCCACATCACAAAATCTTCTTCCTTTCAAGATTTTCTTCAGTTGAGGGAAGAGAAAAATGTCGGATGGGGCCATATCATTTGAATATGGAGGCTGCGGCACTTGTGGGATACAGTGTTTGGCTAAAATTTGGCTAAAAATTGCTTCACAAGCTGTTCTGAGTGAGCAGGTGCATTGTCATGGTGAAGCATCTAAGAGTCGGACACCCACTTTTCTGGTCACTTTTCTAGTTGTTTCATTCCCAAATCACCATTTAGACTTGAATGACATGAACCAACAGAAATTCCAACTACTTCTGCTACCTCTCGGACAGTCAATCGCCTAACTGTGAACAGCCGCCACATTTTCATCATTTCGTGATGTTGAAAGGCGTCCAGAATGCTCATCACTTTTGACAGATGATGGTCCTTTTTTAAACTGATGATACCATTCAAAAACCCTTGCACAGCTCATAGTGTCATCACCAAATACTATTTTAGGTAATTCAAATGTTTCACTTGCCGTTTTCCCAATTTTCATGAAAAATTTAATGCACACCTGTTGTTCTGGACAGTTGGACATAACAACAGGGGATGTGAGAAACAAACAATCTTACTTCAACAGTTGGCCACAAAAAACTGGGGAAACACCATGAGCTGCAAACCTGTCCAGAGGAGTCCCAACATGCCCAGACATGTTCAGCAAAGCCATGCCCCCACCCAATACTTTGTACCACAAATGCACGTTCAGTCTTGATACTTTTTGAACAGACCTTGCTTATTCTAGTCAGTAGGGCTTTTGGAGCTAGAAGTAAACTGAATTGTCTAATAAACAGAACCAGTGCCATATGGAAAGAATAGCTCCAAATTTAGCCTTGGTGATAAATGGGGCTACCAAAGCTGAAAGTGGATATCTCATTAATTTCTTTGAATAAAATATTATAGGATACCCAAATTATGCAGTTACATGTAATAAGTGTTTTGCAACGTGTTTGCAACTGAGACACATTATGAACTCTTTAGATGTGGACAACCAATTTTTTTGAGTTAAGAGGGAAAGCATAGTGTACATTAGCTGCTTGGCAGTTCCTGTTTGTTGTGTTCATGCTATCCTGTGATAGGTGGGACCTCAGTCATTAATGAATAAAGCAATTGCTTCATTCAAGGATCAAGTGCCCAGTTCAACTTCCCCTCTCCACAGGATAAAGAAGATACACACAGTCACCCTGTGGATCAACTGACATGTAATTATACCCTCCCATCTTGCCTTTTTTAAATCAGTGTAATTTTTCTTTCCACACCCTTTGATAGCTTGGTATATATAGCTATGGGGAAAAAAGACACTCATCTACTGATGCTGATGAGTAATTGTAAACTTGATTTTCCTCTCACTTAAATTAGTGTGAATTGGAAGTCATTCTGTAGAAAGCAGTGGAACTGGTAAGTGCATGTAAAGATGAAAATTAGATCCAATATCCTTAAATTGTTACTTGCCTATTTATCATGTTGGTAGTAAAGCAAATACAAGTACCAGTGCTAAGGGGAAACGTATCCCTGTGCCAAGTTTTTCTTTTCGTCTATTAGCTATTTCAATAATTTGTCATTTCTTATAGTACTTTCTGGCTAGGTACAGACATTCAAAAAGCCTGAGGCAGAATCGATCAAACCTTCGTGGGTTTCTGTAAGCAGCGAAGAATAGATCAGGAATGAACAGAAAACATGTTCTCCTGTCAGTGGAGAGGGAGGGTACAGGGATGCTTGCACTAGCAGAGACCAGCAGACTGGGGGAGCTATTGCATGCCTCCCAGCGTGCCAGACACTGCTGAAGGCATTTGGCAGGCCACACCTGATTGGCTGTTGGGCACATGCCCCCAATCCCCTACTGTCAACTGTGTGTGGTGGGGTGTAGCATAGAATCTCTCCCCATCCCCAACTCCCCTTGCTGCTGATGGCTGCTGGGAGAGGGGAGAAAGAGAAGGCTGCTGCCCTGGCCCCCGTGACCTAGCCAGAACTGCTGAGAGGGATACATGGCAGGGACAGTTTCCCCTCTTTTGCTGACTGGCTCAGTGGAAGAAAGCCTCTACTGTGCACCTCTCCAGGTAGTTCTGGCTGAGTCAGGGGGAAGAGTGGACATAGGGGCCTCTACTATCCTCCCTCTCCTCCCCCCCACCATGTGTTAACAGCTTGCAAGGGGCATCACTGGGAAACAAAATCGCACTGGGCCAATCAAGGGGGGGAGGGCAGAAAGTCCCTGCCCAAGAGGTTCTGGCTAGGTTGTTGGGGTGCAGGGTGAAGCCTCCACTTCCCCCCCCTTGCCTCCTGCCCACTGACAGCTGGCAGGCTGGGGCACAAAGTTGCACTGGGCCAATCACCAGGGGACCGTGACCTAACTTGAATTAGGAGGGGATCTGGCACAGAAGTTTGATAAACCTCTCTAAACTAAACTGATTAAATCTGATATCCCTTGGTGAGCTAGATTCAGCCCGTGTGCTATATTTTGCCCACCTCTGATTTATAAGGTACAAACGTGTCTTTCACCCAGTCTTAACTCTCTTTCACAAATTAGAGATAATTTCCTCCTCTATACCAGAGGACTCCTGTTTCACTTAGTAGGGTGGTTGTTGGGTGGTGTACAATGAATATGATAAGTGAGTAATGTTTATTTTTATGTTCCAAACAAAAAAGTTACATTAGAAAAACATTGAATGCTTCACTCGGCAACCTTCAGGGTCTGAAAATGACAAAACTATCTTTGTAATAATTTAAAATGATCTAATTAGACCCGTGGAGCTGCCATAGTATTTGTCAGTATGCTGTTTATTATGCTGCATACAGTCCCATCCTGAGCGTCATAAATAACAAACATACCTGGTCACTTTTCTAGATTGAAGCAAGATGCAGTACGTAAGTGTGAAATAGAAAAGAAGGAAGTAACAGGGAGGATGACCTAAAATAAAGAAGATAGGATTATACTGTTATACAGATGGCTGTTATTGTGTAGTACAGGGTTTATTTATCCCAGTCAGATCAGACAGGGAGCAACATGGCAACTATCTTTATTTTACAACAAAAAGGGGCTTAACAAACAGGAGATAAACACAACATGGAACAGCACCACCTACAGCAGGAGGGCAATTATTTGGGTTTGAGGGCCACATAGGCTGTTTTGGTGAGCTGTCACAGGGTGGGTCAGCCCCTTCCTTCCTCCCTGCACAACAGCTCACCAAAACTCCCTATATGCAATGGGGCCCCAGGCAGTGGTTTTAGGAGCAGGATGGGTGGGAGCGGGTTCCATGGGCAGAGGCATGCAGGGAGTGGATTGCAGCTCTGCCCTTCCCCAGCCATGTGCTGTTACTACCCCATGATCCCAGCCTCAGCCCTAAATGCAGTTTCATGCTTACCCACAGACCCTGCCCATGTAGCTCCCCAAAGCTGTGGCCAGGGTCCGGATTTTGAGGTGGTGACAGCGTGGGGCCAGAGAAGAGCTGGAAGCCACTGCCAGGTCTCACTCAAGGGGCCACAGCACTCACAAGTGGAAAAGGAGGGCTGCGAGCCCTGTGAAGGAGTTTCAGGAAGCCAAGTAGGGGAGGCACGAGCAGGCGGTGACCATGTGTCACTGACAAGCCTACCCAGTGGGGGGAACTTAGCCTCCCTCTGGCCTCCCCTTGCCTGGCCTGGGGCATGCAGCCTGCAGATGGGGGAGGGAAGGAGTCACCCAGTCACCACTCCATGCCCCACCACATACTTAGAAGCAGTAGCCAGGTCAGGGTGGGGGGAGGTTGATGGTGCTAGGGCACCCTCAACCCATACTAGCCTGCAGCTCACCCTGGGATGCCCACATGGTGGCAGCAGTGCCTAGCCCTGCCAGCTCATTGTGGGGCAGAGCAGACTAGAGCAGCCTGAGGGCAGCAGCAGCAACAGGAGCCCCAGTAAGGTGCTTCATCTGGGGCCAGGGACTGATCTCCATGGAGACTGTGTATGGCTGGGCATGGAGCTGTGTCCAGGGCTAGGGGCTGGTCTCCTTGGAAACCAGCCCCAGCACCCTCACTGGAGCTCCTGCTGCTTCCCCTGTGCCACTGCTCCACCCCATGCTAAGCTGGCAGGGCTGGGGGCTGCTACTGCTTCATTGAGCATCCCATGGCAAGCTGCAGGCTGGCAGGGGATGGGGGTGTTTCAGTGCTGTCCAGAAGGGTCCAGGGATTTGCTGTGGGCCAAGCAAATCATGCCATGGGCTGGATCCAGCCCATGAGCTGGATTTTGCCCACTGTTGACCTGGAGAGCATAACACACACATGAACAGCTGTTTCAAAACATGATGCTTCTAAATCAGCTGATTTTTTTTTTTAGGAAATTAAATCACCTATCTTTCTGCTACACATCTTGGCTACTAGGGCTTTGCTATAGAACTCAGAGCAAAGGTGAATTAAGAAATAAATATCAACAAATATTAAGCCATGCTTCAGGGCATTAGAACCTTAGACCAACAAATATTGTGTATGTTTTAAGAATCCTTCCCTTAACACACTGCTTGTTTCATCCTGACTTATATGAATTTTCTAGGAACTTTAACCCCTACCAATCTCTGCTGGGCTTCAGGGATCCACATGATAAGCCCACGTTCTATAGTCTGGGATATTTGAAGCTATGGCAGAGTTCTCAGATGTAAAGAATAGCTGTCTTGGAGTCCAGCAGAGAGAAGACTGATCCAACAATAGATCTTGAATGCTGAAGCCTGAGTGGATCTGATAGATAGCAAATGGAGCTGCAAAAGGAGAGAGAGAGAAGCAACTGTGCTTGTCTTGGGCAGTAATAGGGGCATAGATGGAAATGAGGCAGCTACAAAAATAGGGTCCAGCTTTTCAAGATTGTCCATAGTTCCAATGAACAGATTCTTTTTGTGTTCTCTTGTCTCTATGGGCTTCAGAGTTGAGTAATTCTCATCACTTGTATCCCAGACACTGAGTATATGTTAAATCTGTGCAATTTTAAAGTTAGAAACTTTTCTGAGCAGTTTCACAGTAATGTTTGTTATAATCAGCTTATTGTCAGTCCCATCCCAGTACTATTTCAGAGCAGGTTCAATATTCTGATGCAGTGCTATGGATAAGACTGACAGTCAGTAGGCTTTCTACATATTCTCTCCCTGGAGCAGTCCAAAAATAGTTGAATATGTGTTACTTTATATGAACTTGAGATACTCCTCCTGCAAGAAGTCATAACTTTGCTATGATATGATAACACTTAGCATGCATTTCAATTGGAAAATTACTTGTTGACAGAGAATGTCAGCCTGGAGTGGAGAATCATTGCAGCTGTACTGGCCTCACATCATTCTCCACTTGCAGTTATATAGGGCGCTTGTACACGTATAAAAGTTGGCCATTTTTGTGGTTTAATTGAGTCATGCTGTACATGTGCAGGGTTTTTTACGATTTAAATGCATTATTACATTGCAAACTAAACCATATCTGCATGTAGTTTAGTTTGCAATGTAGCTGTTTGTAAGTTTGAATCCTTTTGACAGCTCCCCCCTCGCCCCCCCAGGAGAGGCAGGCTGAAGGCAGAAGCAGCAAGTGGCCAATCTTTTTCTTTTTATTCCCTGGAGCCTTCTGTCATGTTGCATAGTTGGGGGTGGGGGTGAGCTGCTGGTGGGTTGAGTGGCCCCTGAGCTGTGGAGGGGGGGTGGCCCAGTCCATCCTTCCGTGGTGGTGGTATCATCCGGGGCTGCCCGGGTGTGCTGCTAGTGGGCGGGTGCTGCCCCAGCTT
>NW_005841840.1:2846865-2862594 GCF_000455745.1 Alligator sinensis | reverse complement strand
CCCCCCCCCCCCCCGCCCCCACCACAGGAGAGGTGGGTAGGCTCTGTGGACAAAAAAAAATGACTGGGCCCCTCACCACAATTTTTTCCTCCCAGCATGTGCTGCTGGAGGGCCAAATGACCCCTGAGCAGCAGGGGGGCCTGGTAATTCCCTCCTCAGCAGTGGCACCCCCTGGGGTCACCCAGACAGGGTACAAGCTGTGCCAGTACTGGCCCAGCTCACAGGCAGCACCCCCTGGATCTAACTTTTTCCTGATCTGATGTGCTGGAAGTCTGCTGGGTGCTGCTCCCTGTGCAGGCTTGGGGAAGAGTTGAAACTGGCCCTGAGCTGTAGTCACCCCTGGGGCCACCTGGGCAGGTGGCTAGCAGGTGGGTGCTGCCTGAGCTGGGGCAGCACCCACCTGCTAGCTGCCCATCCGGTGGCACCACCACAGAAGGAAGGCCTGGTGCCTTCTGCAGCTCAGGGACCACTCAGACCACAAGCAGCTCAACACCCCCACCACGGGAGATGAGGGCATGCTCTGTGGGGAAAAAAAAAGGATTAGGCCTCTTGCTGTAACAGTGATGAAAGCCCTTCCATTGAAATGGTGGGTTTTTAATCATTGCAATTAAAAACCCACCACTTCAATTTAGGGCACTAAACCCCTATCTTGTGTACAAGTGCTCATAATTTTTTAAGGAGTGTACTTGGTAACGATGTTGGTCTGAGACAAAAAAGACATACAAAAAACTAGAACTCTTGGTTCCAAAATGATACCTTTTATTAGACCAACTGGAAAATGGCAAGAAAATTGTCCTTTTCTGCAAGCTTTTGGGATCAAAGTCCCTTCGTCAGGTTCTGGGAGAAGTGTAGATGGTATAAGATGGTAAAAAGTCCCCATAGGTTGGAAATAAACTTCATTTTTGCCATCTGACACCTCCAGGGAAGGAATTCTACCTGATCAACACATCAAAGAGCTCCTCAGCACAGCTCACAAAGACACTCTCATGGACCCAGAGGGACAGCGTTCCATCTTCAGCTCCCTCTGTGCAAAAATGAAGTTTATTTCCTACCTATGGGGACTTTTTACCATCTTGTACCATCTACACTTTTCCGAGAGCCTGATGAAGGGACTTTGATCCCAAAAGCTTACAGAAAGGACAATTTTCTTGCCATTTTCCAGTTGGTCTAATACAAGGTATCATTTTGGAACCAAGAGTTCTAGTTTTTTGTACATACTTTTTTTAACCATTTCAGTTTTTGTGTTGTGGAGGAGCTTTTTAATTTAGACCAGGTCCAAAACTGAGCTATGTACAGATGAACTTCAACCAAACCAGGGGACAGGTCATGGTAGAAATAGATTGGACTGACAAGAAGGGAATGTATCTAACCTAAAAAAGGGGAAAGGGAGCGAGGGGAAGCAGTGCTCTCTGGAGGAAAAACTTATTAAAAATGAAATTAATTTGTAATGATGGAAGAATTTCTCTAAAATAAAAATTACAAAAGCTTCTGGTTTTGTCCCCACAATAACTTGTTGATCCTTTCCCTATTTGGCAGGACAAGAAATGAGCTTCACATCAATAATGTGTAGCAAAAAGACACTGGATTTATATTCTTCCAAAGAGGAGTGTGCCTAGGAGTTGGGGATTAGCCATTTAAGCTTTGTGAATGCAATTTAAATTGTAAATGTAAACTATCAGAAGGAAACACCTGTAAGTGTTAAATCAGGCAACTACTGATTTTCAACTAAATCAATAATTTGTAACAGGACAATGAATTTGTACCATCCAATCAAAACAAATAAGGACTATCTTCTTATTATCATAAAAGCAATAAAAAGGCTTGCACAGCATTCTTCCCCTAATTTGTCTTTCACTCTGCACCATAAAGATAACAAAGTGTGGCATTCTCTTAGAATGTATTGTTTTACTCTGTATGTTTTTCATCACTACAGTCTAGAGTATATTGTTTTTTAATTTGCTGATGGAAACCATCAATTAGAATTAGCATGAGTGCTTGTGGGAGGATAATGACAATGGATATGAAGGGAACAGAGGAATATCTAGCATAAATTAATGATGCATTTATTGTGCATCTCATTGACTTCATGGCAAGGCTTATTCTATGAGTAAATAACTAAGGTTTGTGTCACAAGCTGGAGGAGGAGGAGGATTTGGTTAGGGAGTCATCTAATTATAGTCTCTCATGTTAGAATGAAGGACTCAAATTCTTTGATAAAATCTGATTAAAAGAACCAATCGTTTTCCAAATGTCAGCATCTTATGTGGAGTCACAGGCTGTGTGAATATGTTCTGGCACTGATGTCATGTACAGAGTCTGTCTAAAGCTAACAAGACTTTTCTGTAAAAGAAGGTACAGAAATAATCATCAACAAGTGCCAATGTTTTCAGATAAAGTGAAGAACTGTCTTACCCTTTCTAATAGATCTGTATGTTCTTTAATTTAAAAAAATGCTGCCTTTCCTTGAGTTATATAAACTTATACTTAATAAATTTCAATCCATTTCCAAATGGAGAGGATAAAATTTTCTTCTGCACAACAGAGCCCAACTTCCCAACAGAATTCACTGTGCCAGGTTCTCTCTGCCCTGAGTTTCCACTTGTCACAGCAAGAAGGTTCATCATGGAAGTAGTTAGAGCTCCTGCACCAGCTGGAAATACTCCTGAGGGGAAAGAGAGCCAGATTTCATATTCTTTGCCTTGCCAATGATAAAGAGGATCTCTAGCTCACTTTTTTATTGCTCTGTCTGTACAAGCAGTTGTTGAAAACGTGTTTAAGGAATGCCTGTGAATATACACATGCACAAGTAATTGTACATCCAAAATTTGCACTGATGTGGACACATCCAAATCCTGCAGATCTTATTCTTTTGAATGATTCAGATGTAGAACTAGTGTTTTGTTCGGCCCTAAATGAAAAATTGTGTGTATAGATACTTTGGTAGCCCCACCCCGCCCCAGAAAGAAATACTAATGTTCACACATGTTAGGAATTGTATTTTGTTTTGTTTTTTAACGATCTTTGGTAGCAGAATTTTTAAGCTGAACTTTGAGAGGCCCTCTTAAAAAGTATTTGTGTCAAGTACAAGACCCCAACAAGGACCGTGAAAATCAAGATTCAGTTTGAACATACATTATCATAAAGTTATTTGTCAACAGTGGAAAAATTGTTGACTGATTAAAGCTTCTACTTTGTGAATTGTTAATATTGGATCCTTCCAAATTCACTAACTTGTAGTGACGTTTTTCATTTCATGAAAGAAGGCTGAATTTAAAAATATTTAATATTCAGCAACAGAAAGAAAAATAATTTTGTTTTAACAAAATGTCTGGTGTAATTAAGTCAGTCAGAATGAATTAAGTCGGTCTGATTAACAGGGAGCTGTTTTTGCCATCCACTGTACAGTAAGTATGTAATTTTTAATTAATGTTTAAAATACAGTTCACTTGTACTTGATATTTAATTTATACCTATAAACAAAATATATAAGCCAATGCTAATTTGAATGATTTCTCCATGAAAGAATCTGCGTTCTTAAAATTATGGGAGAAACAAATATAAATACAAAGCATGCTTTGTTCTGTTTGGTAATAAAAATAAATGTTTTAATGTATTTTTGTTTCACCTTTAACTATATTAAAATTTTATATGAAACAAAAGCAGCAAAGTAACTGAGGCAGCAATTTTCTTTAAATTGAAACGTGCAGAACACAAAGCCTGAGCTATAGAAGAGAATTTCATGCAGGGTTGACAATTTTTGAGCATTACCTTTGAAATCCTAGTGTCTGACTGTTATGCCAGAACCCTGACTCAGTGATGAAGAAAATGATTTCCTCACGGTTGAGAGTAATTTAATCAAGACATGTAAAATCTGGGTCTGGCTTAGTTGAAGATGGTTTTCACATTTTTATAAAGGTATTTAACAAAGGCCGCAACTGGAATTAAATTTGTGTATTCAAATATATAATTGCATCTTTTAAAAACTCTAGGCTTGTCTGGAATATAGTTGGAACAAAAATAATTTAATAAAAGAACAAAGTGGGGGAAATTAGGAATGCAAACTATATTTAGCTCGCATCTTCTGAAAAAATGGCATAACATTCTGTGTAATTTTCCACCTGTTCATTAATACAGGCCTATATAATTAAAAAAATACAATCTGAGAATGTAGACCTCTTTTATGATCAGGTATGGTCTGCAGGACTGACTTGGCAGTTTCTTACCTTTGACATCCCAAGGTTTCAGAGCCCTTCGCAAAATTAAGCTTCCTGAATCATCCTAAGCATCCTTAGCTCTTCTGTTTCTGAGTGCACATTTTTTTTCTGTTTGTACTAGATGGTAAGCTGTTTCTTGGAGGAAAGGATGTGTCCCCTAGTCTGTTTGTTCAGTGCTGGGCATGCTTTGACTGTTGATAAATAATAAGGGTCAGATTTTCAGGAAAGCTCAGCTCTTATTATTTTTCATCTCTAACCTCATATTGGTTTGCCTGAATGTCCATTTCACCTTTCTGTTCCAGAATTGCTGCTTGATTTAAGCAGTATTTGTAAGGGCCAGTTTGAATGGTATTAGATAGCATAACACCTATGGACCATATTCTAAAATGTCTATATAAAGACCTGCATATAAACTATCAGATGAGCCATGGCATTGCATTAAAAAAAATTAGTAACTAAATTTTTAATAATGTGATCTGGTATGGCAAAGTATTTTGTTTTATTTTTTAAATCTTTTTTCAGTGAGTCTAATAAGGCAGAAAAAAATGCCTGTAAAACGTCTGTGGTTTTAAACATTTAAAAACTCTGAAATATGAAATGAAGCCTATTTTGATAAAAGGCTGTGTAGCATAAAGAGAATAAATAATGAGAGCTGTGCTTAAAGTAGCAGGTTTGAGCTCACGCTTTCACAAAATGACAAGCAGCTCTTACTTTTAGTTACCTATCGAGAGAGAAGACTAATGGCCAGTCTCTGATGTCTTTTCACAAATTAGTCATGCCCTGATCTTAGTAATTAATGCACAGATTGAAGTGTTCAAAAGGACAAAATAATGTCCATATATTTGTAACCAATGGTAAGATAATGCATGTACATATAATTAAAAAAATGGTAGATCAAAACGTTAGAAAACTAGACTGCACCTTCAATGAACAGGCCCAAAAATTAAGTGTTCAACACTGTACTAATCTAGATTTTAAGGAAACCTTCTGATAGAGCTTAGAAAGCAGTTGAGAATAATAATTGAATCCAGAGGAAGGAGCAGCAAGAGGTCACAAAACACTAAATCAGCTGGTTTACAGATCAGCTAGAGACTCAGGGTCACACAAGTTGTAGACCCTGAAAATCTGTTTCTTTACTAATGCAGGAGGTGTATGTGCTGTTGGAGAAGATGCTAGGGAGAAGGAAATGCCAAATGGACTGACATGATTGTAGGGAACAATCAAGTTGTTTTTTTTTTCCAGGTGGGATGTGTGGATATATTCTATGATATTCTTGACAAACTGTCAGTATCTTAGCTGCTGTCATTGCAAATTCATAATGTCCCATTTAGACCTTGGCCAAAAACCAGGATTTTTGGTTAGTAGGATTTCTGATTTATTTTAGGACCAAATCTGACCAAACTCAAATTTCTTAAAATGTCTGTTGAGTCACCAGTAAGACAGCCATGAAACTGACAAGAATATCAGTTTGCCCAACTTGAAATGTTTCAAGTGAAATACTTCATGTTCAGTAAACCAGCATTTTGATGAAACTTTCTTAGCATAACTCTTTGCTGGGCCTCTTTCTCTGATCTGGGTTATGAGGGTGATGTCACCTTTGTCAGACATGAGAATGCAAATAATCTCAAAGATTCATTGGAGGACTTTCAAATATAAGTAGCCACTTTCAGGCTATAGGTGCTTTGGGCAAAGACTGAGACAGGTATGTGGACCCTGAGGTTGTCCCCAGTTATAATCAGTGATACTCTAGAACTCTGATGCTTGAAGTGGAAGCTGTACTCTTTAGGTATGGATAGTTGATTCTATGGACTTCTGTTGTTGCATGAACTATGTGATAACCAGGGATCCTGGTTTTCTCTGAAAAAAACCAACCAAACAAACCCAATTTTCAACTTTAAAAAAGTAACCCAAAATCCATATTTTTTCATGATTAAAATGAAACACCACTACAATATAGATAGAGATATAGATATATAGATAGAATGGTGAATGGCAGGCATGTTGGCAGCAGCCTGGCTTGCCAGCTTGAAAGGGCTCAGAGTGATTGGTGGGGTATTCCCCACCAATCGGGAAAGGCAAGGGGAGAGGCTTGCCTCACTCTTACCCAGGGGTGAGGTGAAGAGCTGGACCAGAGAAGGGATGAACCCCACCTCTCTCTGATTGGTCCATCTTCAATCTGAGGGTGGAGCTTCCAGAAAAGATAAAAAGGCAGCATGCCTAGCACATGGACGGCTGCGTTGAGGGACAAAAAAGAGGGAGAAAGGAGAGCTGGCAGCAGAGCTGGCTAGTGGGGTGGAGTAGTTTCCCCAGAAGGGCCCAAAGAGACTCGCCAGATGAAGAGCGGCAAGCGGACGTGTCCTCCAGCCCCACCATGAGGGATTGTGGCGTTGGTGCACAGCGTGCATGGAGGGTCCAGGAGTGGACCAAGGCCCCGGAGATGCAGGTGGCAGCTCAGGTCCCCAACCCCGGCATGGGGCCGAGCACGCGGTACACAGATCACCTCATGGAGGGTCTGGGAGTGGACTGAGACTCCGGAGCTGCATGCAACAGCTTGGGTCTCCAGCCCTGGCATGAGGCTGGGAACCTGGTGCACAGCTGGTGCATGGAGGGTCTGGGAGTGGACCGAGACCACAGAGCTGCACACGGCAGCTCGGGTCTCCAACCCTGGTACAAGGCTGGGCTCATAGTGAATAGGGGGCATAGGTGAATGGGACAGTGCACAGGGCCAAGAGAGGCAGGCTGGGAGAGCCCTGAGCAACTGGGGACTGCCCCCCAGCTGAGGGAGGAGGCGCCTCGGCTGGAGAAATGAGAGCGGCCTCGACAGACCTTAGAGAGTTGTAAGTGCCCTGGGAAGGGGATTTCTACAGTGGAGGAGAGTCTCCCCCACTGTTTCTGTGGCGAGCAGCTGGAATGGAAGCCCCCGATGGGGAGGGCTCCTGAGTTTGAGGTCAGCTTTTTGGGTGATTAAAGCAGGGTTACAGGGACCCCCATAGGGCATTGGGGTATCCCGCCACTTTTTTTATCTTTGGGGCACAGCTATTGTTCCAGGGCAATGTTTTCCCTTTGATTTTACTCTGGGACCTATGCCTTTTCATTTTTAATCCCTGGGTCTCAGGCTTCGTGAATCTTGCGCCTCGTGCTCTGTAAATTTGCATTCCTTTGGAGTATAAGATTGTATAACTTTTAGTGAGACCCTTGCTTAGACCCCTTTGATTGCTCACCTGTATATAGAGTGTCTGCATAGATATGTAAATAGTCTGCCTATAGTTCCTGTAAGTTATGTGTATATATATATATATATATATATATATATATATATATATATATATATAAAAGTTAATTATTATAACTTTTATATCTTATTACATTTGTATAAAGTTAAACTTATCATGCAATTGGGCCTTGCTCTATAGGGGGATGGAGGGAAACTGCATACAGCAGGCAGTTTCAACTTCCACAGTGCATCAGCATCCACTACCATCCCTTCATTGGAAGAGGAGGGATACCCATACTAGTACCACCTGGGTTGCAGGTGTTTCATTTTAATCATGGAAAAATGTGGATTTTGGGTTACTTTTTTAACCAAAAATTGGGGATATTTTTAATCGGAGAAAACCAGGATCCCTGGTGGTAACTACTTAGTCATAAAGGCTTTCCTATAAAATGTTTGGAATGTTAATATTGCAATATACAGAGTGTCACAGTATATACATTTAAGGTTTTGCCATGAAATGTATATTTCTTTCAGTGATGATTAGAGAAGGGGCCATGACGAACAGTGGCTGTTTATTCTTTTGATTCTTTCAGAGAGTAGTCACCATGGAAGTACCTGGTAAAACATTTTCATGTAACTCCCACTGGGTTTCTGTTTATGAGCAGCCAGCAGACAAGCTACTCCTTTCATTGGCATTCCCTAAGGCATCCATGTTTGTGATGCAGCTGGCAATCATCATATTCATGACTGCAAATATCCTGTCAATCAGTGTAGCCCTGAGAGAAACCCCTTGCATATTGAAGTGTGGTCACTCTAAATGTTACTCTGTATGTTAACTCTTAAATCTTATATATTTTATTAAAGTTTAACATGGCTGATTGCAAACACCCATCATACAAACAGCATATGTTTTTACCTAGAAAGAGAAGTGTCACACTTCTGAACACATGTGTGAACTACTGTAGTTTTAATGACTCTGCTTTTATGTTCTTTCTGTCTTGAAAGAATCTATCATATTGAGAGAAATTCCCCATACTTAAAACTAAAAGCCCCTTTCAAGTGTAACTGGTTTAACAGCTTGGCTACTAGTGTCTGGGACAAACAAACAAATAATCTTACAATTATTATGTATTAATACTCCCCACAAAGTGTTGAAGGTGCTTTGATCTTCTCTTTCCTTTGTAATTCGCACCCTTCCATTGTAAAGTAAGATAGAAAGAGTAAACCTAGGCAACAAATTGATGGTGCTGTGTTAGCGAGTAGTGCTTACACAATAAGGACTGTTGTAAATGGCAAGTTCATAGTTCAAAAATGTTGCATTCAACAGGGAAATTTTATATTTGACCTCATTTTGACTGATTAACAAATGGTCACAGTACTAGAAACATTCATGGTTTTGATGCAAGTGATCATGGCTTGATTATATTTTTTTATATGCAGAGCGATTTAAATACAAACCAATAATATGTACTTGATGCAAGATGGGGCCAGTTTTCACAAAGCAGAAAATAGGAAACAGTTATAAGCCAAAACAGAGAATTTGTATAGTAAAATATAAATGATAACTGGCAATTGTTAAAGAACATTTTACAGATGCTCAAAAAGCCACAATCAAGAAAATGAGAGATACTGGTTAGAAATGTAGAACTGGCTAAAAGTCAAGTTTCCGGTTCATAGGAAACTTTCTTTTTGTTTGTTTGTTTTTAAGCTTGATTTTTTGGAAGGTTCCTGGACCAGACTGCCTGTCAGATTGGACCCTGGAAAATTGAGTTCTCTAGTCCTGGGACAGTCTTAAAAGAATCCAACCTATATTCCATTAAATAATTTTGTGTTCATTGAGATCATGGGTGCTCTATTCTAGGGCCAGGTCTGGCCCATGGAGCCATGTTATCAGGCCTGTGAGTTTCCCCATTAGTCCAAAAATTTGGTATTGAGGGGGAATGGTGGCAGCGTTAATTGCTGCTCCCCTGCTGCCAAATTTTTAGGCCTGTGAGGAACCCAATGAGCTGGATATAGCATGGTCCTTGGTGCTAGATAGGGCGTGTGGGACTATGGCACCTTGAGGCCAGTCTGGCTATGCGGGACCTGGTCTGGGCAGCATGGCATCCAACCCTGTGTGCACTGACCCTGTGAGAGATCCAACCTGCAGACTGGCCGCATGCAACTCATCTGGCTGGCGGGGCTAAGTTTAAGATATTTTGAATGAAAAATTTCTGTATCAGGTATTGGCTTTTTATAATGAAACTTAGTTTGAAAAATTTCCAGTGAGCTCTAATTAAAAAAGGCATTAGAGAAGAAGTGCAAACAGGTATAATATATAATAAAACTAGTAGAAAGGGGGAGTTGATAGCAGTGAATGAATGAATCGTCTAGAAGTTAGAAATGTCTTCAAGTTTTTAAAGAAACTAACAGATATCCAAAGAAACTTATAGTCGACAGAGTTAAGGACAAAAGGAACTTTTTGAGGAACAAAAGGTAGAAATGGTCGGTTGTAAATGCAGAAATGACAGAAGTATTCAATATTTTTTTCATGCTTCTAAGCAACCACTTCATTAAGCACTAGTCTGATACCTAACTTTGATAAAATAACTGATTTTTCTAAAGGAAGGAAATGCAATTAGTCATGTTTATTTGGACTTCAGAAATCATCTGAGAATGTACCAACAGAGAAATTATTTGTTTAGCTAGAGAACATAGGGATTAGTAAGAGAGTCCAAAGGCAGGAAAGAAACTGAATAAAGACAAGTTGAAAATAACATTGTGTTTGAAAAAGGAAATACTGGACTGCAGGGAAATTGCTATGCAGTTTTTCAAGAACTGATCTTGGGGTTGCATTTTTAAAATATTTTTATTTTTGTTCCTGACACTACAGCGAGGGCGTTGATTAAATTTGCTGATGATACAAAAGTTGCAGACATGATTAGTACAATGAAGGATTAGATTATCCTACAGAAGAAATGGATATCCTTGAAGGACTACAATAATAGAAATGGAAAAATGATGGGATATAAATCTAAATGATGATGATGATATTCCATATTACAAAATCCATACACTTTTTGACTTAAAATAGTAGCCTCTGGTATATAAAGCCATTGGAAATAACTAAGACGTTGTAGGAGCTAGGAATAATAGTTGCTTACAGAATAACTGGAAGTGGCCAATGCATAGTCCAAGTAAGGTATTTCCAGGAAAGGTAGGGAAGTGATTGGTAACAGTGAACAAAGGATTTGTGAAGAGTAAGTCATTGGACCAAATTATCTAGAGAGGATATACAGCCTCCATCCATGGGAATTTTTAAGAGCAGTTTGGACAAACAGTCTTATCAAATGATTTAGGTAGCAATGATCCTGTCTTGATCTGTATTATACTAAATCTTCTAAAACACCTTCGAACCTTACTTCTCTAGTCTAAGGGCTCCTGTATACATGCAGGAAGGCTGTTCTGATGGGCTGTAATTACAGTGCATTGGAGCAGACTTGATTAATCGAGTAATTGCCATGCTCCAGCAGACTCCAGTATCACATGCATCAGTATCCCTGTGCTGAAAAATTGTGGTGGGGCACTTTAAACTAAAATTTTGTTTGACGAGCTTTAATTCAAAAGCCACTGCCATTTTTCAGCACGGGGGCGCTGATGCACATGATGCTCCAGATGCTTTTAATTAGCGTGGCTGTCAGAGCTGCACTAATAAAAGTGCCCCCCTCCCCAATTTCCCAGAGCACATCTATAACGCCCTAAGTGTTGATATCTTTTTCTGAGACTTTGTCTGGAATATTGTGTATGATGCTGATTACCTATATTCAAGAACCAGCCTCTAACCATAAGAGGAATGAGAGAGGGCAAAAAGTTATCCAGTTTTAAAATGGAACCAATAATATTATGACAGGGATTATATGGTGTACTTATTTGCAGTAGCAGCAGACTGGATTCACTAACCTAGCTCCCTATATTCATGGTTGGGGGAAAAAGCTAGATTATACGGTCACATGTTATGATAGTTGCAATGAGCCTTGGCCCTGGATACCGCTTGGGAGCAACCTTGAGACACCATTCCCAGAGTGATTCCACACTTTGGGGTGCCCCTCTGCCCCTAATCCCACTTGGCTGTCTGCTACTTGACCACTGTGAACCAGCTGAGGCGCACCAGAGGCCAACTCCTTAGCCTTACCTCACGTAGGCCTTGTTAGGCCTTGGCAGGGGGGATTTTGCCATCTAGAAAGATCACACCATTTTCTGGTCATGCATTCAGAAAAGATGGAGCACCCTTTTCCTGGGAAAAGCAAGCCTGTATTGATTAGATATGTGGGGATCATTAGTAGCACTGACATCAAAAGATTTATAAGAAGATTTATTATAAAAAACCAAAAGCAAAAACAAGAACAAGGATGAGAAATCAGATATGAGTAAACAAAAGAAAATATCAGAACATTAACCTGGTCTTATCCTGCACCATAAATTCAAGAATGCAGTCCCTAGCCAGCTTCCAGGTGGCTCATACCAGAGCCTTCTGCCTCTCCCTGTCTGCTTGCTTTTCTCAGCCAAACTACAACCACCTTGCACCCAGGAAAACTGAAGACTAAAGCTATGCCCTTGAGGTAGGCTTAAATTCATTTACCTGTCAGCTATTCACAAACATCACCTCTTTGATTTTAAAGGGCTCACACTCCCCCTTTTCTGTTGCTCTAAATTTTAACTCTGGTTGAGAGTGAGACTGATGACTAGGGGTCCTCGTTTCCTCTGTCTAAAAAAGAACTTTATGATTAAAAAAAAAAAATTGCAAATTCTCTGATTAAAAAATTCTAACTCCACAATTAAAATGAAATGCTACTATCAGTTGAACACAATGTTTAATTGATATATTTTCAATTTTAAAGCAATATGGAAGCTTATCAGTGCCTCAATCACTATAATAAAATAAATTCTAAATGCCTATAAATTTTGGCATTTAATTCTGGGTTTTTTAGCATGGAAAATCAAACTCTCCCTGCCCTCTTTGTTCACCAGGATGTGGGTCCAGCTGTGGCTGTCCCCCACCTCACTCCATTGGTTTGTGGCATTGAGCAGCCCTGACATGCAGGTGCCCTGTGCATGCCATTGCCCCTCACTCCCGATCCACAGCCCCCCCAGTCTTGCTAGTACCCTTCACTCCTGACCCACAGCCTCCTGGTCCTGCTGGTGCCCCTCACTCCCCACCCACAGCCCCCCATCTCCCATCCCTGCTGGAGGGAGCCCCAGGAGGACCGAGGTCCACAGCCTCCTGAACCCCCACAGCAGCACCCAAGTCCCGGATGCTGCCCATGGGAGGCGATGTCTGCTGTGGCAGAGCAGTGTGTGGAGCCTGGCTCCTGCTTTCTATGGCACAGGGGGCATGGCCCTTTCTACCCCACAGGTGGCACAGCCGGAGTAGAGCCCTTTGAGGGGGTGTGGGTGCAGGCTGTCCACTGCAGGCTTGGGCTCCCTGCCCCGCTGTTTCCCCGCAGGCTCTCTGCAGCCTAGTGGATGGGACCCAGCATGGCAGGGCAGAGCGGGGCCAGGTGAGAAGGCTCATGCCGTCACTGGGAGCCCTGTGCTGCCATAGCATAGTTCCTCTTGCTTGCCTGGCAGCAACAAGGGATACAAGTCCATGATGCCAGCCCTGTTGTTGCCAGGTGGGCCGGGGGTACCTCACCATGGCACCACAGGGCTCCCAGTGGTGGGACCAAGCTTCCACGCCTCTCTGCTCTGCTGCTCTGGGTCCCACCTGCAGGGCTATGGAGTCCCTGAGGAGAGGGCAGCAGAGCAGGGAGCTCGAACCCACAGTGGACAGCCTACACCTGTCCCCACCCTGAGCACAAATCTGGGGGGCACATGCCCCCCCACTACCCTGGCAGTGCATGAAGTAGCAGGGAGCCAGTCCTTCCTGCCCCCCCCCCTCAGACAAGCTGCCTGCAGCTCCATCCCACTCCCTGCCCAGGCCCTGCAGCCATACATGGCCCTGGGCCCAAGCTTCATGCCCCACAAGCCCCATGCCAGCCTGCAAGGGGAAACCCACTATTTCCCACTTCTTTTCTCCTGTTTTTTTCTCCCTAAAATGAGAAAATCTGTGATTTACCACATTGTTCTGTGGCAAATGGAAAACTCAGATCCCTGCTGATGGCCAGTGAGACTATTTTGGTCACAAATTGGATACAATACACAGTAGGATACACAATAGCAAAGACAAATAGCCTTAGATTCAAGGAGAAAATATCCTGTGGCAAGAGGAAACAGGCTTCTCTGTTTCCTTGGGCACTTTTGCTGATTTGGTTCCTCTTTTACACTGAGCTTTGAAGAAGTTCAAAGTTGCACAGTTTAACCATGGTTATATACTTAACACATAGTTTTCCATATTTGGTTATGCTTTAAAGCTAAGCCAGTCCTTTTCCACCTCCTGGTATTATGTTAATGTATCTTCACTGTCTACAGTGCATACTTAAGTTATTGCTACATAAGTCCAGCTTAGGTCAGGTCATGACCTGACTTGTTACTAATAGCCCATGCTAAAAATGGCCTATGATGCACATATGGCCTATACTCTCTCCCACCCAGGGTTCCTGTTTACTAGAGGATGTCATTTTTAGATATATAGATCCACTCATCGAGTATGCTGCCTCTATCTCCTGAGTGGCCAGGTGTCATTCTTTGACACTTCTTTTAAAATGTATCCCTGTCTGCCTAAATCCTGGCTTTTTGTGCTCAGGTAAGGGTGGTGAGTCAACAAATCCTTGTCAAATACTAATTCTAAGCTATTATCTCTTCTAAGTATGAATAGATAAGGGCTCCTGAAGATGATCATTGCCTTACTAGCACAATTATGATGTCATAGGGATAACAGAGACCTGGTGGAACTCCACCCATGACTGGGCCACAGATATAGATGGCTATGCCCTGTACAGGAGAGACTGAGTAGATAAAAGAGGTGGGGGGGGTGTAGCTCTCTATGTCAAGGAGAGCTACGCGTCCCTGCAAGCTGACATTGGCACCCAGGGTGGACAACTGGAAACCCTCTGGGTTAAAATCTGTGGGGATCACGGCACAGGGGACACAATGGTGGGAGTCTACTACAGACCCCACCCAGAATCAAGAGCTGGACCAGGAGTTCACCCGGGAATTGGCTGAGGATGCACGCTCCCAGTGCATGGTTGTCATAGGAGACTTCAACTACCCAGACATCTTGTGGGAAGAGCGCTCGGCCAAAACTGAACAGTCGCAAAGCTTTCTCATGTGCATGGATGAATTCTATCTGATTCAAGAAGTCTATGGGTCGACAAGAGGTAAAGTGCTGTTCAACCTGGTACTGGCAACTGGGGATGACTTAATCAGTGACCTAATGGTCGAAGGGAAGCTGGGTGGCAATGACCACGAGCTGATCACCTTCACCATCTGCCGTAAAGCTGGCAAGTCAGTCAGCAATATAGAAGTCCTTGACTTCAGGAAAGCTAACTTTGACAAGCTCAGGAGGCTTGTCAATGAGGCTCTAAAGGACCATGACCCAAAGGGGAGGGGGGTTCAGGATGAGTGGTTGCTCCTCAAGGGAGCGATCCTGGATGCACAAGCCAAGTCTATTCCATCTCGGAGGAAAGGCAGCAAAAGGGCACAGCATCCCCCTTGGCTCTGCAGGAAATTAGCAGACCTCCTGTGACTAAAAAGAAAGACCTACAAAGGATGGAGGACGGAATCCACCTCCAAGGAGGAATATTCTGCTCTGGTCCAGACCTGCAGGGAGTGAACCAGGAAAGCTAAGGCTGTGAAGGAACTCCAACTAGCTACAAGTATCAAGGACAATAAAAAGTCCTTTTTTAGATATGTGGGGAGCCGGAGGAAAAGCAAGGGCAACATTGGACCCCTGCTAAACCAGATGGGACAGCCAACACCCAGGAAAAAGCCAACTTGCTAAATGGGTACTTTGCATCAGTCTTTCACCAGTCTCACAGGATGCCCCTGCCCATTACGGGACAGGAAGGCCTGGTTGAGGGAGATTCCTTACCCTCCATCAATGCTGACCTTGTGAAGGAACACCTTGAGAAGCTGGATACCTTCAGGTCAGCCAGCCCTGACAGTTTACACCCCAGGGTACACAAGGAACTGGCAAGCATCATAGCTCAGCCCCTGACACAGATCTTCAAGAACTCCTAGCACTTTGGTGAAGTGCCTGAAAATTGGAGGAAGGACAATGTGGTGCCTATCTTCAAGAAAGGGAGGAAAATGGATCCAGCAAACTACAGGCCCATCAGCCTAACCTCTGTCCCGGGGAAGGTCTTAGAAAAGATTATCAAAGAG
>NW_005841840.1:2820898-2846335 GCF_000455745.1 Alligator sinensis | reverse complement strand
AAAACCCGCAGCATGCTTATAGGCTTGGCAGTGCTATGCTGGCTAGCACTACAGACGAAAGGGACTTGGGGGTCATGATTGGCCACAAGATGAACAAGAGCCACCAATTTGATGCTGCTGCTAGTAAAGCAAGCAAAATGCAGGCTTGCATCCGTAGATGCTTCTCTAGCAAATCCTAGGACGTTATTCTCCCGTTGTACTTGGCCTTGGTGAGGCCTCAGCTGGAGAACTGTGTCCAGTTTTGGGCTCTACAATTCAAAAAGGATATGGAGAAGCTTGAGAGAGTGCAGGGGAGAGCCACATGCATCATCAGAGGTCAGGAAAACAGACCTTATGATGAGAGGCTGAGAGCTATGGGGCTCTTTAGCTTGGAAAAGTGCAGGCGCAGGGGTGATCTGATAGCTGCCTATAATTTTATAAGGGGTGCTCACCAGGATCTGGGGGAACATTTGTTCACCAGTGCACCCCAAGGGACGATAAAGTCAAATGGTCACAAACTCCTCCATGACCTTTTCAGGCTGGACATAAGGAAGAATTTCTTTACTGTCCGAGCCCCCAAGGAATAAACTGGAATAAACTGCCACAGGAGGTGGTTCAAGAACCTATTTTGAATGCCTTCAAGAGAAATTTGGATGCTTATCTTGCTGGGATCCTGTGACCCCTGCTGACTTCCTGCCCCTGGGGCAGGGGGCTGGACTCGATGATCTTCCAAGATCCCTTCCAGTCCTAATGTCTATGAAATCTATGAAATCCTTGGTTCTAATACAAAGCTACATCAAAATTTTATTTATATAAAATATTATAATACATACAGATATGAAAACAATAAAACTGAACACAACTTTGCATTTTTCACAATTCAGAAGCTAAGCACCACAAGAATATACCTAATTTGGGAGAAACCTCCCAAACAGTCAACCTCCAAAAGTTACTTTATCTTGGGGTGAGTCTGATGATAATGATGAAATATTTAAATTTCCAGCAGTAGTTAAGAAGAATGTTAAACAGAAGTTACTAGCTATGGATTGTTTGAAGATATTTCTGGATCATTATTTCTGACTTTCAGAGCATAGAAGAAGTTCTAAAGCATGGGAAGAAAGGCAATGTACTGCCAATATTTGAAAAAGTGCACATGATTCCAGAACTGATTATATACTTATCAGACTGATAACACTTCATATTAAGCAAAATAATGGAATATGAGGACTTGATTAATAAAGAATAAAAGGAGGATAATATAATTAATGGGTTTATGGAAATTAAGTACTGTCATTATAAACTGACATCTTTTTGATGAAATGATGAGTTTGGTTGAATAAAGCAATAGAATTGGTAAAATAGGCAGCCTTCTCTACGGCATTTGGCTTAGTAACATACGACATTTTGATTAAGCATGTAAAACTATACTGAATCAATGTGGTAAGCATTAGGTGCAGTAAACAGTGGCTAAAAGATAGGTCTCAACATATGCAACTGAATATTCATAAAGTAGGTAAATTTCTAGTGTAGTATGTCAGGGATTAGGTTTGGTTTATGTATTTTTAATCTGTGATCTACATAAAAACAAAGTAATTGTTATTAACGAAGGTTGAGTGTTCAGTCATGAAGAAGTCAGGTTATTGACTTGGAGTGAGCTGCATTGCTTGGCTACAAATAAATAACGTTAATTTTCTTATGGCAAAATAAAAATTCAAATATTATGGAACAAAGAGTAGAAGGCATATTTTCAGGATTCTGGGAAGCAGTCCTGTTGGATAAGTGGCTACCAGTGCAAGATGATGGTGGATTGGAGTAATATGTTCTAGAGATGTAGAATATTGGGACTATGTACTGAGAATTTATTTTATGCTGTGCTGGCAACCTCTGTTGGAACTACTAGTGTCTACTTTTCAAGCAAAATGTTCAAAAAATTGGAACAGGGTCAGAGAAGAACCACCAGAATAGGTAAGGGATTGCAAAACATGTTTTATAGTGAAAGACACGGGAAGTTCAAATTGTTTGGTGTATAAAAGACAAGGTTAAGGGGCAACTTGATGACAATCTGTAAGTTCCCACATGAGGAATAGATATTTCTCCATAGAGAGCTCTAATGAGCAGCTGGAGGTTGAAGTCAGACAAATACAGAATCGAAATGAAGTGCATTTTTTTTAATGTGAGGCCAGTTAACCATTGGAGTAGTTGACTGAGACTTAGGGGGGATTCTCCTTCACTGATATTTTTTAAATTAAGGGAAATATTTCCCCCCCAACAAGAGTTCCTCCTTCCCATAGTTATTATGCTTGAAACTTTAATTGTTTCAAGTCTAAGATGCCTTGAGTTACACAAGACATAAACTTGATCATAATGGTCCCTTCAGGTCTTATATTCTATTATTGTGAAATGCACGCATAGATATCCTTACTTTTGTTCTTTCAGTATAACTATCAGTCTTTATTGATCAATACAAGTTTTCTGAATGTATCCATTACAATATGAGGCAAACTCCATAAGGTTATGATGTGCTACCCAGACTGAATCTGTAGTGAATAGATTTTGCCATGTCCTAGTTACTGTAGTTCTTGTCATTGTCAGCAAGGTAATACATTTTTTTTCAATGAAAAAACAATCAATGAAAAACAATCAAATTGTAAAGCTTTGATAAGAGACAAGAAAACTGCATGATCATTTTTTGTACCCATACTTGTAACTTAGGCACTTCACAACATTTTGCAGTCAGAAGAAACGAAGTGTTTGAATTTTAGAAGTCGGCTTACCATCCAATTCTGAAAGCATCATTCTATTAAATAACAAGTTCTTGTGGTGCTGTTGTTTTTAAAGAACCTCCCTCTGGGAAGGTGGAATTTTAAAACGCTAGGGCTACAGATTATTAGCATCACTGAATATAGTTGAAATAAGCCTCTTGAGTGACTTGAGGCAATCCACTTCACATCTGTTCCTCATTTGTACATAGGGATGAAGATATTTACCTCCTTCTTAAAGTATTTAAGATTACTTCATTATTTTAATACTGTATTATCTTTTTTACTTAACAATTAGTAGTGCAAGATGGGCTCTAAGGCTTCTACACTGACAGCAGCCAGACTTCAGGAGGACAGGGTCTAAGCATGCTCTACCCACCCAAGGTTGCAGGCATGTTCCAGAACTGGAATTTTCACAGTAAAACTACACTAGACTCTTTCCAAGTGGCTGCTCTCAATCCCGTGGGCCTGAGTGGCTGGTGGCAATGAACCCATTCTTACTGGTAAACCTCCATTTCTAGACCATGATTCCAAATTTGGCTATGTAGTAAGTGTGTGGGGTGTGTTCAGGCCCATTCTTTCTGGGGCTGTAACAACCTAGATAGAAACTAAAGGTAAGTGCAAGCATTCAAATGAGCTGGTGGAAGTTTAGCAGTTTAGTCTGAGCAATTAGAAACCCTCCTGGTTGGACAGCAGATAAGTGTTCAAATCATCAGCTGTTTTTTCTGCAGATAGCCTGCACTGCAGAGGGCAACCATCAGGAGGCTCCATAGCATATATCCCAGAGTGCTTTGCAAGCTCCCCAGTCTGCCTGGGGACAACAGTTGAGGGCATGTCAGGGATGATTGGCTGGCAGCCTCTGGGAATCATATCCCCTTGCCTCACAACCCCTGCCCCTCCAGCTAGTAGGCCAGGGGTGGGCAATTATTCTGGCTGGAGGGCCACTTAATGAGTGTTGATGTCCTCTTGAGGGCCGCCCCTTTCTCTCTCTCTCTCCCTCCCTCCCTCCCAGAGCTACAGCATTCCCCGATCCCCACCCCACCCGAAACCTGTAGCCTGCAACTACAGCACCCATCCAGCATGGTGGAAGCAGCCCTGGGCTGGCACTGGTGTCAGCTTTGGACACAGCCAACAGGTTCTGGGTGGGAACTGGGGCATCTGCCTGGGTCCACAACTGCTGCTGCCATGTCAATGCTGAGTGGAAGCAGTCCTGCTCACCCACCCAGAATGGTGGAAACAGCTCCACCCACCCAACACCAAACAGCAGCCAGAGCTGGAGCTGCTGGTTGCCCATGGGCCTGATCCCATGAATTCGTGTCCATCTGCTTGTGGGCTGAATACAATCTACTGGTAGGCCAGATCTAGCCCACTGGCTATATTTTGCCTACCCCTGTACTAGGCTGTCAGGAGACCTATTGTAGTCTGTTTTCTTTTAAAACCTGTCAGTTTCTCTCTCCCCGCTTCCACCCCCCCACCCCCCCTGAAGCCCACAATGGATTCCTACTAGGGCTGTGAGAAGCTTCAGTTACTGATTCGATTCAGCCCAATTCAGTGGCCGAATCTCTGAATCCAAATTAAATCAGGAGACACTTTAATCTCTATGAATCGAATCGGAACCCTCCAAATTGACTCGGAGAGATTCGGAAAGATTCAATGATTCAGACATAGACACAGCTTTAAATGTTTTTTCTACATACCTCTAGGTACCAGGTGGCTTGTGAATTCTGAGATGCTGGGGCAGATGGAATGTCGGCAGCAGGCCTAGAGGTGGACTGGAAGTACTTCAGGTCCACTTCTGGGTTTGCTGCTGAGCATGCGGGGGTCCCACCCATGCTCCTGTGGGATGCTCCATCCACCCCACCATCACAGCATTCATGAGTTGTGCCTGGTACCTCAAGGTATGTAGAAAAAACATTTAAAGCTGCGTCTATGGCCGAATTGCTGATTCTCCAAATCAGCATCGAATCTTCAGATTCAGATTCAGTTGAAACGAATTGGGACAGTGATGTGACTCAACTAATCGAATCACTGTCTCTAATTCAGGCTGAACCCAAATCCAAATCGAATATGGCCTGTTTCACCCACCCCTAATTCCTACCCCTCTGGTAACAGAGCTGGTACTCTGTCTGTGGTGGGGGGACTTTGCCCATAGAACTGTTGGGGCTCTGGCCATGGGAAACCCTGTTAACAAGCCCTCATGCCCTACATGCCCTCATGCCCTACATGCTTTTTTCCCCATATATGGTACATGGGGCTATGGGTGCAGGGTTCTGAAGTGCCACATGGGAGGCAGGGACACCTACCCTGATGGGCATATCAAACCTAGCACCTGCTGTCCCAGGTGCAGGCTTGTCATTAGAGAACTCTACATGTGCCCTGTGCTTCCCACTTTAAAAGTGGCACCTGCAGCCCACCCTGCATGCTTCAAGCAGGGTACCCGAGAGCCCTATGCCCACAACCCCACACATGGAACTGCAAGTGTCAGCTTTGATGTATCCCATGGAGACAGGTAGCATTCCCTCCCCACCATGCTCAGTACTTCATGCCCTTGACCTATAACCCCATGCATGGGCTGCAGACACTGGTATCTGAAGAGTACCTATTCATGGAAACATCCACCCCCATGGAACTTCAGGTCAGCCCCCACAATCCAGCACATGGGGCTGCAAGTGCAGGGTGGCCCTACTCCCTCCCTCACTTATCTTTCCAAATAGCCCACCACCCCTTCCCCACTCTTTCACACACCCACTATCAGTAATCAGACATTCAGGGATTGTTCAGGAATGGGAAGGACCAGGTTGGGCCAGTCATTGTCCATGTCAGGGGGAGGGGTAGTGCATGGACAAGGGGGCTCCAGTCCCAACAGCAGCTTGTTCTGTGCAGGGGAAAAGGGAAGTTATGGAACTCTGGTCCCAGTGGAAACAGAAGGGTAGGGCACTCCAGAAATGGTGGTAGGCCAATCAATGTCCAGGAAAGCTCAGGGAGCTCCAGGAATAGTGTGGGCTGTCCAGTGCTGGCAGGTTGGTTTCCCCTTCTGCTTAGGGTAGGAGAGTTAATAGCATCATAGCTTCAGTGCTATGAAGAAGGGCTGGGCTTTCCTGGTGCCTCTCAGCTATTGGGGAGGGATTTGATGCATCTTGGGTCAAAGCAGTAGACTACAGCCCTAATCATGACTGTGTTCTGGGGAGTGTGGCAGGGCAAGGCATGCTGGGATGCTGGAGGTCAAGAAGGGACTTCTGAGAGGTAAATGTACAAGTGTTCATAAAACTGGTAGAACTCCTAGCAGAAAAGACTTCTACTTCATCAGACAAGGTTTAAATTTACACTGCTGG
This sequence comes from Alligator sinensis, assembly GCF_000455745.1. Classification (NCBI taxonomy): domain Eukaryota; kingdom Metazoa; phylum Chordata; order Crocodylia; family Alligatoridae; genus Alligator; species Alligator sinensis. Next base: position 2,840,265 of record NW_005841840.1, on the reverse strand, counting down.
TGCCATTTAAAATCTATGCTAAGCACTGTGAACACATGTATACTTAGGGTCTCTGCTGGTTGAACTGCAATTCCACTACTATAAATCTAACAGTTGAACACATCCTGAATGGCTATACTATAACTGAAATAAGGGTATAAGCCATTAAAGAATTTAATGAATGGACTTTCCTAGCAGCTGCAAAAATCTTTTTTTCCTTTGATCAGGTAGGTTTAGGATATTATTTAACAAATAATAACTTACGGAAAATAACTGTAGATAGAGGAATATTTTCCCATTAGTTCTGAGTAAGGAGTATAGCTCTATGTTGGATTTCCACATACATTTTAGATCTCTCAGACCAATTGGTCCCTTTCTGTGTCGGTGCTACTCTACAGTTGGGCTGCATTTCTTTTAATTTTGCGCTAATCGGTTTCTTATTACATAGGCTAAGGGAAGTGGGCATAGAATTAATAAAATTAATAATGATATACTGATAAACACCATAGTTGTTGGTTCCCTACCACCTTTTTATGTTTGATGGGAGAAAATATGATTATCTAGTTCAGCTGTCTTCTTAGAAATTACAATGAATTTTAGTTTCTGTGGGACAATATCAGGTCCTCCTCTCTCAGTATTGCTTGTTAGCATTTCAGGGTGTTAGTATCCATACACATCTAAACATGTCTGTTTCTGTGATGAAGAATTATTTATTTCCTGTTGTTGTTTATTGTCTGGCAGTTCAATTTACAGGCACTAGATTGGCACATCTCTCTTTTTTTTTTGTACTCATTAGCAGGGAGTCTTAATTTCTTTTTTCAATGCTTTTCTGAATAATCACAATATCTCACTATCCCAGTGGGACTCAATCTAAGATTGAGTAGAAAATTAGAATTGCATCAGGCAGGCTGAGTTCATAAGAATTCTGAAAAGGTAATATAACATAAAAATAAGACATTTCTGCTCTATGCATTATTTTAATTATTGCAGCTTTTGCAATGTAATCCCAAAATATACAAACGTTTCACTTGAAATATATAAAGATGCTTCATTTGTTTAAACAAAAATAGTTCTTTCATTTCTAACATGCTATAAATAGAAATATTAATAGTAGTTCTACAAAGTTTTCTAACTACAATAAAAACTTCTGTACCTTGAGTGACAAATTTTGAGGGATATTATTGACATTGACTTGTGAATTTTCTCTGCATCTTGCAATGAATGTTTAGATTATATTTTCAAGGTATCTTGAAGGTTATTATTTATTAATTCTTTGTGTAACAGAGGGGTTGTATCTTGTGTTTTTTTTGTCTGTGTTTTTTTTTTATGTGGGCAAGATGGCCCCTGTGTTTTGGCTATGTGCTCAGCACATGGCAAGCTGGGGTCTGTATCTAATGAAAATACATAAAACCCTCTGGGCTCATTGGCCAGGGGAAACAGAGGATTCCTCAGGCTGATTGGTTGGGAGAGGAACTGGAGTGTGGTACTCCCTAAATGGACAAGGCCAGGGTGATGTCATGCAAGGGATATAAGGGGAGCTGGACTGGTTTGGGGATGGGGGAGAGAAGGTGCTAGGGGCTGTTTAAGAGTGAAGTCTCCTCCAAGGGAAAAGGAGTTGCACGTGGGCGACTGGTGCCTCCTGAGGCACTTGTCCCTCCAGCGGTCAGCCAGCGACTGGGGGGGCAGGTCCCCCTGTGGTCAGTCCCACCTACTGGGAATTGCAGGTGGTAAAAAGGGAAGCTCGAGTAGAGGAGAGAGAGGGAGAAAATTGTCTTAGTGTCCAGGAACTCCTCTCTCCTCCTTTACTTCTCCTTTTTCTCTTTTGAGGTTTGAAGGGATTAATACTGGGGAAGAGTATTGGTTCCTTGGGTTGGCTGGCCAGGATTCAGGCCTGGGAGCATAAACAGGGTTGTAACCTGGGAGTTTCTAAATGCGCCAGTTTTGGGCTGGGGTTGATGCTTGCAACTTTCTGATCCCAGTGGAACTGTGACCCTCACAGCCCAGGCCTACAGAGAAGGCTTGGTCTTTCCCCTTGTTCCTTTTGATAGTCCTTTGTTTTAGTCAGCTGTGTGTTTGGGCCAGCTGTAGCCATTAATCATCCTGGTTCTGTTGGAGTTTTTCTGCAATTTTCATTTTAGCAGGCTATATAATCCAGCCCAGAAGTATGGGGTGCATGCATGCTGTCTAGAACCACAGGCACTCCCCACACACATATAGAGCCTCTCCGTGGGAGCAAAGATTGCCACACCACTATTGCTCTGACAGCACTAGGGCCCCTTGCACTACCAAAGGACCTGCACTCTCTAGCAGCTTCCCTTGGTGCAGTGCAACCTATAGACTATGTCATGTCGTTAGTAGTGTTTCACATTGCATTTGGCGTTTTCTTCTTTTTTTGTATTAAATCTGTTTTTTTGGTTACACCGCTTCTGAGGAGGGAGTTTTTGTTCATGCAGGACACTCTAATAATTAATTTAGCATTCCCAGATTTCTGTGTGGGGGCTTGAGCCAAGGTCAAATATATTTAGTACGCCAAATATTGAACCTGGCCCTTGTAGCTGCTGACCCATGCCCGGTAGATGGGTTACATTTGTTTAAATGGAATAAGGAGCCTTAAAATGATCTTTTGTTTTAATTGTTGGGAAAAAATGTTTATTGCTTGGTGATAATTTTCTGTTCTAAATAGAAAACTGAAACTGGATCCCAAACTTAACATTTCTAACTTTCTCCAAACTAAGCTCAAATCTAATGTGTTCATAACTTTGTAAGAACATTTATGTTTTATCAGACTATTCCATTTAATTTATCATTATAATTAACTCCACTTGCACCACATGCCAATTAGATTGACACTAATCATATGGTTGGAGTGTTCATACTGATTTAATTGTCTCTTAATTGCAATGAGCCAAAAATAGCAAGAAAAATATTATTTAAACTAATTATGAAAATTATTTAACAACACCAGTTTGTTTTATTTTTCATTTAAATTTTATATTGCATTTTGGTTGATGATGACATATGTTCCATATTAGTACAGCTTCTCTATGTATTGTTTTGCAGAAGAATAATTGAGAATAGGTTTGCAAGGTGTGAGGTGAGAAGTAAAGCTTCACAGTCCTATTTCTACATATACTTAGGCAAATCTTGTTTCTAGTTACGCATGTGGAATGTTTTTGACAGGCCTATACTGAAAATGAGCCTGATCCAAAACCCAGAGAAGTCAGTGGAAAGACACCCTTTGACACTGGTATTCAGATAAAACCCATGAAGAATCTCAGCATTGTCTGAGACTACAATACTTGGCTGTTTTTTGTTTGTTTTTGTATTTTTCTTTTTTGGCTAAGTCCCTAATCATATTGTATTAGTGGTAATAATTTGATCTGGACTCCAGTGCTTGCCGTATGAGTTTTTCCTCTACATAGGACCAAATCTTAGAGGTGACATTAGAAGGTTTTGTTGAACTTTTTTTTTTTTGTACTAGGAGGAAAATTGCTCCAAGTTAAGTGTGTACAATATTTGGAGTTACTTTTCTGTAAGGTTGTTACTAGGTTTCCAGTACTGTAATGTCTGAGTATGTTGAACTCTTCAATCTGCTTCTCTTCTCAATACCCCTGTGAGGCAGGAAGCAAGTTATCCTCATTTTTGGTATGGCAAAATAAGGCACAGAGAAGGCAGGAGCCAGATCCATAAACATATTTATGGATGGAATTAGTGTTTATGCAACTTCAGAACTCTGTTGATTCAATACATTTGTATATCTGAATCTATATGATCTGTTCACAGTTATGTAGAAAGCCTAGTAGTAACAGGGAATTTGAGTTTTAGGTCAGTACCCTAAGCACTGAGGCTAAGTTCAGACACTCAAAAAGCTCCTAGTGGAAGCTCTTTAACTTATTGCACTTTACTCAAAGTGTTATAAGTTAGAGGAGGAGCCAACCAAACTATAACCAAACACATAGTGTATAGTAGCTGCTGTAGAGATTGAGAGAGCACTGGTGTCACTGGTGTCAGTATATCTACCTATCTGAGGCCCTGGAGTCTGCTGTCAATGGTTAGCTTCCTTCAAGGTGATGTTCTCTCCAGAAGGGGGTCACCTGTTTGTCCTTCTGTCTCGGTAGGTCAGGTTCTGGATGAGAAGGCGCCACTGAGGGTCACACTTCACTGCCTTTTTATCTTTTTCTGGCAGACTTGTGTGATCCCCCAGCATTATCTTGGCTGCCCAATCTGGAGGTCACTGTCCCATGTGGGTCTTGAGTAGTTTGTGACAGCTGTCAGCCACATGGGTCTCTGCCTGCCCGTACTAATAGCCAGAAGTTCTTGCTTTGTTATTAAATTACCTACTGATCATCATACATATACTCACATTCACTCAAGGGATCAGCTCAGTATAGCAGATTTTATCACTTTACAACTACAATTTCGAAGACTCGATGATCTTCCGAGGTCCCTTCCAGCCCTGATGTCTATGAAATTTCAATGTACTTTTTAACAATGGTCCAGGGTGTAACTTTATTCTACAGGGAGTACATTACTTAAGGGTTTAAAAGTATAAAATATAAAATACAAAATGCCATGGTAAAAATGAGACAGATGAAATAGAAAAATGCATTGTGAGAAATATATAAAAATGCAATGTGAGGTAGTGAGGATCAAAGGCTACTGTGGACAATAAGTGATTTAGGTGAGTACCAGGATATATTTACAGTCTTTGAAGTGGATACTGTAGTTCTTTTGTTTTCCTTAGTGACACTGAATTTAATTGATATGTAGATATGGTTTGTAGGTTTCTCCTACTAGGCTCAGAGCAAGCCACTTTAGCTTTCTGGCTTGCTCTGAGCCTTGCCACACCCATGCAATGAGTGTGCTAGGTCTGTGCCAACACTTAGAAGCAAAAAAAAATGTGCAAAAGAGTCGGAGGGAGTGCAGGCAAGAAGGGACTTCTGTTATATCAATGTCCAGAAGGGAAATGTATGAAGGGGGCTTTCTGCTACAACTATATATCTTATTCAGATAGGCTGCACTAACCTAGTCTTGTGATAGGTTCCCATCAGTATGTTTGACCAGTATGGTCTATGTGTTTTCTAGTTATGCTCAGTGTTGGCTTCATTTAATCAACTTCATAGTTGGTTTCCATTATTAAACACATGCTGCTTTTGGCAGAACTTTAATGATAGACAAAATATTTAATGAAGTTTCCTTGTACGCAGATATAAAGACCAGAGGCTTTTTTCCCCATGCTGATTTTGGGGAAAAAAACTTCATCTTGTATTCAAGTAAATATGGTATATACTAGTTATGGTGATAATACACTATTATAAGGACCTTCATTGCCTCAGCAATAGGAGAGGAATAAAAGCCTTTTTGGACTACTTAACATTTATAAAGTTGAAAGAATTTCAGCCATGGAAATATGTATTTATTTTCTATAACACATTTAATACATTATAGTGCTATGTAAAATATTACTGAAAATATGGTTCTTAAAATATGAGGATATTTGTTACACAGCTCTGGATGTATCATCATCTTTTTTCCTGCCTGGATTATAATTGACTTTATGACACTTTGTTAATGCTATGAAAGCAAATTTCTTAGTCTCTGTCACAAAACTCCCAGTAGAGAAGTATCATTTAATGGGTAGAAACCCTGGATTTAACTTAGTGTCTGGCAAATGTTTATACCTCACAATTTTGCAGAGTGATGTTATGATAATAACAGTATACTTGGGAAAGGAACAGCAATGTTTTAGTGCAATAGCTTGAATGACAAAACAGTTACTTTGTTCATTTAAATGTGCTTAGCAATATTCTTTACAGGTAAGGCTTGTTAGGGTTAGTTAATATAACAGGTTGAGGCATAATGATATTGAAAATCCATTTTATTGGAATAAGAGGTTGTATTCTTACAAGGACAAAGCAAAAAGTAGTCCTGCAGTCAGGGTATTCATTTTGTAGCACTTCTGTAGTACTGAGTATACTTAAGGCAAATTTATAATATTTACTAATAATCTCTTTAGGTTTTAATCACTTTTTATATAGTTTTTTTAGGTTTCTTGCTCCACTGTCACCACCTTTACCAATATAAAGTTGAAGGCCTTTACCAATATAAATTTTTCCTTGGGTTGGGAAATGGCTGGGGAGGAATCCAGTATTCACAGTTATACACCATATTGTCTGTGGGTATGTACAGACGTCACGTTTAGGCTGACCTAGCTAGGGTTAGGCGGATCGAAATGCCCAATCATTAAGGCATTCAGGAGGTTTAATTTGGCCAAAAACGGTGCCACTGATCTAAGTAAGTGCACCTCAGGATCAGGTTAACCCAATCTAGGAAAATGTCAACCTGATTTGCTTGTGCTAATCCTAGCTCCCAAACCCTGACTGGGCTAAAGCTACACCGAGTGCTCCCACCCTGTGAGAACATGGATGTTTATTACCAGAAAAAGGGCATACTTTTAATATTTAGTTTGTAAAATTGCTTTTAACCTGGTTTGGGGCCAGCCCCTTGTTGAAGACAAATAATGCATACTGCCTCTTTTAAACAAAAGTTTGTTCTGAGCATCTGATGTCAATCAGTGCAGATTATATGATAATATTTCAGATAACTTTTACATATTTGTAAGACTGTGATGAAACCCAATAAATAATGGTCCTTAAGAAAAGAGAGCTGTTAACCATTATCTTCTTTTAGGACCTTTGTTGGAGGAAACACATGCATGTTTTACATCAGTCTATTCAAATCTGTCAGTTCCTGGGGAAGAACAAATAGAACTTCAAGATTGCTGGTATTCATTGCTATCAAAAGACCTAACAATATTAACATGAATGTTTGTTTTCTGTTCATAGTCAGAAGTAAAACTGTGTTATATTCAGTAGCTGGGCTGACCATGGTCTAAAACACAGCCAGGGAAATTATTTGGGCTGGACGTCCCCTTAACGAGCTGTGGTGATCTGGTGAGGACCACACAGACATACCAAAACGGACACACACACACACACACACACACACACACCCCACCCACACCACCCCACACCCCCCCACCCTTCCTCTCTCTCCTTGAGTCCCCTTCCCTGCCCCAAGTCCCTGGCATGTGGTCGGGTCAGGCAGGAGCCATACCAACTGCTCCACTTGTGCCCATGTGGCCCAAAGCAGCATGCAAGAACACAATGTGGCACCAGACCAGCCTGGATGTATGCCAGGGACTCGGGGCAAGGGAGGGGGGCCAGGATCCATGGGTTATCCAGGCCTGGCTGGGTCAGACCTGCTCTGAGTTTCTCTGCTTCTTCCTGCATTTCCTCCCTTGCCCTGAGTTTGGTGCCATGCTGTGTTCTTGTGCACTGGTTTGACCCATGTGGGTGCAGCTGGAGTGGTTGGCATTGCTCCTACCCAACCTGACCACATGCTGGGAACTTGGGGTCAGGCAGGAGTTTTGCCGGGGTTAAGTAGGCACTGTGCAAGCCACTCCAATTGTGCCCACATGGCACCACCCAAAGCGGCCTGTGAGAACACAGCACAGTACCACGTTAGCAGTACCTGTACCCCAACTAGGCCCTGACTCGACCCAGAAGGGCCTAGATAATGCATAACTCCTGGCCCTCTTTCCTCTGTGGGGAGAACCATACTTGTGCTTCAGTTCTTGCCAGGTGATGGGCTGTCTGGTCTGGGAACGGCCATAGAATCAGATCCACCTGCAGACAGCTTTACTGGGAAGAAGCCTGGTCAGGAGCTCAGTGTTCCCTGTCCTAGAGTGTACAATGGGGGCTGGGAGGAAGGGCAGGGAAGCACAGGCTGGGTTGGGGACCAGAGTGGCTGCCTGGCTACTGGAACCAGAGCTGCTATTCCCAGTGCAGCTGGTTATCACACAGGGAAGGGAGAAGGGTGGGAAGCTCTGAAAGTCAGGGCAGATGCTGGCTGGATTCAGTTCTCCTTCAAAGGAGCAGCCGTGGGTCAGATAGAATAATCTGGTGGGCCAGATCCAGCCCAGGAGATGTATTTTACCCATCCCTGGTCTAAAATATTTTATCCTTCATTTGGGAGACTGACAGCAATGGAAACTAGATTTAATATCAAGTGACTGTTTCTTGATTAGAGGGTGGGTCACAGGCACTAGTAATTTCCATTTTCTGAAGGAGGCATTAGCTTTAGTTAAGGAAACCCAGTTTAAGTGGGACTGGTGTCAATACTATAAGGTAGTGGTCACCAACCAGTGGATCCCAATCGACTAGTTGATCGTGGAGCCTCTGATGTGTGTGTGTGTGTGTGTGTGTGGTGGGGGGGGGGGGGGGGGGGGGGGGGGGGAGGCTGAGCACACAAGCTCAGCCCCTCCAGACTGAGATAAATTCTCAGAGGCTCCAAGATTGGAAGTGGTGGGAATCGCATGCAGAGCGGCTGGGACAGTGGCGGGATGCAAGTGGCTGCGCTGAGCCATGCCCCCTTGCCACCAGGGCCAGGCTGGGTGAGTGGGGTAATCCCTCTTCACGCCCAGCCACCCTACAGTGAGGGAGGGAGTGGGTCACGGGCAGGGTGTGGGTGTGTGGGGCGCCGGCTGGGCCAGGTGAGGGTCAGAGCCTGGGTGGTTCATCCAGAGGCATGGGGTAGCTCCCACACTGCACACACCCTGGTGAAGGCCTGAGGGCCATGTGCTTTTCCGATCTGCACATGGGGCAGAGGCAGCTGCCGCTGCATGCTGGGCTTTGTGCCCTGAGCCCTGTGCACAGATAGGGAGGGCTTGTGCCCCCTGTGCCTCTGCTGGGGTGTGTGCAGCAGTGAGAGTCCTTACATATGCCTGGATGAACCTCCCAGGCTCTGACCCTTCCCTGGCTCAGGCTGGACAGGGTCCTACTCACCCAGTGGCAGGGGGCATGAGGGCATAGGTGACAGAAGGGAGGAGTCAATGGGGCTTAGCTCCCCCCACATGCAGGGCAGTGGAAGGCCACAAGGCAGCCTGGCCATGGGCTTCTGGTAGCTGCAGCAGAGGTGAGGGGGGAGGAGTGGACAAGGTGGCACTACATAGCCGTGGTGGGTATGGGATGGAACCATGAGCAGCTGGGACAGGGGGTGCAGAGGGAGGGGGCACACAGCTAAGGAGGGCATGAGGGGCACATGCCCCTGGAACTGCACATGGGGTGGAGCGGAGTGGACTGGGGCCAGGGGAGTGCCAGGCTCTTCCCAGAACAGCTCTTTGGCTGCATGACTCTCTGGCTGTGCGGCTCTCTGGCTGCATGGCAGCAGCTGCTCTGGGAGTGGGCGGGGGTACTACGATGAATTTTCAGATGCCTACAGCCCTCCCCATAGCCCTGCTCCCAGTGCTGCCAGCACTTGACTTGAGAGCTGTGTGGCTGGATAGCTGTGCCAGGAAGAGCCTGGTGCCACCCTGGTCCCAGCCCCACATGCAGATCTGGGGGGCATGTGCCCCCTGTGCCCTCCTGGGCTGCATGCCCCCCCCTACGCCCCCCAGATGAGCTGCTCATGGCTCTGTCCTGCACCCACCTTGGCTGTGCTGGGCCTGCTGGTGCACCACTCCCTCACTTACCTCAGTGGGAGGGGGGTAGATTGAGGCCCCAGCAGTTAGGGAAGGAGCAGAGCACAGGCAGGAGTGGGGCATGTGCCCCCCAGGCCTCCACTTGCCCCACCACCTGGCCTGGCCAGACCCATTCCTCCCAGCTCCTGCTTCTGCCTGTGCCCCGCTCCCTCCCTTACCACTGGGACCTTAATTGCCCCTCCCAACAGCCTTTTCCCATCCCCCTGCCCCTTCCCCCATGGACTTACCTACTTGCCAAATAATTTTTTCTCCCCCTGCCTCGATTTGTCCCCAACTTTGCTCCCCACCAAGAGACCTGCAGGGCGGTATGGGGGTGGGGGTGGTGGGTAGATCTTGAGTTGCTTTTTAATTTAAAAAGTGATTTCCTACCCAAACAGGTTGGAGACCACTGCTGTAAGGTCTTTCCACACCACAAACATTGCCCCAGTTTAAGGACATTCACTTTTAAAAATAATTTTAGCTACATTCCTGCAGTCACTCATGGAAACTAACTTAAATTATTTTATCAAAGATTTATCTATTTCTAAAATTCATTCCCATTGTTTTTTATGTCTCTTACTACCTGTATCTCATTTTGTCCTTGAAAAATGTCTCTTAAAATTTCTCAGAAGAAAAGTTGGAAATAAATAAGGAAAATGTTTTACTGTAATCAACATTAAGTAGTAAAATTCTTACATTAATGAAGAAAAAGCTATAGCATTTTTTTTCTTTTTATTTGGAGTGAGTAGCAAGACTTTTCTGCAAGGTTCCTAGCAGTACCTGTGGAGGCCCCATTCTTAGTAATGGGCAGCCTAACTGCTTTGCATTTGAAAGGCTCTGTAAAATGAAGAGTGAATAGGACCGTTTTTTAATACAAAGGGCCAAGAGTGTTATCTTTGACAACAGAATTTTCTTTACCACAGAGAATGATTGGACACAGGTTTCAGACAGATGATTCCAGTTCCATCACATTAGGTGTCTAGGTTGTAAACTGCTTGCAGAAAAGGTGAGGGGCGGGGAATCTTTTACACCACGTATTCCAAGCACAGTCTGTACCAATGGGACATTGGGAAATTAAAAATGACACAAGCTGTTTTTGTCAGGTAATGAAACAAAAGGAAACTAACAAAAGAGAATTAGATCAAAAGAATTTCAAAATATAACCATGAGTTTTTAGGCTTTGGGTCATTTTTCAGCATCACTATTGGGTAAAAATTAAGATTCTGTCTCTGTGAATGAGATGAATGCACAACCTTGAATTTTATTTTAACTAGTTTAGAGCAACAGTCTTCCCTTATTAAAAACACAAGGTCTGATTAAGCAATCAGGGCTCATGGTAGAGGTGATATCTTTTATTAGACCAGAAAGATTTTTGTAAAATAGGTCTTTAATTGCAAGCTTTTGAGCACAAATACCCTTCATCAGGCATTGGAGAAAAGATTGTAAATGTTCTCCTGGGTAGAAATGAAAGTTCATATTTCATAGGATTTAACAGAGGAGTCAGTCCTCTGGGCAGGCAGTCCTTAGCTGGAAAGGAGTCTCTCAGCTCTCCTATGAGACTCTGTGATGAAGTAAATGACCTTAAACAAAGGCAGGAGCAGTATCTCGGCTTTTTTCCTCTAGACCAATATTGCTTTTTGGACCAATAGACCAAGATTACTTTTTCCTCTAGACCAACACTGCTACAACCTGGAGACCGAACATATGGAAGATATAGAATTTTAGGCAACTTTTAAAAAATGAAATCTTCATAATTTCCCAAGCAGGAAGCAACTTTGACCACCTGAAACCTGAGATAATGCTCCTGGCTCTTTTGTTTCTATTTATATAATTAATAATAGATCAGCTTCTAAGCAGGGATGATTCAAATATAGGTCTCTTGTATCCTAGATGTGTGTCTAGTCAACTATGTTGTAGGGGTTTAGGTTGTAGCCGTGTTGGTCTAAGGACATAGGCAGACAAGGTTCCTTGGGTGAATTTGATATCTTTTATTAGACCAACCCAAATGGTTGGAGAATAGTTATTAAGCAAACTTTCGGGTTCAAAAACCCTTCGTGATGAAATGGAGCTCATAGGCTCGTCTCTGGGAAGTGTTGTGTAAGTTTCCTTTGAGGATCAGGACTGAGCCATCAGCATCCCAGGATCTTACAGCTGCATCTCCAGAAATGTAATATACCTCATCCAATGCACCAAATGCCCTGATGGAAGATATGTAGGAGAGACCAGACAACAACTGCACACCAGAATGAATGCACACCGGAAATCCATCAAAGACAGAAACACTCAATTACCGGTGGGGGCACATTTCTCACAGGAGGGCCACTCTTTCTCCAATCTCTCAGTCCTGATCCTCAAAGGAAACTTACACAACACATCCCAGAGACGAGCCTATGAGCTCCATTTCATCAACCTGCTGGATACTAGAGATCAGGGACTAAACATAGACATTGGATTTTTGATACATTACAATCTGCCTGGCAACTGACTCCCCAGCCCAGCCCAGCCCAGCCCCTGGCTTGTTTACTTTTCATTCCATCCAGGAAGAGCACACACCAACTGCTGCAGCTTCCTTAGCCTGACGAAGGGTTTTTGAACCCGAAAGCTTGCTTAATAACTATTCTCCAACCATTTGGGCTGGTCTAATAAAAGATATCAAATTCACCCAAGGAACTTTGTCTGTCTAGTCAACTATGATTTTCCTCAGTCTCCAGTTGGAGCTGTTCTACATAGTATACATAAACAAATAGTCATTGGACCAGAGAAAGAAAGTGAATCTATACTTTTTTTTGATTAAGGCACTCTGGTTTTGATCAAACAATCCATTGTGGGTCGAATAAAACCTTCATGATGAAACTGTGGTTGAACCTGGCGTGTTTCTGCAAACAGTTCTTGTTTCAGTGAAAGGGAATTTAAAAAGAACCCAAACAAACCCAAAAACAAAATCCAGCCATCTATAATTCATTATCATTCACACCATTTTTCAGTGACTTGGAAGAGATTAGGGATAGATTTGGGTGGAGAGAAGGTGATGGGCACAGGCAACAGGTTCTGTCTGTCATGTAGCATTTTTATGGCCTTGCGGTATGGTAGTTGTGGGGAACAGCAAATCATTTCTGTGCAATATCCTTACAAATTCCCAGTCAAACCAGCTTCTCTGGGTACTGCGCCTATTTGCACTTTACACTGTGAGCCACACAAATGATGATCAGTGTTAGTTCTAGCTGGAGTTGGAGCAGTAGCATTTCAGACCAGCAGGGGCTTAGAGGACTGAAAGGTAAGAATCCTGTTTTGCACAGCTCTACTATAGACTGCTTTCTGTGGCCAGATTGGGCGAACATTGTCACTTCTGTCTGCACTATTGGGGTTCCTTGTCCCAGGCTTTGACTTGCATCAAGACAGCCCTGGGACAGTCATGTATGCTTATCTCAGTACTTCATAGGTCCTTCACAGGTAGTTAGAGTGCAATAATGGGCATGTATGTCTTTAGGATCTCAGCTTAAAAGACTGTTCTTGGGTAAATACATTCTCTGTTTTTAGCCTTAAAATGAATCATGTATTTAATGCTTGGTTTGATTAGAACTAGACTGTTCAGCAACTTGTAGGTCTAAGACCTAAATCCATTGGTAATATTATTGGTGTCACTACAGGGCATTTAGTATCTCAGTAATTTAAAATGAAAATAAATTTGAAAGAGCAAATAGGCAGGAAAAATCTCATTTTAAAAGGTTTAAAATATTTGCCTTTTAATTAACTGATCCAAAGAATCAGTGCTGCATAATTTGAATAATTTGTATTAGGATGTATTAGGATTGTGGCACTCAGTGGAACTTTTTTTTTTAGTACTTTGGAGTTCTGACATTCACACAAAGGCAGAGTACCCTGGAGGGTGGAAGAGCCTGTATAATTACCAATCATTTCTAATTTCTCACAAGGCAGAACTCAAACCAGTGAGCAAATCCACAGAGGTTGATTCATGTTTTTATATCTGTCTACTGTAGAACCAGTTCTTGTAATCAGGAAAGGTGCATTAAAGTCGAGATTATAAGAGATAGGCACTGGGGAAATGCAGTGGAGGAATGTTTTATTATTACACCATTTCTTACACTGATGGAAACAACCCCAAAATAGTTAGGTTTACAAAAAGTATACAAACATGACATACAGTCTGGAGGAAAAACTTAAGAAGTGAAAACAAATCATTACTCTGGGACATTAAACTGACACATATAATAAAAGGTAGCAAAAGTAGGAGCAATGATCAATATGTTTTACAGCAGAAGTGAACAGAATGGTCAAGACACCGAAGGGCCACTGGAGGAATAAAACTTTGTGACACAACAGAGGCCAAAATGATTTATTTCCTACTGATTATGAAATGTGGAGGTGGTAACATTTAAGGAGCTAAAAGCAATTTCACTCACATTCTTTCCCAGCACATAAAGCATAAAAAAGCTTTATCATTGTATGGGAGCAGATGATAATCAGGCAATTAGAACTATCAAAAGCTGATAAAAGAACCAGGCACAGAAGAATCATAAAACAGATTTCAGAAGTAAGTTTCAATGGGGAAAAGATATTCCTTTGCAAAAAGGGTCAGTCATAGGAGATGGAAGGATTCACCTTGCGTACTGTAGTTAATTTAAGAGAGGAGCTGAGGGATTTAAAACCAGTAAAACTAATTTGGGAAGATATGGGAAACACTGACAAGATTATAAGCTATTTAGACAAGAACCATATAATTTAGTAAGGCTGCTGACATTGATTCATAAAAAAAGGACATCAAGCCTGATAAATGTGCTTGGATTTAAACATTACTGAATTAGTAGACAAGATTGGAACAGCTAGTAGACATAATTTATTGGGATTTCAGGAAATCATTTGATACTTGGATGGATTTACAAAGTCAGGAAGCATCATACAAGACAGAGCTGTTGAAATAGATTGAAGATTGGTTTGGGTTTAGCAAATATTCAGTAAAAGAGGGCAATACAGAGCAGTAAGTAGCAATATATTGTCGTATGCTCTTTGACTATTGTCTTTACTGAATACAAGCACAATACTGTGCTTATGGAAGAGTGCTGATGTGTGACAGTGAGCAGCAAAAATGGCTCTAAAATTCTAGAGGAGTGGTGTTGTCCTTCAGGGAACTAAAATTGTGCACTATGGACTACATGGAAAATGTGTTCTTTGTATAGCCTTGTGATGCTTATACCTGCCTCTTGCCTGGATTACTGTATATCCTGTAGCATCTCTGATGAACCTCCTGAATCACTGTGGGGGTGAAACACTAAAGGAGATAACTTCTGAGCTCTAGGATGGTTAGAAATAATTATACAAACAAGTACAACTAAACAAATACAAATTGCATTGCATTATGTTTCTTGCCCACTCTTTTTATACACTACCAGTTCAAGATGAATTATCTTGGGCTACTTACACTTCTGGTATGGTCTTATTATTTCATTAAAGCATTTCAAGTTTGTCAAAACCTATATAGAATGGCATTGCATACTGAAAGTATTATCTCCTTGTTGGGGAGAAGTGAAGTGTAACATTATTGTGATTCATTTTTAGTGCTGGGTAATGCTCAGAGATGCATTATGAATACATTTATTATAGCAGTGGAACAAACCGTCACAAACTAAAGACCTTCTTGAAGAATAGTATAACACATACTGTACAATGATTTCAGCTGTGTTGCTATAGTTAAGGCTTTGTTGACATTTCCATTATCCTGCTCCAATTTATTGTAATCATTATTACTTGTATTTTACAGTCCCGTCTGAGATTGGGGCCATATTGCACAAATACAGAGTGAAAAACAGTCCCTGCCTTGAAGAGGATACCTAATTAGACAAGAGATAAAAAGTGGGAGGGGAAACAAAAGTGAAGTGACTCGCTGAAGGGCATACAGCAATTCGGTGACGAGATCTGGAATAGAGCTAAGATGTCGTCTCCCAGGCTGCATACAGAAGTTGAAGCAGCCTGTCAAGGAGGTTTTCTAACTGGTGCTTTACACAAAGCACCATGAGTTAAGTACCTGCCTGCACTGGGCCAGACCAGTAGATGGGGGTGCTCCAGCAGCCTCCTGGGAAACTGCCAGACCAGCCCTCTCCCCAGCCCCACTCCCTCACCAGCTGGTAATTGTCAGCAGTGGCTGGGGAGGGAGGGGGAGGATGAAAGCTCCCTTCCATGTGTCCCCCAACTACCCCTGCTGGGGTCTTGGTGGGACCTGGGTTGGACTGGACCTATGCAGCAGGGGAGGGGCTCCATTTTCCCCACTCCTCATGCAATTGCCTTGACAACAGCAGCCTTGTGGCTGCCACACCTGAAGCTGGAGTTGGTGGGTAGGGATGGAGCCCTCCCACCTTGTGGGCCATTCCCAGCTCCCCCTAAGTCCCTAGCAGAGGTAGTTGGGGGGCTGTGCAATGGGGGGGCTCTCCCTCCCTCCCCAGCCATAGGTTCCCTAAGGTGCTCTGCTCTAGAGCACCCCATCTGATACTACATTAGATGAGGGTTAAATTTTCATGTGATTGTCCATTTTAAGGCTAAGTACAGGCAGCCAAAAAGCCTGAGGCTGAATCAATTCAGTCTTTGCAGGTTAGTCTAAACTGCAGAGATTAAATTGAGAAACAACTGGCCACACATTCATTTTTGGTTCAGGAAAAGTAGCTACTTGCTTGTAGTGGCTCAGGCCAGAAGCTGGCAGGTTTTAGGGCATGGCTGTCTGGCACATAGCCAGCATGGGCTGTGTTTGCTTCCTCTTCCTGTTGCCCCCAAGGTCTCTGGGATTTGCAGTCCAGTATCACAGCAACAGGACTCTGCAGGGTTGCTTATCACTTCCTCTTCCTGCTTCCAGGTGCCTCTGGGATTTGTAGTCCACAGTTGTAACCAACACTAATTTTTAAGTAATTTTATCAAGGCAGGGCAACTCTGTACTCGGAAGAAGGGGGTTTAACCTGGGGAAGTGGGGTTTAATACCCCTCCCTGGCCCCAGCCGGGGTTTGCCTGGGCAGATGGTAGGGGAAGTAGTCTTTGCCTCCCCCACAACCCTTGTCTGCTGGAGCAGACAGCACTACCCAGCCCAGGGCTGGGGGACTCTGATTTAACTTATAGCAGGAAAGGCTCTGGGACAGAAGTTTCATTAACCCATTTGACCCAAATTAGTTAAGTCTGATACTACATTCAACCAGGTTTATCTTTTAAAAGTTTCAGCCATTTTGAAACTGGTTTATGTGCACTTAAGTTATGTTTAAACCAGTTTATGTGTAACTTCTGTCCCTAGCTTAAAAGTGCTCTGCAGCTGTGAATGTTTGTTGAGTTACAGATAAAGAGCATTTTTGGGGGCCTCATATGAAAAATGTAACTTCTGTACACACCCTCAGCCTCTTGCCCTCTCACTTCATCATGCAACCTTCTTCATTTGGAAGAAGTTTTACATGACTTGCCTGTGCCAGTTCACTTCAACTGAAAGCTAGGCATTTTTCTTTTTTCCAAAATACATTTTAAAGCAGGTGATCATTTCTAGGACACAAACAGTCTAACAAACATTAAGAACTTGATCTATATATAATACTCAATTTTTCCAAAGGGAGCAGATATTTATGGGTAAACGTTGCTCAATGAAATAGGGCTCAAAAGAAATAACGTTGAGCTTTTTATTATGTTTACAAAACATGGTACCAATATTTTTACTGTATTTGTTCAAAGATATTGGGCTAAATTTTGCATGGAAATACATGCAGCTGGGTTGGATTAATTGCATCTGTTTACACCAGTGGTCAGATTGAATTAACTCAGTTAACTCACCCAGTTTGAGCTTTTGGATTTGCTGTTTCCAAGGCATAATCAGTCCTGAAGCGTATAATATGAGCAAGTATAAATCTGTTAATATGAAGATATTTGTGTGAACTAAATACAGTGCATATAATGTGTACAAATTGACTTCAGTTTAATTTTTATTATTTTACTAAGTCCTGGTAAATCAAAGCTCTGTTGTCTTGTATTCAAATTTACCTCTGAGTTTTGAAGGTTGATTCCCCCCCCCCATTAAATTGTTGGTTCTTGATCCAGGAAAATGTTCAGTTCTAAACACGGAGATATATATAT
The DNA here is from genome assembly GCF_000455745.1 of Alligator sinensis. NCBI lineage: Eukaryota > Metazoa > Chordata > Crocodylia > Alligatoridae > Alligator > Alligator sinensis. The sequence continues at coordinate 2,822,657 of NW_005841840.1, read as the reverse complement.
TAACTTCAGTGACAAGACTCCTATAATTTAAGTTGAACATGTGCTGAAATGTCCTAGATTAGGGACTAAATGTACATTTTATATCATTTTAATTTATGTGAATTACTGTCAGCTTCTCATTACTCAGTGCTCAGGTCCTTTCTTCTCCCCAAACAAGCAAACACTTTTTTAAAAAATGAATTAATTCCATTAATCTGCTATACAGTACAATTTTTCCACTATATTAATGAAAGGTTGAACAAGATTAATTATTCAGAACAATTCAAAAGATAGTTCTTATATAGTTTTGATTTGAAATACATGCCTCATTAATCTTAAACTTATCAACCTGAAACATGAATAGAGTATACATGTTTTAGGAAGTGCTAACAGTTTATGCAAACCTAAATTAAAATTGGTATGAAATATGTTTATTTAGACATTTACGAGGCTTAGAAAGAACATGCTGATTGTATTAGAAATATAAAGACATGAAGCACATCAGATTTAAAGGTTTTAAAATAAGAAATTAGTGAGATGTTGAAAAAATCAAAAAGAGCAATAAGGTGAAGAGATGGAAGTATTCAGATGCAGTAGATTCATACATTAGGAGAGAGATGAGAATTAAGGCACCTGGCAGGCACGCATTTAAAGGTGTGATGGGGTAAATTTTGGGATCAGGATCTTGGGCTTCTCCTGCACTGGCAAGTTGAAAGCCAGGTGCCTTAAAATCAGTTGAATCTTGCTTAGTTCTGGGACCACTCCAGTGCTATTCCCACAGTTGGCTGACATTCAGCTGATCATCAGGACTGGGACTGCATGGGGGGTCCAACAAGTCCTGGTGTGGTGCCTTGAGCTGGCTGACATCAGCTGATTGTTGGTTAGATCAGGACCATACTGGAACTCCAACTGTCCATGGTATGTTCCTGGAGCTGGCCAATTATCAGGTAATTGTCAGGCTCTGGGAACTGTACTGTGTGTTTGGTTTGAGCTCTGATGAGCTCCTGATTCAGCCAATGATCAACTGATTCATCACTGGCAGGGACAGCCTTGTGACTAGTTAGAGATCTGGTGCAGTCCCAGAGCCAGTTGATTGTTGGTGGGCAGGGACCATACCAGGCCTGCTACCAGCCTTGGTGTGGTCTTGGATCCAGACAAAAGCTAATTGTTGGCCAATGGGCACCTCACTGAAGCCCATAGCAGACCCCAGTGAAGTCCTAACTGTGTCAAATGTTCAATATAATGTACCATGAAACCAGCCATAAAAATATTACAGTTTTTGTGGAATATTTTTGTGGCACCATTAATTGCCTAAATGTGTGGCTACTATTTAAGATACAAAATTGTGTCTTAAGTATAATGTTCACCGGGGCCTAAATGTAATCTCCTGGCCAAACTCCAGGTTTGGTTCCTACCTATTATATTTTCTACTATAATTGAAATTCAAAAACATTTTTTCCATTACCTAATACTGTATTAGATAATGGATAATCTACTTTATTTTTTTAAAAGTTGTCTGCATTTCAGTGATGGATGAAATTGTTACCATATAGTTATTTCTCTTCCTTGATCAGATGACTCATAGACCTACAAAAAGTTTTCAAAATGAACAAATCCACACTTCTAGCACATAGATATATATGAGTATGTGTGTCACGGCGGGGTCCGTCAGGAGGGCCGTGGTCTCCTCGAAGTTCCTCGCTCCGTGTCAAGGCCGGCCCAAGGCACCCTCTAATTCCCGCCCGCCACGTCTTGCTGGAGTGTGTGTGTGTGTGTGTGT
>NW_005841840.1:2800630-2820610 GCF_000455745.1 Alligator sinensis | reverse complement strand
ACTGCCCCACTCTGGGGCTGGGGTCTATGTACCCCGCATACAACCCGGGGTCTGTTCCCCGCCCGCAACCCACTGGTTGCGCTAGTGCCCTTTTCTGGGGCTCATCATGCCCCCTCTGGGGCATCTCATAGCTGCCCCTCTCTGGGGCTGGGGTCTACGTACCCCACATACAACCCGGGGTCTGTTCCCCGCCCGCAACCCACTGGTTGTGCTCAGGGGCCCCACACCTCTGGGGGTCCCTATGAGGCCTCCTCCAACCCCTACAGCCTCACCCAAGCCTCCGGTCTAATATGTAAGCCGAACATAAACTAGAGCCTCCTGGCTGCAACGCAAACATAAAGCCTCCTGGCTAAACCATAGTGCCCAATCCTCTCAGGGCTATAGTGAGCTGTACTTGCAAGTCAGGCTTCTACCCATATCTCGGCCAAGGGAGCTCCTGCCCCTCCAGTTGCTGGCAGGGAACTGCCAGCTTGGCCTCAGCCCTGGGCTTTATAAGGGCCAGGCCCTGCCTCCTACAGGCAGCTGGCTCTCCTTAGTTGCCCCGGCAACCCGCAGCTGTGCCCGTTACCCTGGCAACCCTCATCTGGGCTCGTTATGTCCTGCCAGGGCTCTCTCTCCCTGGCAGTTTCTACTACCTAGGAGCAGGCACTGAGGTGCTCTGCGACAATGTGACTTCGGGAACTTCCTCTTTTTATTTATTTGTGAACATTTCTGTAAAGAAAAAAATGCCTTTATGAATAGTCACATAAAATGACTGAAATGTCATGAACATGATACTGATTCAAATATAATTGAATGAAATTTTGCAATTACTTTAGCCAGCTTTAGTTCTGCTTATACTATTACATTTCTGGCTCTATGTAGCATGGAATGCTTCTTATGTATACTTTTATCCTCTAATAATGAGGAAAATGGTTAGGGTGGAAATGTTCAGAACTCAAAACTAATCCCTTCAGCATATTTGGGAGGTGTAGAAGGGAAATCTTGAAAGGTTTTTGCAACTGTGAAGTATTGGCCATAAGGGCTTTTCAATGACAACCTTCACATTCTTGATTTTGTTGAGACCTAGAAGGTACATCTACATGAGATGCTACTGTGCAGTGGTTACTGTACATTTATTTAGTACTTGTATAAGTACTAATAAATGTGCAGTAACTGGAGTTACTACACAGTAGCACTGGTGAACATATTTTAAGTGACACTACTGCGTAGTAACATGTTAGTACTGTCAGTGCTGTGATGCTGTACTGCACAGTATTAATCAGTAACTGCACAGTCAGTGTCTCATGTAGACATGTCCAGATTACACTAATTGAAAGTGTCTCAGTGATTAAGGACTCCTTTAGTGCTCCATTCAGAGATGGGTGAATATGTAAAAACAAGATGCAACATAAATAGCTTAAACAGGACAGGGTCATGTATTGGCATTTATCATACCCTGCCTCTCAACACTAGAGCAGTTCCTAAGACTAACATTCATTTGCAAATATATTTATGAATTTTGAAGCTAGAAGCATTGATTAAAACACAAATGACAAGTTCAGAAGAGATGTTATGTAATAAATTTGGGGAAAGGGACATACATTGATATATGCTTTTAATAAATGATCATCATTTACTTAAACTGAAATAACTTTCATATTAAATCTAGGTTAATTCATTATGTGACACTCAAAGCATTCAGTGTTGTAGCACACGGTAATGTGAGAAAACTGCACAGTGTGCTGAAAAAATGTCTTGTCACCCTCAAACTGAGATTCAGGGAACAGAAGGGCTTTTACTGGGAGAAAATCCAGGAAGTTAATATTGTCAAAGTGTTTTGCTGAACAACGTATTCCTGATCTACTGTGAAAATGAATTGATTGGAATACTTAATAATTGGGAAACTGGATAACTGATTATTAAGATAAGCCTCACAGTCCCCCTAAAGCTTTATAATGGCTAGCTCAGGTGTTGCTAACCATGTAGTCATAATAGCTCAGAACAAGTTTCGACACATACGTCTCTTTCCTTTGTGCACCTATGATCAATGACATTAGTATTTTTATTGAGCAGTTGAACCAAGACATTAAAATAAAATAATTTTAAAACAAGAAATAGGCTAGATGCCTACTTAAGTACATTGCATCCTATCTTACAAATTGTTATAAACTAACATAGATGGAATTCACTTTTGAGTTACAAGAACAAGACAGAATCAAGTCATATTCTGTTTGGCTGGCCCCATGCTAGTGACTACTGAAATATGAATATTATATATCAGTGTACTGTGCTGACCAAAATGCATCTAGTGTGGATATAGTTTAAGTTTTCATTTGGGATTAGTCTGAATTTTGGTTGAAAGCTCCTGAGTAGCAATGGGACTATGCTGAATATAAATAGTTCATCCATCGCCATAGTTTTCGTTGTTTTTTTCATTTTTGTAGTAACTGGTACTATTATGGTGCTTTAAAAAATTGAATGAATTAACATAATATAATGACTTATCACTAATTGTGCTCTTTCCAACACTTTTTTGAAAACAAAAGGCTAAGCCTGAAGAGACCAACTTTAAACAAGAGCTAATGAATTTAAAATTTCTCTCTGCAGCTGCACTAAACATTTTATCTATAAAAATACTTAGAAATTGTGTTCCTATGACCAGTAGGGAGGGCATATGGATTATTTAGGAAGAGAGCATTTTTCTAGGCAGTCGCAGATGAAACACACAGTTGTTTTGAAATGAGGCAACTTGAAAGTGTCATTAACAAGCGCTAACCTGTTATTTATCTGAATAAATAATAGCAGCATATGGAACATTAAAAAATTACATCAGTTACTTTTATGATAATGAAATATAGACCATAGGATAAATTTATAAAAGCTGGTGCAAGGCCAGAAATGCTAGCAAAGATAGGTGTTCTGTGACATGGTGATTCATCCATGAATCACCATGTCATGGTGATACCCTGCCCCAGCCCTGGTAAAATCTGTGTGCAAGGAAGGAGCCCCCCAGGGGGCACTTGCCTGCCTGTACACTAATGCCAGGAGCTTGGGGAATAAGCAGGAGGAGCTCATCCTCATGCTCAGTGCAAACAATTATGATGTCATAGGGATAACAGAGACCTGGTGGGACTCCACCCATGACTGGACCACGGGGATAGATGGCTATACCCTGTACAGGAGGGATCGTGTAGAGAAAAGGGGCGGGGGGGTAGCTCTCTATGTTAAGGAAAGCTACACGTCCCTGCAAGCCGATATTGCTGCTGTCCTCCACTGCCACCCAGAGCCTGGGGCTTACTCCTTGGGGCCCCAGGTAGATTTCATAGACATTAGGGCTGGAAGGGACCTTGGAAGATCATCGAGTCCAGCCCCCCGCCCAAAGGGCAGGAAGTCAGCTGGGGTCATAGGATCCCAGCAAGATAAGCATCCAGTTTCATCTTGAAGGTGTTCAATGAAGGCGCTTGAACCACCTCCGGTGGCAGGCTGTTCCAGACCTTGGGGGCTCGGACAGTAAAGAAGTTCTTCCTTATGTCCAGCCTGAAACGGTCTTGAAGTAGTTTGTGACCATTCGACCTCGTCATCCCTTGGGGCGCTCTGGTGAACAAACGTTCCCCCAGATGCTGGTGGTCACCCCTGATAAACTTGTAGGTGGCCATCAGATCACCCCTGAGCCTGCGCTTTTTCAGGCTAAAGAGCCCCAGGGCTCTCAGCCTGTCATCGTAGGGTCTGCTTCCCTGACCTCTGATCATGCGCGTGGCTCTTCTCTGGACTCTCTCAAGCTTCTCCACATCCTTTTTGAATTGTGGAGCCCAAAACTGGACACAGTACTCCAGCTGCGGCCTCACTAAGGCCGAGTACAGGGGGAGAATGACGTCCCGGGATTTGCTTGAGAAGCATCTATGGATGCAAGCCAGCGTTTTGGTCGCTTTACTAGCCGCCGCATCGCATTGCAGGCTCGTGTTCATCTTGTGGTCAATTATGACCCCCAAGTCTCTTTCTTCCATAGTGCTAGCCAACATAGCACTGCCGAGCCTATAAGGATGCTGCGGGTTTTTTTTCCCAAGGTGGAGAACCTTGCATTTATCGGCGTTGAACACCATCAGATTCTCGTCCGCCCACTTGCTGAGCCTGTCCAGGTCAGCCTGGATAACCTGCCTGTCTTCTGGTGTGGATGCTTTGCCCCAAAGTTTGGTGTCATTGGTGAACTTGGCCAGTCCGCTTCTGACTCCAGTGTCCACATCATTAATGAAGATGTTGAACAGTATGGGTCCAAGGACAGAGCCTTGGGGGACCCCACTGGTCACAGGACACCACGATGAGTGACTTCCATCGATTACTACCCTCTGGGTCTGACCCCGGAGCCAATTTTCCAGCCAGTGGATCGTGGAGGACCCAAGGCGACAATTGGCCAGTTTCTCCAAGAGGCGATCATGGGACACCAGATCGAAGGCTTTTTTGAAGTCAAGATATATGACATCAATCTCTTCTCCCTTGTCCAGGTGATAGGTCACCTGGTCGTAGAAGGAAATGAGATTGGTCAAGCAAGACCTACCCGCAACAAACCCATGCTGGCTATCCCTCAGGATGCGGCCATTGGCCAGTCTGTTAAGAATGGTCTCTTTGATAACCTTTTCTAAGACCTTCCCTGTGATAGAGGTCAGGCTGATGGGCCTGTAGTTTGCCGGATCCATTTTTCTCCCTTTCTTGAAGATAGGCACCACATTGGCCTCCTTCTAATTTTCGGGCACTTCACCAGAGCACCAGGAGTTCTCAAAGATCCGTGCCAGGGGCTGAGCTATGATGCTTGCCAGCTCCTTGAGTACCCTGGGGTGTAAACTGTCAGGGTCGAATGACTTGAAGGTGTCCAGCCTCTCAAGATGTTCCTTCCTGAGGTCAGCATTAATGGAGGGTAAGGAATCTCCCTCACCCAGGCCTTCCTGTCCCATAATGGGCAGGGGCGTCCCTTGGAACTGGTGAAAAACCTATGTAAAGTACCCACTTAGCAAGAAACATTTGTGCAGTACAGCTTATTCTGCTGGTGAGTTCAATATTTTTCATGCTATTACAGGATGAAAATGGATTGGTATTTATTGCTAAAAGGTACTGTTCTGAAATGAAAGGCAGAAGCTGAAACTGCTGAAGTCAATACAGAAGAAAAATCTGCAAAAACAAAAAAAAATGATGAAAATCCCGGGACGTCATTCTCCCCCTGTACTCGGCCTTAGTGAGGCCGCAGCTGGAGTACTGTGTCCAGTTTTGGGCTCCACAATTCAAAAAGGATGTGGAGAAGCTTGAGAGAGTGCAGAGAAGAGCCACGCGCATGATCAGAGGTCAGGGAAGCAGACCCTACGATGACAGGCTGAGAGCCCTGGGGCTCTTTAGCCTGAAAAACACAGGCTCAGGGGTGATCTGATGGCCACCTACAAGTTTATCAGGGGTGACCACCAGCATCTGGGGGAACGTTTGTTCACCAGAGCGCCCCAAGGGATGACGAGGTCAAATGGTCACAAACTACTTCAAGATCGTTTCAGGCTGGACATAAGGAAGAACTTCTTTACTGTCCGAGCCCCCAAGGTCTGGAACAGCCTGCCACCGGAGGTGGTTCAAGCGCCTTCATTGAACACCTTCAAGATGAAACTGGATGCTTATCTTGTTGGGATCCTATGACCCCAGCTGACTTCCTGCCCTTTGGGCGGGGGGCTGGACTCGATGATCTTCCGAGGTCCCTTCCAGCCCTGATGTCTATGTCTATGAAATCCAAGTGGGAATTGGACAGTAGTATCATTCTGGACTTCTTGAAGGGGGGATGTCATAGATTTATAGCTGCTAGGTTCAGAAGGGACCTCAACAGATCATTGAGTGTGATCCCTTGCCCTGGGCAGGAAAGAGGGCCAGGGTCAGATGACCCCAGCCAGATGCCTAAAGACCCCCCCCCCCCCATGGGTCACTGAGAGGAAATTTTTAAAGCTTCCATGGGAGAAAAAAAAGCTTTATTTAGCATGCTCTTCAATAAAACTGGCCTACCTTCATGAGCTGCGTTAGGCGCTGTAGCCCCTCTTGCTGTAACTGAGGTTAGGCTCATTTGCCCAACTGTATCCTCCTCTCTGTTCAATTTTTCCACTCCCTTGGCATAACTTGAGTGCTCTGACCCCTTGTGTTTTAAGGGTCCTTCAGGAAAATTGGTGATGAGTGTTGACAATGCCAAGACTTGATGTTAGGAAACTCACTGATACAATACAAATAAAATATTATTTTTAAGTTGTTGTTAGCCCAGCAAAGCACTAAAGACAATTTTTCTGCAAAGAATAGAGGGAAGGTAGTTTTTTTTAATATGTGGCTTTTCACTTCACCTTCAGCTCTAAATTTTCTTTTGTCAAGTATAAAATGACAAGTACATGAACCGGGGGCGGTTGGTGGGGGGGTTGCCTTGTAAATGACAGCAGACATCTCATCACCCCCCCCCCCTCCCCAAGTTATCTTTTTTTATTTTTCCACTGTGGAATAAATGCAGAATGCAACACTTAGGACTCTGAGGGAAGCATATTTAGTGTACTCAAAATACAGAGTTAACACCTTAAATATCTATTAATTGGCATGATCTAACAGAAAATACCTAGGCAACATGAGCCAAGGAGCTTGCAGATTCTATTTTCAGGATTGGTTGATCTATTTAGAACAAATAATTGCAGAAAGGCTGTACTCCTTGCCTTTTCCCATTCCCTCACAACAAACACCAAACAGTGTTGAAGACAGAAAAAAGAACAGCTCATTTTAATAATTTCCTTATTGCTCACATTCTTAGTCCCTTTGTCACTCTACCTGTCTTCTAACAAATAATGCAGGCCACAGGAGGCACCATTGTTTTAAGGATAGAGGCATTTTCTACAGTAGATGAGGAAAGATGAAAGAAGTAAGATGGATCATCCTACATTACTAGTTTCTATCAGGAAAATAACACCCATCTACATACAATGGAAAGGGTGTTTCTTATTCTACTCCCTTGCCAAGTACTCTGGTTAGGTTCCCTATCACAGAACATCATAGTTTCAGGGACTTGGGCAATTATATTGTGATTTAGGGACTGGAGGGGCAGGAATAACTTTCAGACTGGATAGTTTCTTTTTTCCTCCTGTCTGAACTCCATAACAGCATTTTTAGACAGAGCATAGAGATTTCTTTGGATAGGTGCAGACAGTCAAAAAGCCCAAGGCTGAATCAATTCAATCTTCGTAGGTTAATCTAAGCTGCATAGATTGAACCAATAAGCAAGTGAACATGGAGCTGTACTTTTGATTCCAGAAGTGCAGCTCCATGCTTCAGTGGCCCAGGCTAGAAGCCAGGGGGTGCTAGAGCATGCCACCCTGCTCTGCAAAAGCAGACAGCTTTGGCCCAGGATAGCTCACCCACCCTGAAAGACGGGGTTTGCAAGGATGTACAAAGCACCCTGGGATGCTGGGGGTCTGTGAGTTGGCTTGAATCTGGAGGGGATCTGGGACAGTTCAATAAACCTATTTAACCTAAATAAGTTAAGTCTGATGCTACATTCATCCAGGTTTATCTTTAGACCATTTTTGATCGTTTTGAAAACAGTAAATGTGCCCTGAATTTCTGTTGTGTTACAGATTTGAACCATTTTATGGTCACTTATACAGGTTTATGCGTAAATTCAGCCCCTAGCCTTCACGTTCATGTTAATGTAATACATGTTTCCCACTTGACTGAAATGTCAGCTAGAAACTGGAATTCTTCAATTGACAAGTTAGACATATATAAGTCAGCAGGACCAGATGAACTTCATCTGAGAGTGCTGAAGGAGCTGGCCGAAGTTATTGCATAACTCAAAATTCGTGGCACTCTGGAGAAGTCCCTGAGGACTATAAGAGGGCCAATGTAGTGCCCATCTTCAAGAAGGGAGGACCAGAGTAACTATAGGCCAATTAGACTAACTTCTATCCCAGGGAAAATCCTGGAAAAATTCTTTAAGGAGTTTATGTGTGATAGGCTGCAGAAGGTAGGATTCTGAATGATAGCCAGCATGGCTTCATCATGGGCAGGTCTTGTCTTACCAACCTCATCTCCTTTTATAATCAGGTAACTCACCACCTGGAGAAGAGAGAGGAGGTTGATGTTGCATACTTTGACTTTCAAAAAGCTTCTGATCTGGTATCCTATGATGTTCTCACAAGAAAATTGGAGGATTGTGGGCTTAACTGAGACAGCTAGGTGGGTAGGAAGCTGGCTGCAGGGTAGGACCCACAGAGTTCTAATAAACAGATCTGTGTCATCTTGGTGAGAACTAGCCAGTGGTGTCCTGTAGGGGCTGATGCTTGGTCCAGTACTGTTCAATATCTTCACCAATGATTTGGATGTTGGGGTGAAGAGCTCACTGGCCAAGTTCGTGGACAATACAAAGTTATGGGGAAACGTGGTCACACTTTAAGATAGGCTGTAGATACAGGCAGACATAGGCTGGCAAGTTGGGTGGATTGGAAACAGATGAAGTTCAATATCAAGAAATGTAAAATGCTCCACCTGGGGGCAAACAATCCCCTGCACACCTACAGGCATGGCAATGCCAATTTGACCAGCGTTATGAATGAAAGGGACCTGGGGTAAAATAGACCCTCTAGGGGGGTCATTTTCACCCTCTAGGCTTTTTGGTATATTTGATCCAACTCTGTGTTTTGTTTCAGAGTGGCAGGCCTCTGGGCAGGGACTGCTATCGTTTTGGCTAAAACTCCAAGTGTATTGTCAGTACTTAAAAAAAGATGAAGCACTTTGTTTGTTTATATTTATTCAGCAAAACTAAATAGAGCATTTAACAAATATTATTCTTTGTGCCAATTTTCTTGAGGCCTGGAGAGCACAAAATATTCATGATTTACCATGTAGTTTTATTTTCTTAAAAGTCAGGAAATGTTAACATATGCCTTTAACATTTTCTGTAACCACATCTTTCCATCATATCCTCTAGGAAGTCTGGACATCGTGTGATACCAAATATTTTTTTCCATTGCATTGATAAATACTGCAAAAGTAACAAACAGGATCAAAAGGTTAAAATGGAGGTTTTAGTAGTTAACTAAAGGCCATGCTGAGGCCATCAGAAGAAGATGCAAAGGTGACAGGGAGATGAAATGCCAAACAAAGACTAAGTATTATTTTTGTGTGTTCTAGTTCAGTGATTGGAGGGAAAGGTGACAAATAGATTACCCTTTCAATGAGCAAGCAAAGACATAAATACCAAGACATGTGAATTATCAGAGAGTCACATATAATATAGTATGTGTATGTATATGTATATAAAGTATGTGTGTGTTTGTGTGCATGTATGTGTGTAGCAGACAAATGGCAACCATTATGCAAAACAAACACAAACATTTGTGAGTTAAAGAGGTGGGGATTATAAGTAAGATGAACTGGTTGGTGCCTTTTCCTACTTTGAACACCTTTTAAAAGAATTGTTTACTAACTCCAGTGTCACTGTCTCCAGTGACATCCAGAGCCATTGTGCAAAAGGGGAAAAGTGGTACTGAAATGATGGTTTATGCTTATCCATCTTTTATTGCTGGCATTAGTTTAACAAAGGTTTTGTATTTGTAATTAGAATTGATTTAGAGCATCTTTTGAAAAGAGATTGTCTATCAGGATTGTTTTTTTCAGTTTCTGAAATCTCTAATTCTCCTTCTAATCATCAAAGAGCTGAAGTTGAAATGAAATTTAAGAAGGTCTGCTTGTGAAATGGTCAGGATGTAGAACTATATTTTAAAGTGGTAGTTAAATCTGAAGATATTGTTATTTTTTTACACAGAAACTTAGTGATATTTAGCCAGCTATAGACCAGTGGAAATGATACAGAACATCTTATTGAAAACTTTAGCAATAAATTTTGCTAAATTCAATCAGATCTTCTACACCAGATTTGGCCATCCATTCAAGTCAGTGTCCCTAAAATAATCTTTATTATTGTACCCCAAACTGATCACGAAAGCATTTAAATTTAACAGATAATACCATCAAGTACGGAAACCCAGCTGCATTCTTCTGTAGTTGTCAGAACCCTGGTGTTGATGAATTAATGCAGTAATAATCCTATTTGGCTTTCTGCACATGAAGAGATTTCTCACAGGGTGGTGCATCCCAAGTGGTGAAGAACCCAATTTATGGCACTGTACAGTAACAGGATATAGGTCTGCAAGAGGAGTGGGCTACAGGACTTCACTGTTATTATCAGTGCCCAGGTTTGGGGGAAGACCCAGACAAGGCACCTGAAAGCAATCAGTCTATCCATCTCAGCCTTAGGAAGTATCAGTTGAAGGATTCCTAGCAGTGTATTGAGTAAGTCTATGACTTGCTAAGCCACTTTCAGTAGAACCATTCCCTATTTATATCACGTACAATTCTCTAGCAATGCTGTGGTCTGCAACTCCTGTCACCGTGACTCCGTAAGCCTAGAATACTTTTTCTTGCAGTTTGGTACTGAATTGCTTTTCAGAGAGGTCAACACCTGTTTTCTAAGTGTCTTTCAGTGTAGGTTGGAAGGCTGTATATTCTAAGGCAGAGGTTGATAACATTCGTCCTGCTGAGCCACTCAATATGGCCCATGGAGCCGAAGGGTTTCTGTGGCATTCTGGCGATGGAGAGTTTTGCCTATCTTGAGGCCAGGCAACAAGCAGCTATGTCAGGACTAGCTGACTGAGAGCTGTGCCCATACTGTAGCCGGAGGTGGGAAGAAGCAGCAGTAGCTTCCTGTTGACCACTTCCTGCCCATAACTCCAAAAGATTGCCAGCCACTGCTCCTAAGGCACATATTCAATTCCACAGCTCCTTAATGGCCTGCTGAGGATAATTCCTGTTCTCCTGCATTTTTTCTTAGTGGTTGGACTGGCTAGATTTTGTGAGTGCAAGAAAAAAGATCTGTCTCCACGTGAACTACACTTAAAGAGAACTTGATGGCATAGTTTTGTGGATATGATCTCCAGCATAGCAGTCATCAGTAGAGATATAACTGCCCAGTGGGATCCTCCCAATTGCTCCTTGAGGAGTTCTGTTTATGTGCACTAGGCAAAAAATGATGGGACAGACCTTTTAAACTCAATTTGTTATAATTTTGAACAAATGTATTAACCATAGTAATAATTATTAGGATATTAGTAATGATCTGGTATTGTGAGGTATTTTGTAAAAGCTACAGAATCAGGGCAGAACTTCTTGTGGCATTGTAGTTGGCCTGTGTAGTGATTTAGTCCATGACTGTTTTGTTTTTTGGCTTTTGTGTTGTAAAACGCTTTTTTCCCTTTCCAAATGTTTTGCCGCATTGTTATCCAGATGTTGTGTCATTCATTATCAGGAAACTGTGAACTATTATACTTTATCCTAATGAGAAAGTTAAAATGGGGCATCAAAAGAGTGCATGTTACTTGAGCCAAGCATTGATACTATTTAAACCTTACCTCAAGAACAGATTTAATGTTTTATGAAATGTCCATTCATGAGACTTGGTCATTGGATGAAATCCTCACTTCACTACAAGTAATAGAAGTTTTGCCTTTTACTTCATAGGAGCCAGAATGTATCCATTATTTCCTAGTGTTTCTTCAGGAATATCCTGAGATTGGGTAAATTAGAGGAATTCTGCTGATTTCAGTAGAGTGGGCCCTGGTTATTTGTTTATTCACTGATAAAAAGAATGCACCAACATGTTAAAGTAGCATGATATATGGTATCAAGTGTAAAAGAAAAAAATCTCCTACGATGTACTCCTTTCATAATATTTTGTTATGATTTTCCAACCGTATCCTTCTTCTTTAGTTAGCTTTCAGTCCAAGGCCTTCTGTAGGTCTCACAATAGTACATTTGATGTTCCTACTCACCGTTTTTCCTTTTTGGGATGGGCAGTGGTGATATGATTAGGAGGGACAAAAGAGGCAACTGCCCCCAGTGCCAACTTTGGGGGGAACATGAAAAAAAGCAGCAGCATTCACAATTGCAGCAGCAACTGGAAGACACTGGTTCTGCTTTGCCTCAGGTACCTGGCCACATCCTTATACTACTGGTGGGAAGAAACATTTTACCTAATTTAAATCCTTCAGTATTATGCTTTTGAAAGTCCAATTCAAATATTATTGGGTTTGGGTTACACATGGGGGGAAATAGAGATGAAGAGTGACTTCGGAGAGAAAAAGCAGCTTATTCCAGGGGTAATAATCCAAAAGGTTGCATTTTACAATAATACAGCAGTGTTTTGTTTGATTAGTAAATGAAGAAGGGTGTAGGATTTTCCTTTATTTTAGAAAGTCAGTGCAGAATGGGGAAGGCTGACTTACTTTCTGTGCAAAGTTATTGCTAATGTAGGTACAAATCAGGGCTGAATTTGGCCTGTTAGAGAGGAGCTAGCCAGAGACTAAAACCAGCAGTGCAGCTATAGAAAGTAGGGGGAATGTTAAAATGGGGAACAAATGGGAAAGCTTCTGGCTCCTGCTAATTCTAAAACATGTTTTCCTTCTGCCTTTGTTATGTTCCAAGGCAATGTCAGATGGATTGGGAGCAGGAGGAAAACATATCACCATTTAGACAAATTTTAAATCTCTTTATGCTCTGAAAGATTTTTCCCAGAGATGCACAGAATATCTCATTTTCCTGATAAAAGCAATGCTATATGTGTCTGGATCTAAATTTGGGACAAAATCAGTGGGCATAAAGAATAGCTGTACTTTACTTCTAAAGTCTAAATCAGAGTTTCTCATTTGTCTAAATGCTAAGAAGCATTTCAAATGGCAATTATCACTGCAGCTGGAAAAAAAAAATCTCAGAATTAACCAATGGGGAAAAAAGAAGATATTTCTTTGGGAATGTTGGTGAAATATTCTCCCCATTTTTTGCCAGTTCTATTGCTGTATTCTTCTATTAGAAAAATATTGTTCTTATGAACCGCTTTCATGTTCATTGCACTCGGTGACAAAACTACGAAGTTCATGCAAAGCCAGGACTTGGAGCAAATGTGGATAAACATATTTGCATCAACAAGAAGTTTCCATTTCACTTGAAAAGACAGAATTGAATTTTCAAAGAAAATGAACTCTGAAGATAAGTTTGTGGGTAATGGTACGCTGAAGCTGAGACAAGCATCTTATAGTTAAACATATGGAGAGTTGTGCCCATGGTCTCAAGAGGTGGTGTACCACAGGCCTGGAAAACAGAATGTTTTCCTTGACATTTTAGTTTAATACCAGTAAAAAGATAGTATATTGCTAAATATCAAGTTTTATAATTGTTAATTTTTGTAAAGGAAAAGTTTCACTATCAGAAAGCATAAAAGTATATAAAAAAGTTACATTTAGATTGACGTAACCAAGGTAAGGTCAATCTAAATGCCTGGGTGTGTAAGTGTTCAGAGGGGTTAAATCACCCCAAATATTTGGCATGCCTGATTAAAGTTAGTTTGCCTAAGAAGTTCACCTTCTTAGGTGAACTAACTTTAGATTGATCTGTGTTGCCTTGATCTAAAATGGTTTAACCCAGTTTACTAAACACCTGCATGCATTCACAGCACAGCTCCAGGCCTTGGAAAGTCCCGCCATTTGCCACAGCCCTGAGGATGCCCCGTTCCTACCTACTCCTGGCAATGGCAAATGTCTGCACACATTGCTCTCAGTTTAGTTTTAGGTAGCTTTAAGTAGGCTGCCTAAATGCAAGCTGGGTCTCGCAAATGCTTGTTCTCACCCATAGATAGTGGATTTTATGATAAATCACATTATGATAAAAGTTTATATGTTTGTTATTGAGCATATCATTATGCTAAACACAGCAATAATCTATACCTTTAAAATGTTAGATAATATATAGCTACCAAACCAATGTGGGATAATCAAGGGAGGGAATAAGTGGAAAGCAGGTGTGTTGTTGATCCATCAGTGGTGTCCTTTATTCTGTGCCAAGTAGCCATAGGTATTCTAGATCAGTTTCAGATGTGGCATAATTTGGATCAACTCTTATTAATTTAAAACCTTTTCATGGAAGAACAACCAGTTTACATTAGGACTGTCAATGATGCCACTCTATACAGAGTATCTTGGAAGGAGTTGATGTAAGCCTCTTAGTATTTTGGGACAGGAAATTAAAAAACCCACCAAGACATTGTCCAAAAAAAAAAGGGATCCATGCAATGCTTGAGGAAGAGTTGGATAATATCTGAATGGGAGATAAGTCTTTGCTTTACTGCTGTGACCCAAATGGTAACATGAACTGTGCAGTTTTATAGTTGATACTCTACACAAGCACTACTCCAAACAATCTGCCTTTTTCTGTGTCTCTTTAAAGTGTCAATACGTACCTATTTTCCATCTCAAAGAAACACCCTCATTCTGGGCTCCAAATACCTAAACTCCATGGCTGTATCCACATGAGCGCAGATTTTTGTTTCTCTGGGGACAATACGTGCCACTGCTACTTGTCCCTGGGAACACCCATGGCATGTAGCAAAACCCCAGTTTTTCTTTTTTTTCTTTATTTTAAAATGCATTCGGTCCCCTTCCCCAACCATTTCTGACTTTTTCTCTCCCTCTCTATTCCCTATAGATAAGTTTAAGTAAGCTAAGATACGGGATAAGCTTTAACATTTTATTTTAGGTAGTAAGTTTTATTTTTCTCTCCCCTCTTTGCAAATAAGTTCCCTGCTATTTTAATATCGATACCCACTGTTTTATAAGTGATAATTATTATGATTGTACTGCTTTTATATTGTGTGATTGCTGTTTTAGGCCTATATATATGTAAGTTAGCTCAAGTCATGTCAAGTTTATGTCAAGCCTCCATCTTGTGTCCTCTCCCCGGGCATCCCCTGTGTTGCAACTGTTTGATTCATGTACCCTTTCCATATAAATTGGTTCCTGGATGAATGGGAGTGATTGGGAATGATTGAAATACAATGGTAGTAGGCCTCTACTGAATGGCTTGTAATGACCAGGACATCACCATGCATTGATTCATCCAGGAACCACGGACCTCACACAGGAACAGAGACAAGAACCCAGCATTTGAAAGACAAAAGACCTTGCAAAACCAGCAGCTCTACCATTGTACTCCACCATTACAAAAACCCGAAACTGCACATCCCTGCACGGAGCACATATGCTCAGTACTCCAGGGGCTGGCCCTTGCCTGGGCATGCCTCATGTCCCTAGGGTAACACAAGGTCTGCACCTATAAAAAGGGTCAATGAAGACTGATCCAGTTGGATGCCCTCTCCATCTGGACCAGCACCATGCCACACCACCTATCCAGCCAGAGGCCCTGCCCCTGACAGGTGACCCCTGTCTGGACAACACCTACTGGACAAGGACCCCTTTCCAACCTGGATAGGTAGATATCACCCCCCATCCCCTCTTCAACCAAGGACTTGGGCTCTGCTTCTCTTCCCTACCTGGACCCCAACCCTTCCACTGAGTCTCTTTCTCCTGCTGCCATTGTGTGTATGTGTGTGTGTGTGTGTGTGTGTGTGAGAGAGAGAGAACCAGTAACTTCATGGGGCTGTGTAGTGTGTTGTCTGTGTAATAAAACTGTTATTTGGACGCTTAATTTGGGTTTTGTTTTACTATGGTTTAGCCCTGCTTCAATCTCTGCTCCTCGTCCCTCTAACTTCTGTCTCATTTCTCCCTCTCCTGCTTCTGGCTCACTGTCACCTCCAACACCTGTCGAGCTCCTCTCTGCCTCCAAACTCGCTGTTTCTTTGCCATTGTCTTATCCCCTCTGCCTTTTCATTTTCCCCTGAGCAACCAGATTTCTGCCTCAGTTTCTTTCCTGGCTGTCTCCTCCTTGCCACCACTTATCTGCCACCGCCCCCCCATATCTCAGCTGTCTGCCTCAGTTTTCAGCCCCAGTCTACCTTAAGTAAACCCAAGCCTCAATTCTTCAGCCAGCTTCTCTGTAGTCCACTGGTTCTAATCCCGGTTCTGGCAACTTTCACTCCCTACATTTTAACTCTCTCTCACCTTAACCTTTCCCCAAATATCCCAGGTACCCCAAGTACACACATACACACTGTACCATCCAATTTAGGAATTTACCTGTGTGTATGTGTAGCTGTGCTCTGGCAGGCCAGGCTCCAGTTTTGGGTGGCACACACTGCTACCACATGTGCTGCCCTGCTTCTTTAAGATGTGGGGTTTTTTGACCCCGGGATCTCCTGGGGTCAAAACCCCACTCTGCGTTGCAATGTAGCAGTGCAGGTATGTGTGTGAACTGGTGAGTATGTGTGTGTGTGTGTGTGTATATATGTATATATGTGTATGTCATTGTGTGCATGATATACGAATTAGTGATTTGGGTCTAACTTCTGGGGTGTATAGTATATGTGCTTGAATTGGTGATAGGTATGCATGTGCCTAGGCTGGTTTGGATGTGTATGTGCCTGAGCTTGTAGTGTGTGTGTGTGCGTGTGTGCACCTAATTGATTTGTGTGTTTGTATATGTGCAATTGTGTCACACCCTCCTGTCTAACAGCGCAATATTGAGATCCTGAGAGTTGGCCTGACCCCACAGGGCAACAGGCACACTCCCTCTGGTGTACTGAGGTTACCGTGGGTGGGGCAGGGGAGGCTGGGACCAGCATCTGTGCTGGCCTCAGCAGCCTTACTTGGGGGCCTTGGGGAATTGCAGCTGTGGTGCTCCTGCAGGCTGGGAGCCTGGCCAGCAGCCAGAGCATAGCTCTGGCAGGCCAGGCTTCAGTATTGGGTGGGATACACTGCCACTACATGTGCTGCCCTGCTTTTTTACGATGTGGGTTTTTTTGACCCCGGGATCTCCTGGGGTCAAAACCCCACTCTGCATTGCAGTGTAGCAGTGCAGGGAACGCCTGCCTGTGCTGTGTGTGGTGCTGCAGATGGGTCTGCAGTACGACATACCATATGTCCATGTTTTTCTGGATTTGACCCTTGAAGCCAGGACAGGACTATAAACAATGGAGATGGATAGTTTTAGTAGAAATCTTGTACTGTCCTTGAAATGTGCATTATTTCTAGGCTTGAATGTAAGGGGGATTCATTTAGTCCTATGAAAAAAAAATCTTTCTCTTACTAAACAAGTTAACCTTAACTCTTATGTAGGTGGCAGCAGGTCTTTCTTTTAGAAATGTGACATAAAATCTCTGTCTTTAGAAAACGCAATTAAGCTAACTTGTTTTTTGTTTTAGATTTATTGTGTTGGTAAGGTGGGGAGGGTGTATATTTCTTTCCGGTCTTGCTCACAACTTCATTCTACTGAGACACCTTTTGACACGCACTGAATTGGAGAAAATGTTTTTTCTCATGGTGCTCTCAGATGATATGTCACTTTGTGATTTTCCTGACAGCAGCTTGAATCAGTTTGCACTTTAATACTACCAAACAACTCCAAAATGTGAGGTTGGGAATTTTCTTATCTTATATCATAAGAGCTTTTTACATGTATAATATATGTAATGACCTACTGAATCCATGGAAAGCATCCAACTGTTTTTCTGTTATAGGATCTGAAATTCTCAACAGTGGTGCAAGGTAGAGTTTTTAGATAAATATTGGTGGCACATACTTCCTGGCACCTTTCTAAGCTACGTTTTCTCCCTTTTTTTACCAATTGGGTATGTTGTAAGTTACTTCCTCCTTTTCATCCAAAAACTTACGTTCTGTTTGTTCTCTTACTATTGATGAAAAAAATTCATGAACAATCAGGGGTGAATATCTCTATGAGAAGTTATAGTTACTTTCAATATCTTGATTTGCAAACTGAGCTGTCAAAAAGGACCTTGAGAGGAAACTGCAGCAGAACTTTGTTTTCAATTAGGGTAGTGTCTCCACAGCAGTGCCTTTGGCTGCTATGCAAGAGACTCCCTCTCATCTAGACTTGTGGAAATCAGACACATCACAGAGGTGATGCTTTTGGTCCCTGAGGGAAGAAAAGGGAGAAGTCAACCGTAACATACCTCTTTTGGATGACTCAGTTGCAGAGTATTATTAGCTGAGATGACTGCAGGTCTTGATCTTTCTCAGCCAGGATTCAAAGGTATGGCATTGGAGAGCTGGGAGAAAGAGAAAAAACAGAGGTTCCAGTTATATTGTCCCATTGGTTCTCCATGAAGATATTTTTCTTTTTTTCATAAAGTGTTTTGTGGGAAGAAAGTGTGTGTGTGTGTGGGGGGGGGGGGGGGGGGGGGGGCTTAGAGAAACCAAGTTGTTAAAGCTATCCGAGTTGAAAATCAAATAACTTTTGTATATCTGAAGTATTAAGTATCACAATTTCTTTAATTTGTGTTTCATTTAATTCCTAGTATTGAATATTATGGATACATGCAAAGATGATTTTATTATATTTGGGTTCATCTTGTCAAGGCAAAAGAAAGCTGGTTTATCAGTAGGTGGCAGTGTAGCTCTTTCTTTCTAGACCTGTATAAAACAACATAAATCTAGCATTTATAAAACTACAGTCATTTCCAGATGCAGGCCTCAGGGCCATACTCAGTCCTGCAATTCACTTTTCATTGCTGGGGATGTCTCATTAGGAGATTAACTGTTTAAAATGCAGTGGTAATGTGAAAGTTTTAATTGGGAAATCCTGTGCATGTTAAATTAATCTTAAGTACTTTTATCTAGAATGCCTGTTTCCTTTTCACAATGCTTTGTGTTTCTAACTGACTCACATTTTTAACATCTATATGAAAACACTTTAAATCTACCAATAATGCTTTTTTATGTTAGTTTGTTGGAGGAGCTCTTAAAAGCTTGTGTGTGATGCCCTCTGAATAGTAAAATGCATGTTTTCCTCGTTGCAATATTATTTGAATGATGATAATGCTATAGTCTATTGATAAACTAAACATTATCTGTAGGAGGAAGACAAAGCAAAGGTTTTTTTTTTTATAACAGCAGTTTATTTTGTTCTGTTAAGTGAGCTGTACATTAGGAAATTCCAAAACACACTAGGATTTTCAGTTCAATAGAACATTACGCAGTAATTCAAAAACCAAACATTTAGGTTTTTCAAGTGATCAGGGGCATCTGGAAGGACATGTCTCAGGTTGCTTTGAAAATCCTGAGCTTTAGGCCCACTTTTTTATGGCATGTGTATTTTTTAACTTACTTATATAGAATCATTGAAAATTAGGGTTAGAAGGGACCTCAGAAGGTCATCTAGTCCAACCCCTACTCAAAGCAGGACCATCCCCGACTAGATCATCCCAGCCAAGGCTTTGTCTACCTGCGTCTTAAAATCCTCCAAGGATGGAGAGTCCACAACCTCTCTGGGTAATGTGTTCCAGTGCTTTATTACCCTGCTTGTGAGAGGTTTTCCTAATATCTAACCTAATCCTGCCTTGCTGCAACTTCAGATCATTGCTTCTAGTTCTGCTATCTGCCACCACTGAGAACAGTCTAGCTCCATCTTCTTTTGAACCCCCTTCAGGTAGTTGAAGGCTGCTATTAAATCCCCTCTCAGTCTTCTCTTCTCCAGACTAAATAAGCCCAGTTCCCTCAGCCCCTTCTCATAAGTCATGCTCCCTAGCCCCCTAACCATTTTTGTTGATTTCTACTAGATTCTTTCCAGTTTGTACACATCCCTTCTATAGTGGGGGCCCCAAAACTGGACACATTACTCTAGATGTGGCCTAACCAGTACTGAATAGAGGGGAATAATCACTTCCCTCAATCTGCTGGCAATGCTCCTACTAATGTAGCCCAGTATTCTGTTAGCCTTCTTTGCAACAAGGGAACACTATTGGCTGATGTTCAGCTTAATGTCCACAGTAACCCTCAGGTCCTTTTTCTGCAGAGCTGCTGCTTACCTAGTCAGCCCCCAGCCTGTATCCCTGCATGAGAATCGTTCCATCCTAAGTGCAAGACTTTGCACTTAGACGTATCTTTGTTTTGTGTTGGTAAGAACTGCAAAGATAGAGTCCCCTTCTAGTATATGCACCTGAAGCTTGACTTTTAAATCTTGTTCTTTCCCAGGGGTACTTTACCTACCATCTGG
>NW_005841840.1:2797598-2800599 GCF_000455745.1 Alligator sinensis | reverse complement strand
CACTCTTTCTCAGACTTCTAAAGTCTTGTCCAAGCTCTTTCTCCCCGCCCCAGGTACTTTGAAAGAGAAAATCTTTGCATACAGATTCCATATTCAGGATTGCTTGCTGTCATTGATATATCTGCCATTAGCTTTGAGACTTCTAACTCTCAGAATCCTGCCTTTTCTGTGCTGAAATTGTAAGCAGGACAGCGCTGGTCTTAAAATTTCTCTTTCGTAGCTTTGTGTTTAGTTGCTTCATTTGGCATAGCATTCTTCAGGCCAGTAGTCCCCAGTCTGCTGCCCATGAGTAACATATTGGCTGTGATAGTGAAAGGCTTCTTGTGGCCACAGGAAGTTTTGCTTTCCATAGGTTTCCCTCTTATTCAGAGGAACAGCATAAACATTGCATGCTCTGTATTGTTGCCTATAGGCTAATGAAAATTAGTGGATGACTTCTCTAGGCTGTATGACCTTAGTGTTAAGCATTGTTTGCTTGGTGTACTATAGAACACAGAGGAAGACATTGCTAAAATAGCTTAAAGCTATGAGACGTCACAAGGATTTGGGCAGTTAAAATATAGACCTATCACATGGTGTTGTATAACATATAGGTGTTTTGGTGGTAAACACTATCTTTTCTATAAGTACTGGGATAACACTGGTAGGATTCAGAGAATTTTTTTTAAAGAGTTTTGAAACAACAGATGGGAACGGGTTGCACACACTGTTTCTGGGAGTCGGAATATAGGGAAACAAAAGATTTTTCCAAAGTCATGGCTAACTCTGCGCCATAGAATAGATTCTCTTGGAGACCTAGTGTCCAGAAAGTATAACATCTCAGGAGATAGTTTGGGAGAGGCAACAGGAACTTTCTGGTGTGGCAGGACAGCAACAAGGCTAAGCCCTAGACTTGCAAGAGCATTAGGAAGACTGTTTCTTCTTCTTGTAAATAGTTCTTTATATATATTCCTGTAAATATCAAAGAATTGTTTCCATACCACAAGCCATATCAAGAGAGTATTGACTGCACGCAACAACACAGTTACCATTAGCCAGCACAGATGCTGCTTCAAGCACAAGCCACAGTGCTCAGCCAATAGTTACTGAATCTGGGACAGGGTTAACATAGCATTATACTCCTTCTACTTGCTGGGGTCACAGGCAAGCGGGAGCTATTTTGGAAGCTATTAGATTACAGTGTCTTCATGCTTATGTTCCTTCCTGATCCTATTCCAGTGAAAATAAATCAGCCCTCCCACTTAAGACTCACGCCAACTTTGGAAAGCTGATTTTGGAGGTAAGTGTGTGTGTGCTAAGTGAGTAAATATGGTATATCTTTAATCCATACTTAAATCACTCAATGGAGAAAGGAAAATAAATATTTTGTATGGCACTTAATCAAAACAGGTTAAATTAATGACATCAAGTGGTTCTTAATACAAATAATGAACATGTTTTGACTCAAGATCCTAGGAGAAAAGATACAGATATTTTTCTTTTGCAGAAAGCTAAATTGGGGAAAGGATGAAATCTACACTTTGATAGAAGAGTCTGAGCAATCATAATATGACTACCATGAAAATACTGAGTTTAACATAGCGTTCTAGAGGATTATTTGGTAACATTTGTTTATTTGCAGGGTTCCAATGATTGATTCTGGTGAAATTTTTTATTTGATATAATCACTTGGGAATGTAGACTTTCAAGAAGAGAGGTCCAGAATCATGCCTGCATTTTGTATTTTCATGTAAGATGCCTTTATGTTATGGAAAAATAAGCATATTTATCAAATAAAAATCCATTTCAAATAATTGACACATTCTATTTGAGATTTACATTATTTTTTTTACATATGTTCTATGATGCAAATGATTTTACTTTGCAGGCATACATGGGTCACATTTTAGTTGCACTGAAAAAGATTTTCGACTGTCATTTGTATTAGAAAATGATAATGAAATAGTAGGTGACAAATGACACTAGCCTAAAGCCTTCCTTTCCATGACACAATCTGGGATTGTGTTATTCTCTGGTGGAGTAGCAAGTCGGATGTAAGAAACAATAGGCACTCAGACACTAAAGTGGTAAGTGTGGCATAACAGCATATATAAAACAGAATAGAAACAGGCTTTCACAATTTGGTTCTAATCTTAGTTTTAAAACTAATGGCATCTGTTGTTTATCAGCATCTCACTAAACTCACTAGCCTTAGCTATATTAAGGTATATATACTTTGGGAGAAATTCTCTGCTGCTACAAATCGGTGCATTTTCATTAATGTTAACAAAGCTGCACTAGTTCATATCAGATTGGATCTTATGTGTGTGTGTGTATGTGTGTGTGTGTGTGTGTGTGTGTGTGTGAATATAACACTCCTGAAAGATTTCTCTCTCTCTCACACACACACACACGTACGCCCCAAAAGCTTCCCCCCACACACACCCTGGTGTCCCCCCCCCCACACACACACATGCGTGCCGTAAAGAAAGGCACACACACAGCTGCCACAGACATTCTTGGAAATGAAAATGCTTGATTTTATTTCCTGGGAAACCAGAGCATGTGCACAGCAGTACACCCAGTATCTTGGCCATGCAATGGAGACAGTACTTACAGGGCTCAGAACGAGTTCAATCTTCCTACTTATTAAGGCAAGGGGCTTTTATTTGAGACTTCCAACAAAAGAGGTACCAGCTGTTGGTGGTTTTTGAAGTGATCTACAGACATTCAGTTTCTTCTGGAGAGTCACTTCTAACCCAGGAGAAACCATGAGTGTACAGAGGTTCAGGCTTTTTCTCCTAGAGTGAAAATCACTGCTTCAGAAGAAAAATAGCCTGGGAACCACCAGGGTTAAATCATTCCTGGAAGAGTTTTTCTTGGGAAAGTGAATGTCTGTTCATGCTGTGGCTTCTCTTGGTAAAGACCAAGGTCCTCCAGTATCCTCTTCTTCCCCTTGGGGAGGCAATTTCTCTCTTGCTGGATCTTCTTGCTCTAGTAGGTAGAAGAACATGTCCCCTTA
>NW_005841840.1:2792468-2797588 GCF_000455745.1 Alligator sinensis | reverse complement strand
TAGGGAAACACAGGCTGATCATGGGTGGTCTGGGTCAGCCAAGTCTGTCCTATGCACAGCTGCTATCTGTCACCAGGAATACTAATGGAGCCTCAAGAGCGCATTGAAATGTGTGCATAGCCCCCACCCTACTTTCCCCCAGGCTTCACAGTGCCAGCACTGCAAGATCTCCACTCTTCAGGCCTCATCATATGATTGTCTGTAGACTCTGCATAAGTTTTTCTATCAGAAGAACAAACCTGGGAGAACTTTCCCAGATTATTTATTTGAATGTGTGTACACAGCCTGTTGCTTAACCACTGGGTTCCATAATGTGACTACTAACTTCATTTTACATAACTTAAAATAGGTCACTGAACAACCATCAGGTGATGATTTTCAATTATCCTTTAACTAGGCTTTGTTTGAAACAGTAACCTAAAAATGAAAGACTGCACATTCTATTATTACCAGTTTCCTGAACCATGAAATCCTCCTCGTTGTTTTATCGATAGAACATTAATAACCAGTCAAGTTAAAGTGTCATTTGGTTCCATTTGTGAGTCAGTTGAACAGCTGCAGTATATTGATATTTTTAGTTCACTTAATTAAGCCCCAAGGTATAAAACAAATACCCTTAATTACACAAATCAATAGAAGTTAAATTTAAAATATTGAATAGAAATAATCTTATGATTCCATAAAGCATATTAATAAAATTGGTTTCATCAAGAGCTATGAGATCAGTACTCTTGCACTGTATAACATGTCATATATGGATATTTAATTTTGATAAATTCTGTTCTGAAATACAGGCATGTCGCATCTTACGCGGGGGTTACGTTCTAAAGGCAGCACGTAAAGGCGAAAATTGTGTATAGTGAAATTGCATATTACTGTGCCAGTGGTGACTGCCTTTGCCTCCAGAACCTCCCACCGCTGCTGCAGAGCCACGCTTAGAGCTGTGCAGCTGGCGGCAGTGGCTCAGCACAGGGTGGTGGTGAGGATGGCTGCGTGCCGCCCGACCACCACCATGCCTGGTGACTGGCCACACAGCTCCAGGCATGGCTCCATGGCAGCGGCAGGAGGTTTTGGAGGCAGAGGCAGTCACCGCTGGCAGCGTGGTGGTGGCCAGGCCTCCAGGTAAGTGGCAGCACCGCGTGCAGACTCAAGCCCCGCCCCCACTCCCCACCCGCGTATAGTTGAATTTGAGCAAGTTAAATGCGTCTATGATGAGACATGCCTGTACACAGATGACTGCACTTATTGAAGTTAATGATAAGGGTTTATTGTATATGTGTGTGTAGTAGGGGGATATAATTTTTATTATATCCCCCTACTACACACACTTTCAGAGGCCAAGACTTTCAGAAATGACTAGTGAATTTAGGACTTTCAGGTTTTGAGGTCCAAAATGAATTACCTTAAAAAACAACCACCTTGTTTTTAATTGAATGGATGGACTCAGTACTTTCTCAGAAGTTGATACTGTTTGATGATTTCTTAAATTGAGCACCCAAAATTAAGCTATTCAATGTCTTCAGTTGCTTTTGAAAATTTTGCCCATAACTTTTTAATGTATTGATAGGTATGCATTAACAAGATTCACTAAAACATCATTAGGGTCAGGCTTTATATCTTTATCAAATCTTCTAGTGAGGATAGAGGGTTAACTATCTATCAAGCTGTTATCCATATTTCATCTCTTCATCATAAATCAAGATCTTGAATCCTCAGTCTGAAAAGCTGTATAAACACACCCAAAATATTTACTTATAGGTAAATGCTGATGTATGTAAATATAGTCAGAAAACAGATGAGAAAGTGGGATGACTGGTGTATGTGGAAAAGTGTTATATCTTGCACAGGTCTGGAATAAAAGGGTTATACTAAGAGAGAAGAATCAGCTGCTGGAACATCTGAGAGAAATTTAAGGATACTTTTAACTATTTTTATCAAGGCGAGTTTTGGGATTGTGTGGCCTAAGTTAAACTAGTAGGAATTTATTTCCTTTATTAAATGGCTTTCTTGCCTCTTCCATATATGGAACACATTCATTTTTCATACCTTCACTCCTATTCAGTGGGGGCCTCTACGTGAGACACTATGGCAACATAGTGATGAGCTACAGTGTTGTAGCACTGGTCAGTGCTAACTGTGATGCTGCCGCTACTGTGCACTAGGGTCGGAAAGGATCTATGCACCTCTGGGACTGTGCAGTACTGGCATGTACTGAGCAGTCATTTAGTATTTGCTAAAGTAGTCATTGGTCCTTGCTAATGTCAAACTTCTCTTAATTGCATCAAACCATTCTGTCTCACTTCCCACATGGAAACTGAAAAAAAATTCCATTCAAAATTCTGGATAACATAAATATATTTAAAGAATGAAAGCAGGTTTTGTGTTAAAAATGAAATGCAACAAGAAAATTTCAAGTAATTTTGAATTTGATTTTAAATACTCATCTCTGTGATGTTCACTTATTTCTTTTGTTGGATACAAGTGAATTAGTACTGGGTAAGTCTTCATGTCTTATTGCAGTATTCAGGTAATGCCCAGATCTTCTAGAAACTGAAGCATGTGAATAAAGTAGCACTCTGGCTCCACTACATTGGCTTCACTAAAGCTAAACCATGCATATAAAATTAAGCATGGATTAATGTTTGTTGCATCAGGAGCTAAACTGTTAGATATGAACAATCTCTAAGTGGGCCTTAAATTTCAAAAGTATCCTATACTTTATATATACTGGGTCCTTGACTTGGTATAGTAATTATAAAGATTATATGACCTTATGCTAACCAAGAAACAGTGTAGGGTAAAAATCCTTGTATACCTACCCAACTAAATATACAATAAAAATAGCACCTTCTAATTACATTTTAAGTAAAAAGGGAACAGCCCTTAAGGAGTTACAGTGGCTGCATTTTCATGAAATGGAAAATATCATTTAATATATTTTACATTCAAATGTTAAATTTACCATTTGCCTGGATGCTGCTTTGGGGATATCAGATAATGAAAAAAGGTTTTGGTTTTCAAATTAATGTACTGCTACAAACCCAGTTTGTAATGTTATGGTACTGAATCTTAATTCCCTTGACACTAAGTTGGATTTCCAATTGTCTTTATACCCTTTGTTTAATCTTATATAATTATTTTAATGAATGGGCCCTACTGTTTGTTTAAATAAGGTGGCCCTTCTTTCAATGTTGGTTTGTATTGAGTCAAATTAATCACACTTGAACAACTTTTTAAAACTATGCCTCAAGAGTTTTCAAACTATTAAATATTTTTCTATTATAAGAGCTCAAGAATTGTTCACTGCAGAAAATAAAGTACCACTTTTGCATACATTACACAAACATTTCATGCTTTGTGAATCCACAATAAATTTTCTTGCTGATTACTCGTATAATCTAAGGATCTCCTGCTGTTTTATGGAGAGTCTTATTAATTTCACTCAAGTAGTAAAATTAGCACCTGTAGAGAACTCTTTATGATTTCTTAACTTTTATCACATTATAACAACCTATTTCATTGATCACGTAGCAGCTGTTTTATGTGAACTCCAAATTCATTGAATAACTCAGTTTTTTTTAATAAGAAAAATAATATTTTTAAAAATGAAGAGGTAATTATATTGGGCCTGTTACTTACCAATACCACAGTCAAGTAGGGCCACCAGATCTCCCAGATCTGGACGTTCAGACTTGTGGTTGGATGAATTTGTGACCCAAATCTAGCTCTTGTTGAAGTCAACAGGAATTGTATCCTATGTGAACTTGTTAGTATATGTGATGGCTTCTACTTTGCTCTTGTAAAGTACCTGGTTATGTAGCTGATTATTTTCTATAATGATGGTAGGAATAGTTTCTAGAGTATACCAGATAAATGATGGATCCCAGATTGAGGGAACAACTGGACCCTGATAGATTTGGCTTTTTAGCTGAGGCCCAATGAGGCAGAACCCACATCTCAAACTGTACCTCTGTGACAAACAAGGTTTATCAAAGGTTTACACAGATTTTCAAAAGTTGCTCTGCATTACATAGTCTGTCTCTTCCCAGTTCTGTTGATTTCCCAATAACAGTAATAAATAGTAAACCTTTCCTTAGTTTCAGATTAATGTTATAATAATTAGGACATTAAGTTTCATAGGCCTGAATAAATATAGGCTGATGTATTACTTGTGTCCACACATTAAACAGCTATTTAAGGGGGAAAATACTTTTAACATTATCCCTTTCCATGAATCAGCAAAAATCTGTTCCAATAGCTCTGTGATATTCCATTCTTTACTCTGGAAGCCTTGCTTTTAGTGGCATCAACTTCACAACAAAATCAGAATATATGAATGTACCTTGTAGTGAGAAGACTTTAGATGAGAGGATGCCAACTCTTTTACAGCCAATAATTCTACTTCACCAAAAGATTAATATTCAACTTTTCAAGTTAGATTCATGAGGCATGTCCAGATGACTGTGCACATGGCTCTTGCAGCATCTCAAAGGGGTTTGAGATGCTGCAAGAGGCATGTGCGGAAACAAAAAAACATGCCAGGGCAAAATGAGACCCCAATACTCTGGGGGGAAAAAAAACAGGTCAGGGCATGGTTCTGGACCATGCCCTGAGGCAACTGGAGGCTTGGTCCTTCACAGAGACTCTGGTAGCCTGCCCAAGCATCTCTGTGGTTGGCCCTTTTCCTGGTGCTGAAGCATGCTGCCTGCCCATGCAGGGCAGGCAGCGGTGCAAGCTGCAGGGACCTGGACTGGCTTAGTGCCAGGTAAGTAGGTGGCTGGGGGCCTGGAGGAGGGGGAAGGGGACCTTGGGAGAGGCCCCACCTGGCCCCAGCCCCCATTCCTTTCCCCAACTCCGTTCATTTCCCCTGCCCCCCGTTCATTCCCGCAACTCCCCAATCCCTATCCCAACCCCCCTCCCTCCCACACACACACACTCACTGGCAGTAGCAGAGAATGAGCAGGAGGCTGGAGACAGCTGGAGAAGTCTCCAGCTCATTTCCAGGTGCTTGTCTCCAGCCTCCTAATCATCTCTATCCCCCTGCTCATTCTTCTGCTTGTCTTCAGCCTCAGGAGGCTGTAGATGAGCAGGAGAATGAGCAGGAGGCTGGGGACGAGAAG
>NW_005841840.1:2786135-2792289 GCF_000455745.1 Alligator sinensis | reverse complement strand
ACTCTCTTCAGCCTCCTTCTCACTTTCTGCTACTGCTGTTGAGTGTCGGAGGGCTGGGAGAGCAAGCAGGGAGCTGGAGGAATGAATGGGGGCTGGGGGAACAAAATGGGGATGGGGAATGAATGGGAGATGGGGGAATGAATGTGGGGGGCAGGGGAAATGAATGGGGGTGGGGGAACGAGTCACATGCTCATTCTCCTATTCTCTCCAGTCTTCTGCTTGTTCTTCTGCTCATCTCCAGCCTCCGGAGGCTGGAGTGGGGAGGAGGAGCAGAATGAGCAGGGGGCTGGAGACCAGTGGGGGGGGCTGTTTGTGGGACAGCTGTAACCCCTGGGGGGGCTGGGACCCTGCAGGCAGGGTAGTCCAGGTGCTATGGGGGGGCTCTGCCCTGTGGGGTTAGGGGACTATTGGTGATGCATAGGGGGTTCATGCAGGTGCATGTGCACCCCCCCGAATGTGGTGGTGCACCCCCTCAGAAAAGACAGTTGCTGCTTGCCAATCCCCCGCCACTGGCGGCATCTGCGGGCAGTCAGCAATTGCTGCTGATGTGGCCAGCGGTGTCTGCAGATGGTCGCCAACCCCTGGTTGGTGCTCGCCAACCCCCCACCATCTTTGGGAGCTCCCTGCTTTTCGCTACCACCATGTTCCCGTCAGTGCCAGTGCCGCTGTGTTCCCTGCCAGCCACCAGGGGCACACGGCATTCATGCAGGGGACCCACCCCTCCTAAGCAGTCCCCACACCCACCCACAGACCCACCCACATTTCCCCACCCTCCTTCCCATCCCACCCTGCAAACCCCCCATCCCCCCATCACACACATACCATGTCATAAGGAAACCAAAAGCAAACATTAAAACCATATAGATATTTAGGATTTATTTTATTATGATGCTAGAGATGCTGATAGGCTTCCAAATTTCTCTAACATTGCAAATATAGCAATAAAACATCGTCCATCTCATCAATCCCTCCCCCCCCTCTCTTTTGTTCTAATTGTGGAAGAATGTAGATTTGGGGGTATTTTAAAAAGTGAATTTGGGATGCTGCTTCAGCAGTCTAGCTGACACAAGGGGCTAGTGTACCCAGATACCAAGTGGCTGGGGCTCAGAAGCTTTTGAGGGCAAGTAGCCCTCAGCTGCTGGCCAGGACAGGTTTTTATACTGCTGGAGCCAGCACAGGTGCTGGACCCAGGCTCTAGTTCCCCCTGGCTGCAGGTCCGGGAAGATCCAGGCAGGGTTATGTTGCCCCAAGTGGCACAATTTGCTCCCCAACAAAGAACATGTCTGGGCACATGTGCTGAGGCAAAAAAGTCCTGGCTCAAATTTGCACCGCTTCTATTTGAGCTGCAGCAAGAGCATGTGCTTGCATGTGTGGACACACCCATGTAGGTTTGTTAAGGTATTTAGACCTTTTTTTTTAACTGCCTCAACAGAAAGTTACCTTGGGGCTACTTTTCAGAGAAAAAAATGGACTGAACAGAATATTGTTTAATATTCATATGCAAAGTGTTGAAGTGCTTGCTTTTGTGTACATGATGCAATTATTACTACAGCAAAAGCATTGTTATCCGGCACCCATGGGGAATGGAGGGTGCCAGATAACAAAATCTGCCGGTTAACCGAGAGGCCTGAACGAACGTTTTTGCCTGTTCAGGCTGCTGCCTCTCCCGCTCCGTCCAGGGTGTTGGTGCCCCTCCCACTGCATCACCGCCCCTCCCACGGGCCCCACGAGCCCCAAGGGGCAGGGAGGTGGGCCCCACACAGGCTGCTTTGCTCTGGGATGTGGGGGCTCGGCGAAACTGGACGTGCCACAGTGGGCACTTCTGGTTTCGCTTTTACCCTACAAGCTGGCATGCCAGTTAATAGAGCATGCTGGCTTGTAAGGTGCTGGATAACACAGCTTTTACTGTAATATAAAAAGTTATGTTGTACAGTTTCAATTGCACTGTGTATTATGGAAAAGATGTCTTTATTAGTCCAGTTTTCCTTTAAGTGGAATGCATTAAGGGGGAAAGCTTAATTTTCTTAGTCGGCATTGTGGAAGAGAATAATTCTCAGAAGGCAATTGCAAGTGTCATGTGGATCCATGCAAAGCTAAAATATCTAATAGAAAATCTATGTCAGGCTAGAACTCCACCATTATGCATGTGACTAAGAGCCTCTTTTGCTTTAGAGGAAAAGTTAAGAGTAGATGGGAATCTTCCTTGCAGCAGTAGGATGAGACTTACCAAAAAGAAGTGATGCCAGATCATTTCTAGCTATTCTGATAGGAACAAAACCAAAAGTATGATTCTGCAGCCTTGATGTCATTATAAGCTTTACCATCGACTTCAATGGCAGCAAAATCTACCCAGTAGAAGACAGGGTTGATTTTCATTTTATAGACCAACCAAAGTAGATAATAGCACAAACTTTTGTGGAAAGTACTATATCCAATGAAGTGAGCTTCAGGCCATGAAAAGTTGTGCTACACACACACACCCTGCTATGTCTTGGTGCTAAGTCTCAGATGACGAAAGAGAAATTGGAGTACACTGGAACGGTTATGAGGGGAGCCAGATTTTCTCAGCACTTGTACAGTGTAACAAAGGATGTGCAATTATATCATTTGGGCAACTCAGCCAGTCAGTTTTAGGGTGAACAATATGACAGGGGAAAACCAGCATTGTGAAAATAATAAGGAACTTTAGATCAGTGTAATGATGATGTCAGTGATCCTATTTTAGCTTTTACGCTTATTTTATGGAAGTTATTTCTAAGGCACTGTGACAGAGTGTAGAGCCCCTGTAAGAAAGCAGAAGGTACAGATAGGGGCAGGTGTAAGGCATCCAGTTCCTGGACAGATTCCTTGCTGGGAATATTGAAGAGGTCCCTAGCTACAAGATAGGGGGCAAAAGAGGTTTGGAAAAGCACATGCAGCCTAGGGAAAGGCACAGCTTGCTTTCAAAACCCTAGAATGAGTACTATGTATTTTATAAACCTGGAAGCTGAAGAAAAAGGCATTGTGCTTCTGGTTCCTTTGACTCCACTGTGAAGAAAAGGGTTTTGATATAAAAGATATACTGTAGTTTGAATTTGAGAGAAGATTGGCTGTGAGTCCAGAAAAAAAAGCTGGTTGAGTGCCGTACCAGCTTACAGACACCTGTGACTTTAACACTACACTGACAAATGTTTGTAGTGGAAGATGTCAGTAATTATACACGTTCACATATATTTTTAAATGTATATTTATATTGATATGTTATTTACACAACCAGATCGCTTACACATTCTAAATGGTTCTAAATGGACTTTCCAAAATCTTTGCTCTCTGAGAGCTCTATAAGTGTGTAACAGGACTGGTCACCAGGGACAGCTGTGATGCTCCCTAGTGGCAACACAGTTCCAGCCCTGCTCTGGCTTCTTAGGTACCTTCCCTTTTTCCTCTTTCCTGCCGTGTCTTGATGGAGTTATTTGATTATTAAAAAGGGAGGCTCTCCCAGGGTCCCAGAGTGAGTCTTTGTCTGTTCTTTAGCCAGCAGGTCCCTCCCATACCTAGCTGATACTAGTCTGGTCTCCCAAGCACTAAGTGAGGCTCACCCGGCCCTACCCATACCCCAGGGCAATTGTTGCCTTAAGACCTATTCATGGTCTCCCTCTGCCCCCACAGTCAAACCCACACCTCACAGATGGTATTTTAGATTCATGAACCAGCTTGTATGGGCTTCAGCCCCCTTGGATTTAGTTTGCTGATTACTGTTTGTTGTAGACTGCTAGCCCAGGCCCACTTCGTCTGGCATGGCTTCTGTGTCTCAGCCTTGTCTGGTCCCTGGCCCATCTCACTGTGCTTGGGCCTTTGGCCTTGACCTTCATGGCTAGAGCCTGCCCCTTCCTCTCTGTTGAGGCTCAGGCCCTGGCCCTCACAGATGGAGCCTGACCCTTCCTTTCTCTTGGAGCTAAGTTGCTGGCCCTCTTGGTTAGAGCTTGCCCTTATCTCCCTGTTGGGGCTCAGTCCCTGGCCCTCTTGGCTGGAGTTTGCCCCTGAAAGGGCTGAAAATCTGGAGCACCTCCTAGGCTACCCTTGTGTGGTCTCCTATCCTTCCCTCCAACCACCATCTGGTCCTCTGGTTCTTATTCAGGACATAAATGCAAACCTACAGGGTAGCCCCATGCCGCGCAGCCCCCAGGGCAACGGGACCCAGCTCATATGATGAATCCAGCCCCGCGGGCGTTAGCAGATCCCCTCCCCTCCCCTCGCTGCCAGCTGGGGCCTGCAAGCCGGCCTTGCCCACCTCACCTCACCTCTGCCCCACTGCCGCTGCCATTGTGGAGTGGGGAGCAGGCACCAGGACTCCTCGCCTGTCCTGATTGAGGGACCTCAGGAAAATGGCGAAAATGGCTTGGCAGGCCGAATGGCGGCCCGCATGCTGTATGTTGGACAAGCCTGTCTTAAAGTAATGGGAGCTGGCTCCCTGTTACAAAGAGCTACACTGTAAGCTGCAGTGTAAAATTGACTTGTATATATTAAAAACAACTCACTTTTATAAAATAAAGGTGAATACAGAACATCTTTGTTGTTCTGAAAGAACAGCAGAAGGCAGGGATTTTGGTAGGTTATTTTTTTTAATGGACCAACTGCATTTTATTCTCTCTTGTATGTTTGAACATCAAATTTAATCTTACAGGGCATTTATACACATACATTTTCCCCCGCGATGCACCAGAGATCTGCCGCTTGTGACATCTCTCCGCATGTGAGCTGAAGCGAACTGTGCTGCACCACATGCAGTTGTGTAAGCGGCGAAATACACATTAGCATGCAGAAAATGGCTTCAGTGCGCTTTTGAACTAAAGCGCCTCCAAGGTGTTTTAGTCTAAAAGTACACCACTGCCATTTTTTTAGTGCTAATGTGTATTTCACCACTTATACAACTGGTAGGTTGGTCATAAGTCCTGGACCAGAGTCCATCAGGGAAGCAGAGTGACATGGTGTGCCAGACGGGTGGGCAGGCACTGCTGTAGCTGTGCAGGGGCAATGTGGGTGGATGTATGGTCACCCAACCTATGTAAGATACCATATCTGAGATCCCTGAATTCCTTGCTCTCACTGTGTTATGCTGGTGTGAAGAAATCATCAAAAATGTGTATTTTTAGGGTTTCAACATTGGAAAATTTTTTCAGTTTTTTTCTCTGTGTATAACAATTTCACTAAAAAATGTAGGTGTAAATATTTTCCATCAGTTATTCAGACAACTACAAGAGATTAGTGATTGTGTCTTAATATGTAAATGTAGGGTTATACTAGTTTGGTTTTGAATCTGGATAGGACTGAAAGACCAGTTTGGAGTGCATTCCTTACAGCTGCGCAGGACTGCAAGGGGTAAAAATTCCCGCATGCTACTTCATGGTCTCTTTGAGCACAATATGTAGGGAGAAGCAGATGCTGAGCAGCTGCTATGTCCCTCTCTCTCCATACATAGGGTGCATACAGATGTTATATTTAGATAGATCTAACTAGGATTAAGTTGATCTACATGCCAAGTTATGCAAGCATTTAAAGGGGTTAAATAGGGTAAAAAATTTAAGATGCACTTAAGATGGAACAATCCCATGCACCAGTACAGGCTGGGGGCTGACTGGCTGAGCAGCATCTCTGCAGAAAAGAGCCCGGGGGCTACATTGGACAGTAAGATGAATATGAGCCAACAGTGTGCCCTTGTTGCCAAGAAGGCTAATGGCATACTGGGTTGCATTGGTAGGACTGTTGCCAGCAGGGCAAGGGAAATGCTTATTCCCCTCTATTCAGCAGTGGTGAAGCCACATCTGGAATACTGTGTTCAGTTTTGGGCACCCCACTACAGAAAGGATGTGGACAAATTGGAGAGAGTCCAGCAGAGGACAACAAAAAATGGTGAGGGGGCTGGGGCACATGACTTCTGAGGAAAGACTAAGGGTACTGGGCTTATTTAGTCTGGAGAAAAGGAGACTGAGGGGACTTGGGGAGAAGTGAACACACCGGAGGGCAGGGTACAGCTGCAAGCAGACCTGGACAGGTTGGACAAGTGGGCAGAAAACAACAGAATTCAGTTCAACAAGGAGAAATGCAAAGTGCTGCACCTAGGGAGGAAAAATGTCCAGCACACCTACAGCCTAGAGAATAACCTGCTGGGTGGCAC
>NW_005841840.1:2766527-2785677 GCF_000455745.1 Alligator sinensis | reverse complement strand
TCTTTCCTGCCTATGCAGGGGGTCGGACTCGATGATCTATTGAGGTCCCTTCCAACCCTAACATCTATGAATCTATGAATCTATAAGTAGTAACTTTTGGATATATAAATTAAATAATGTATAATGTACATACTGAAGATAATATGACATACTTCTCTAAGAGGCTCTTGATTTTACTGGAGAGTCTATCAAGATGGTCCATCCAATAGAGAAGCTGTTAAGAGTTTTGGGGAAGTAATTTACTGAAGAATTAGAAAACCACTTTTTAATATCCATGTATACTGGAAAAATTTGACTTCTAACTGAAGGGCTAACAAGGTGGGGGAATTGTTTCTATATTCAATTTTTGAAGAAGACATTTTAAAATCCAGTGAACCCAAAAAGCATGAAGCATGAGGGATGTGAGCAGCCTGAGTGGTTTTTATTTGTAATAAATCTTTTAGATGTAATGATGTGATATAGTAAAAAGCTCTTTGTGCATATCACCTTCAGCAAAATGATGACCTATGTGACTTCCTGGAGAATAAGGACACAGAGGGCTCAATTTTGTAATTTAAACACCACTTAGAATTAGAGATGGCTAAACCTGTACCATGGCTCTCTGTGCAGATGACACTCTTCCTTTTGAACTGGTACAGATGTAATTCCCCAAAGCTATGGATTCCAGAGTTATTGAAGAAATTGAGCCAGATTCTACTCTATTAGACCAGGGTAAATCTAGAGTGATTTTACTAAAATCAATGCATTTTCCCCCATATTCATAATGCTGTAACTGAGAACAGAATATACTCTTCTGTCTTTCAGGTGAAATATAACCCATGGATCTAACTGTGGATCTAAGATCTAAACTGAATTCATTTTGAAAGTATTTGCTGAGTGGCCTCACTAGCCAATTGCTCCTCAGAAATAAATTTTAGTTTAACACTTAAAAACAAAAGATTGAAAACCATCTTTCCATTTTTTGGTGTGCTGAAAATCATTCAAAAATAACCTTGTAGGACATTAAAGAAAAAGTGTGGTAAATGGAACCCACCGTATATGTGATGTCGTCAAGTCACATATTCAGGGAAATCCTTAGAGGCAGAATGGAGGAAGAAATGTTATGTTAATTTGTTTTTGTAGCTTTGCACTTAGAAGCAAGACTTATTTATAGCAAAACTAGTTTGCTAGCAAATGCTGAGTTTCCAGCAGGAAAAAGGTTAAAATAGCACAAATTGGAAAGTAATCATAATAAAAGGAATTTCTATTAGGTTACAAACATTGATGTTATTTTTCTTTAATAAACTTTCTTGTGTCTAGAATATAAATCCTCACCTTCAGCTGCAAACAGGCTGCTCTTATAGTGCAAAAAAGCAGCAGCCTCCCCCATAATGATTGGATTTGTTCAATAATCTTAGTCAAGCAAAGAATTAACAATAACTTGTTTAAAAATGTATATAAAACTATCGATAAAGGAATTTAAATGATAGTAGTTACATAATTCTTCTGATGTGAATCACTTTTTGCCCCAAAATTAACTTATTAATTACAGCAGTTAAGTGTAATTACTGTACCTCTTGAAATTCTTTATTATTACTGCTAAACACTAAGACAAATTCTGCCAAAGGATAATTACCATAACAATATTTTAGTGCCCATTTTTGATCTTGTTAGAAATACAATGTAATCTTCTCAAAATGATCATTTTTGTGTTAATCAGCCATTCATGTAGCTGTCTCTCTTGTTGCTGACTCCTCTGAGAAGCAGTTTGAAGCCGGATAATTGGATAGGCAGGAAGTGACAGCAGAGAATGTTCTGTTCTGTTTAAGGAACTGTCTTTGACCAAAGCTTTCAGTGAGCCTCATACTCCGAGCAGCTGAATTAAATTTCATTGCAATAATAAAAATGTGAAAAGACCCAGTACTGTGATTAAAAAAAAATCATCACATATTTGAACTTCATAATGAATCATATGTCAGCAGATATTATCAGACGTAGGTGTTAACATAATGTTGTAATGGGTTGTGAGGTATTTTATATCTAATACCAAACCCCAGAATAGCCCACAACATGTATGGTAGGATGTGTGATTTTTGAGATAGGGCATAAAATTAATCAGATACCGTTGCATGATTGTCGGGCCAAACCTGCCAAAATAGGACCTCTGGCTGCCTGTAGCCCATTCCTGGAGATTTGGCAGGGGGAGTCAGTCTCTTGGATATCAGGGCTGCCCCATGTCTGATCCTGACAACTGATGATCATTTGGATTGGGCAGTGGGCACCTCAGGTTCAGTACACATGCTGCACCTTCAGTTTAAAGCATGATACAAACCAGTCATAAAGATGTGCCATATTAAATCCCATTAAGTTCCATGTTAAATTCATGGTGCAATATAATGGCAAACTAGCCACAAAGATATTCCATGTTAAAGTTAATTAAATTTATTTCCACATTAATTAAATTTAATGTGGAATCTCTTTGTGGCTAGGTTGCCATTTTATTGCACCATGAATTGGCTGAACATGTGGTGTATTGCAGTTTATTACATGACTAATATGTTAATCATGTGATAAATGTAACATCTGGCAGGGCACAGACAAGTGCGTAGATCATGATGTGCCAAAGCATTTAGACACATACTTAAAGTTTATCATGCAAGTAAGTGTTTTGTTGAATTTTGTTGGATCTGGGTACAAGTTTAAACATCCTAAAACATCTTGGCCTTGTTTCATAAAACAGTTGAAAGGTCATGTTTCATGTAGTGATAATTTGGCTTCTTGAAATGCATAAAAGAAATACTGTAGCAACCAAATGACAATGTTGATCTATTTTTTTCCCTTAATTACAAAGGGAAATTTGTTACTGAAGTCTTTGTTTTCCCAATGCATACCCACTATATGGACCCAACTGGGGAAAAAATATCACTCAAAACTTATATGGAACAAGATAGTCTCAAGCTGAAAGGGACTTTCCAAACTCTATGATGAGATCTGGTAAGTAACAAAAGGCTTATAATTTATGTGTTTACCCCAATCAAGACAACTGGAAATTTAGAACAAGAGCTCAATGGGATTCTATACATGGCAAATTTATGATTTTGTTATAATTTCCATGTGTAGAATCTCATTATTGAAGGATCATCTTAAATTCATCCTCCCTAACAGTATTTTGGGGGACATAGCAGTGGGGTGAGGCTGGCAGTGAATAGGTAAGCAGCATGATGGCAGGAAGCCTGACCTTTTTCTCTCCACCTGCCTCTCTTCCACATGCTCCCCATCCCCACTGCCTGTCTTGCTTCTGTGTGCCCAGCTGGTCTGGGCACAGGGGTAGCCCCAGAGTCACTTTGACCTGCTCCTGCCCTAGGCTGCAGGGAGTGCCTGTGAAGGGATCCTGGCTTAGCCAGGGACAGTGGCAGTGGCACATAGGTTCCTCACAGTGGCAGTGGCACATAGGTTCCTCTCAGTGTCTACTCCCTGCCTAGCTTCCTGATGCACTGGTTGGGAGCAGGAGCTGGAATAAAGAACCTGCACACTGTTGCCACTGTCCTTGACCATGTCATGCTCTGCACAGATGTTACCTGCAGCATGAGGCAGGAGCAGCTTGGGGGCTTCCCTTGTATCCAGGTCAGACACACTGATGCTCTCTATAGCACCCAGCTGCAGCAGTATGATCATTCTTAGATGAGGCTTTGTTTTCCCCATGTTCAATGGGAGAGAAAAAATACTCACCTTGGAATCAAGTACAGGTAGTAAGTGTACTGAAGTTTCTGTATCTAGGCATAGTATGGTATTAACAATGAAAAACATACATTTTCTTTAGTATATGACATCAACATTCTAGGAAGGAGTAATGCCATGTTTTGTGCATCTTGGCTACAACCCTGTATTGTTGTTCCTGATGACACATTTACCTGATGAAAGTCTTAGTGATAATTCTTTTTTAATACTAGACAGTAATATAGCAGTTTATCTCAGGTTGTACCATCAAATAACTCGTCACCTTTGAAAACTGGCCTGAGAACTGTTTCTGCTCTCTGTAGGTATGAAGGATCAAATAGTCTCTACAATTGTGCACACAAGATACCCAAACAGAATTTAAATGACATTATGAACTAACGTTGTTTCTCAGAGAAAATGCATTTTGAGTGCTTGAATTTGCAGCATGGGTTGACGTCACCTTGATATTTTATTCACATGTTCCATACCATGTGCCGTGGTACTTCTGAGAGTGAGAGTCTATTTACTTGTTCTCAGGCTAAGTTTCCACCTTTCTTCAGTATTCTGTGATGCCTAATGACATGGTCAGATTTCTGTGGTAACTAGTGATTCCTGTTTTCAAAGAGTTAAAAGACAAAAGGCATGATACAAATTGAGTTTGAAAGACAGATTTCAAGGATTGGGTCTTTATTAGCAGACATTTGTCTCTCAATCATGGTAACTAGCTGCTGATGAATTTATAAATGCAATGAAAATTCTACCTTAATTTTAAAGAAAGTCACAGATCTATATTACAGAAAATGTATAGGCAATGTAGTATCAAGTGGTGAAATTTAATACATAGCACAGTATGTGTCCTATCTAATATGATAGTATGTCTGTCTAATATGATAGTAATTCTATTCCTGAATTAAAATAATAATACATTTACAATACTCCGATCATAGTCTAGTTCTGGGGTGACCAATCCATGGCACTCATGACATGGGAAGCAGGAAATGGTGATAGCTAGGACAGGGAGCAGAAAGAAGCACGGCAGATGGGGGCAGGGAACACTGAGCGGGAAGCAGATAGCAGGGGAACAGATCAGGGAAGGGAAGGGGTTTGGAGCGGCACTTGGGAAGGGTGCAGAGCTGACTTTCTGGCCTGGTCTAGTTAATGAAGAAGTTTCATATATGATTAAAATGCTGATTCATAATGCACTAGTATTTTTTTGCTACTATAGGGCTAATAGCATGTCAGTATTTAAATCAGTTCACACATATACTGCCCAAATATAATATTTGCAAAAAGTTACTCCTGGTCATTGCAGCATTATAGATAAATGTCTAATTCATGGCTCTTGGTTTAATCTATTTTGCTGAATTCACCAGACTATTTTATAGGATTCCTTATGAATTTTCCATGCTAGAGATGTTTACTGGCTTATAGTATGGATTAACACAACCCTATCAGAATTATATACAAAATACATTTTATTAGGGATTTATACAGTACAGCTTTCTGGGTTTTACAGTACTCTGTATGTGCTCATATCTTTTTCTTGACTTACAAACAAAATTTGAAATTGCTGTTTTTTTCTTCATTTTCCTATCGTTTCTAGCATTTTGAAAGCATTCTTCAGCTTATTTCTGTGATTGTCCATCCAAGGATATATGAACTAAATGGCTAATAGCTTTATTGGAGAAAATAGAGCAGGTTAAAAAAAAGATTCAAAATTACTGAAGTTTCATTTTAGCTAAGCTCATAACCACAATACATTTGATGTAAGAACATACCTTGAGCAATCAATCACAGATGTCTACAATGGTATTAATCATCCTGTGGGGAACACTGTTTGTCTTATTTTCTCTTTAAGGTTTAGGTATTTAAGAAGGATTTTATGTAAATGAAAGCCATATGGTTGAAATTTGAAACAATGCCAAGCTGTTTATGAAAATATTTTTATCTGAGTAAGATATTTTGTTCATTATAGTAACTTTATAATTAGATCTGTGGGAGATATGGAAAAAATTGGCCAGTGGTAAGCAGCCAAGTTCATAATATGTTTTTCCCTCAAAATTCTATGAGTTCTCAAGTCACTTGACATATGAACCTCAGTTATACAGTATACCTCACTCCTAATAACTTCAGTTCTGGACCATTGTTATAGGTGACGGTATCACTGGCACCATCAATATTCTCTTCTCTTCTCTGTATGAATGCAAAGGCTGTATACTGGGTTCATATGCACTAAAACTGGATGTGGCGACTTCGTTAAGTCACAATGATAAGTGGCAGGGACATAACTAGGGCGGGGTGACCAGAGCAACTTGTGGCCCGGGCACCGACCTGGGGAGGAGGCTGGATACCGACCGCTGCTGCCCCTGCTGTACGATTGCAATTGTGATCTCTGCTGGAGCTGCAGCCAGGGAGCAGAGGGGAGGGTCTAGCTCTGGTGTGGAGCAGAGAACCCCTCCCAGCCTAGAGAGCATGCCAGGTGGGGATATCTGGTTTATCTTAAACTAGCAAAGAGTCTAGGACAGACATTGCATAAACTGGTTTGAGCCAAATCAGTTAAGTCTGGTGCTATATTCAACCAGGTTTGTCTCAAACTGGTTTCAGTCATTTTCAAACTGGTTTATGTGCACTGAATATCTGTTCTGTTACAGGTTTAAACTGGTTTCTGATCACTTAAATTGGTTTATGAGTAATGTCTGTCCTGAGCCCTAATGATTTTTGTTGATCTTCTCTGGGATCTTAAATTGCTCACATCTTGTAATCCAGTGTCCAAAGCAGGTTACAGAACTCCAGGTGAGCCTAACCAGGGCTGACTAGAATAGAAGAATGACATCACATGATTTGTGTGTCACATTCTTGTTAACACATCCCAATGCATCCTGTTTCTACAAAGGTATTGCATTTTTGACTCGTGTTGAACTTGTGATGCACTATAAACTCACATACCCTTTTCTTGAGATGTTTGAAAGCAAAAAAGCTCTTATGTGAAGGACTGAGAAGTGCTTGCCTCATTCAAATGATTAATAAGAGTGGGACTATTACATTCTTGATTGTCTGTTATATCTCCTCACTCAAAATGACAGGATGTCAAGATCAAATAACTGAGAAGTACACCCCAGAGAATGAAATAAGGTCCTATCAAAAGTGATAGCAAATTTCACCTTTTTATGTAGTGATGGCTTAGCAGCCAACCAAATCAGTACCATGTGGAGGCTTCTTGCAGTCATCCTAAACTTTGCTTAAGTAAAGAAAAAAAACGATTATACTTAGAAACAAAATAGAGACCTTTTTACCCTTCTATACTCCTCCTTGGATTTTTAAGAGTAGATATTAACATTCTAAACAGCTGTCATGTCTGAAGAGAAGGATAACTGGCTGCCAGTCAGTTTACGGTATTCCCTGCATTTTTAAATAATATCAGGAAGACTCTCAGAGCAAGATATAGCATGTCCTGAACATTGCTAGGACTCTAATTATATTCAGTGACATGGAATTGTTAGCAGATTTGGGGAGAAAAGTGGTGATGTTCTAAAGAGATGGGTGATAAATAAAGGCCTGATTAGCATTCCAAAGATGACGAGCTTAGTGTCTTCTAGTAGCAAAATCCTGAGAAGAGTCCACATTTTTACCACAGTATTAACATAGCCTTATTGCTCTTCAGAGTAACTAGTATGG
The DNA here is from genome assembly GCF_000455745.1 of Alligator sinensis. Taxonomy (NCBI): domain Eukaryota; kingdom Metazoa; phylum Chordata; order Crocodylia; family Alligatoridae; genus Alligator; species Alligator sinensis. The sequence goes on along the minus strand of NW_005841840.1, from coordinate 2,778,306 downwards.
CAGGGATTGAGTGGAGACTCTTACAGCTTTAGATTAAAAGAAAGCAGATACAATTTCAAAATAAATATATGAGATATGACAAAAATGAATGGGAGAAAAATCCTTTTTCTAACTTAAGAGTGTCAGACACTACTAGAAATAATGAGATGTGATAATATGGGTTTGATTATCTTTTATTTTTGAGATGTGAATCCAATGAGAAAATGTCATCACTGCACTAAAGAAGGAAAACATTTGAAAAATGATAGTGTGTATGGCAGACCTATATACAGAATAAAATTTTGCTTATATAATCTTTATATCTCTTATTTAAAAAAAAGATTTTTGCTTTAATACATGTAAGTACTTGGAGGCAGACACCGTTTCTAAAACATGTGAAGTCAGTTTGTGTACTTTACACTGAAACTGAATTGGAAACAATTTTCTCATCTTGAAAACTTTCTGTGATGCCAAAAATGTTCCCATTCTCTACTGTAATGAAATTGCAGCCTTTTAAAGTTTTTTTTAGGTATATAGATGATCTGAGGAATCATGGACATCGCGTGCCTCCCGAGGCTGGGAGGGCACAGCGGTGTCAGCAGCAAGGCAGGGTGGCGAGTGCCAACCAGCCATCAGAGACGACTCGCAGATGTTGGTGGCCGCATCAGCGGCAGCCAGTGATGATCGGTGACCACCCATACATGCTGTCAGCAGTGGGGGGAGGATGAGCGAAGACCAACCGCAGGAGCTGCTGGCAGTGATGTCAGCGGCCAGTCTCAAGGGGTGCACTGCCAATCTCAGGGGGTGCACATGCCCCTCCTGTGAGAGCTGTTCTGTGCTGTATAAGTAATATTACACACTTACTGGGCCAAAACTGGGGATGAAGAGACTGGCACTCTATCAGGTATAGACATTTGAACCTGAGTTTCCCATAGTCAAGGCAAACTGTTTAACCACTTACCTGTACAGTCAGTCAAACTTTGTCTGACCCAAAGAATATTTAATTATTGATATAGAGAGTAATTGTTGCAACAAGAGAGACTGAGGAAGACTCAGTAAAGAATACCTTAATACCCTGATGAAAAGCGTAGTCACAAGGGATGTGGGAGAGAGCACATTCAAATTCCTGGTCTGAATCAGGAAGAACTGAAACGTGAAACTAACTCTTCCAATATCCCATGTGAGCATTATTGACCATTATCTTACACTGGCCAATCTGGGAAAATTAGCTGACTCTTTCATGTGTTTCTGCCCTGCCCGGTCCCCCACCCAGAAAAAAGTCTATATTTCAGCCTGATGCACAACAGAAACATTTTTTTTTTTAAATCTAGAAACTTTTCATGATAGTAGGGCACTCTTTCTGATGCATTTCTATTTTTGACTATCTAGTATACTACTCTTTACTTCACTTTTATTCAATGTCATGGTATCTACTAGTACTTTTTATGGAACATAGCATATTAACATCTAAACAGTCTTTAATTGAGAAATGTATATCCAATAAACAGAAATACTAAACGGATGTAAATAGATAAGTTAAACAAGTAGAGATAAAATAAATCTATACTCCTCCCCAGCACTGCCCCTTTTCCATTCTCTCCCTTCCCTCCCCCACTCCCTACCTTCCATTTCCCACCCAGATTTTGTGTTCAGATTGCTCTCTGTATTTGATGGCATGTTCTTTCACAGCATCTGATGAAGTGACCTTGAGTTCATGAAAGCTATATCTAAAGCCAGTTTAGTTAGTCTGTAAGGTGTAACTCTACCCTGCTTCTGCCTAGCTTGAGGCTAATACAGCTAGCTCTCTCTATGTACCTCTATCTAAATTCCTCCCCATTTTGATTCAGACAAAGAACAAATAAAAGAACTAACAAATTTACAAGTGAATCAACAAAGGAGGAAATATCCTGTGTGCTCTTTTCACTTTGGTTCAAGACCAAATGTATTTTTAACTCTTTACTTTCAGTAATCTATTCAGGATCCTGTGAATGAGCAGAGTCTTAACTCTCTTCCTCTCCCTTTTCCTCTTTCACTGTTCACTTTTTCCTGATGTATCTTTTTATTGTCAACTAAAATAAGAAAATAAACATAAAACTTACAGCTTTCTCCTGAGCTTTTTTTATTCCTAATGCCTGCAAAAATCATGTGTCCAAACCCTTAATTGTGTCTCTTTCTTTTTGATAACACTAGCTTAGCAATAAGTAGCTAGTTGGTTTGGTGAGCTAGCAGCAGCAATTGCAGATCTGGATTTAGATTCCTACTACTGGAGAAGCCCCTGTTGAGAAGGTAGGGTCTTTCTAAAACTACTGCTTTCCTTTTATCAAAGTGGTATTTTCTCATAATACATTTGACTAGTAGCATTTGACAACTATCCTAACCTTTTGAAGAGAGGAGATAAAGTTCAGCATGGAATTAAATTATTAGTAAACTTCTTTAAATGTTTAAATTAAGAATTCAACATGCATTTAAGTCATCTGAAGTAATCTGAGCTCTGTAACCATTTTACAGTTCTCTTCCATTGTGAGAATACTGGTATGTTTTGTTCACAATGATAGCAAAGTTTAATTTTGCAGCTTATTTATAATTGGATCTTGCCCAAGGGTGGCTTACAGCCATTACACAAAACATGACTGGGCAACCATGTTACATTTCAGGGAAAAAAATATGGCATAGTGCAAAGTATGTCAAGTACTATATCACATGTAGTACAAAACTGGTTTAAGAAACCAGCTTTAATAACATGCAGTGATAGCAGCATATACTAAGTGATACTTGTTAAATTGCTAATAAATTAGTGGGACTACTTTACTTTTTGTTTGTGTTTTTGTACAGGGCATAGTACAATGGACTCTTACTCCATGACTAGCACAATGATAATACAAATAACCACCACCTAAACCTGTTTGCTTGCTTGTTTGATATTTTAAGTCTAGGAACCATCTTTTTAATAATATTAGTTGGCAACCTAGGCAAGAAGCAGACTGGCAATTTTCTACATTTTTTTACTTAATATTGGTAATTTTCCATGCAGAGAAGAACCAATCTAGATTTAGAATCAGGTGCATTATGTTTGGCATGCATTGAGTGAAGCAGTTTAAGAAATCTGGCATCCAGCTATCTTGATGTATATGGTATCAGCTGTTAGACAAATTCAGATGCCAGCGAGCCAAACATGAATCATGCTGTAATCGGAATCAGTTTAAAGCTAAGAGTTATAGAATGAATGTCCGTATTCTACCTTTTGGCCTTGGCGTCTTAAGATTCCAGCTCTGTTGCAGAAAAGGGCTCTCTATTTGCAAAAAAAAAAAATCAATGGTATTGAATAGAAATCACCTTCACAGACAAGAAATCACAGTATTTGTAGAATTTTAAGGCTCCAGGAACTCAGCAGAAAAAAGGATGATTTTAACTTTACCCTCTGGTTTCTAAGAATAGCAATAATTGAACAGAGAGAAACAACAGGCAATGTTCATCTGCTTGTTGCCTTATTAGAGTGACACAAAAAATGAATTTGGCCTATGTTGTCTAAAGGCCTTGACTTCTTTAAGGTACTATCTGAAATTGAACTGTTCCTTTCAACTGTTCTTGAATCAAAATGACAAATTTAAAAAGCAAATAAAAAATAGAAAAGTTCTGAAGAATTATCGGATGAAGAAAAGTTGGAAAAAAAATGTATACCGAGGAATCGGAAAGTATTGGCTTCAATTCTCTTTACCAAAATTCTTTAAAGCTTTCTTTTTCATTTTAATATTTTCTTTAATTAATTTGCCATTTATATTGACTACATTTCCACTAAAAACTCTGGATCTGTCGATTGTTTGTGTACAGTTCAGTTCATTCTAATTATCTGATATTTTAAACCCGCTTCATAATTCATATAATTTTACAATATGATTTCTTATATAAATACTTGTATTTATAAAAGAACACAGAAGAGCACAAACTCAGCTGAAACAGATTCAGATTTTTATTCAAAAGAATTCATTAAGATTTTGTTCAACATAAAATGAGAAATGCAAATTACAACAAAGTTCCATTTAACTCAAAATTAAACATTTGGGAATGGTGCAGAAAGCAAGGGCAAGAATCATGTACCTGCTGGGGATGGAGTGAAAGTGGAGGTGGTGGAATCTCTCTCTCTCCCCCTCAATTTGTCTTTTTTTTTAAATGGCTTACAATCCCCTTAAGCACTATGATAGAAATTCAGAATGAAAATCCTCCAGAGACCAAAATTAGTCAAACAATTAGAATTTATTAAGCAATAGAAGTCAGACAGTTCAGAATCAGGTTCACTGAGGGTAAGTTGTATAAACGTGAAGAAGAAGGCTATATATCATGGGGAAAGAGACCTGAAAGAGAAAGAAATATGGAACTTAAAGTCAAGTGAAAACAGCACATAGAACTACACATCCTGTGATAACCAGCATAAGACAGGAGAATACTTAATTTACGGCAGTTTTTATAAGGAATAGTGGACACCCTTGCAACAGAAAAAAAAATGGGTTAATTATCAACCTGAAAGCAAATAGGATATTTATTTTAACTTGGGCATTGTAACACCTTGGGAATTGCTATCCTGCTATCTTTGAATAAAATCCCATCTAGACTTGGGAGCTCACCCTGACCTGATTTCATTTATTAGAAAATGTTAACGTTCAAGATGACAGAGTTTGAGGCACAAGGAAATACAGAAGATCCAAGTGAGGTGCTACATAGTACAGGGTGGGGGAGACCCCACACAACAATACTGCATTCAAGTAGGGAGATTTGTAGGCACACACACAGTTACACATATTGACATGCAGGATACAATTGTGGGAGTAAGGAAGAGGCTAGGATTGAAAAAGTCCTTAGAATCTTTTAGGTGCAGCATCTGTAGGGCGTGATCAGGTAGTCCCCTTTGAATTGGTCCTGGTTGGTGGTCTGGTGGGATCCATGTACTGGTGCTGTCCCATGATGTGTTCCACATGCATGTTCCTGGACCAGTGGATGATGCCAGACACCAAGAGGTGCCACAGCAGCATGGTGTAGTGGCAGGATATGCAGTAGGCATGCAGAATGTTCTTGTTGCTAGGGTCCCATGCTCTGAGCACCCTGATAATCAGCACCTTGACAGTCATGTCATATCCCTGGCTTCTTAGAATGTCTTTCAGTGGCTGGTACTTCTATCGCTTCCATTTATGCGCCTCAATGAAAGCTTGCTGCTGGTTCTCAAAGGGGATGATGACATCTACCATCATGACACACTTGCTGTCCTCGTTGATGTCAATGATGTCAATGATGACACAAGCCTATCCTAGCCATCCTAAGGTATTTGCTTTAGTCATAGATTAGCATAGATTCTCATCCTGAGCTATTGCTATGGCAGTCGCAATCCACATGTCACCTGAGATTGGATAGTTTTTTAATTGAGATGTATAACATCTGCTTCCAGATTTTGTTCCATTGTGCTTCTTTCAAATGTTCTATAGTGCAAATGATCTGCAATCACCATATCTTTCTGATCTTTATTCAATTTGTAAATCAGACTTCTGAAACTGGAAAAATATCTCTTGACAATAGCAACACATGATTTATTCTCACTTTCAACTAAAAGTGGCCATCCATAAATCAAGATATGGATTTATTGTAGCCATAGATAAGTACCATCACTGCCTCTTCTAATTTATTATATTCATACTCTGTTTTGTTAATGATCAGACTGTTTAAACTGTTGGCTCCCAGTTTTGACCATATTTCTATATTGCAACATTGCATGGAGGTATCTGTAGCCATTTTAGGTTTTCACACACTTTCATAGTACATTTGGATTAGGACTTCCTTCATTCCTTCAGTTTTCAACCTGTTTAGTTTACATTTTCTGTCCTGTCCACTGGAACTGCTACAGAAAAAAAATGGTTATATATATATAGATCATTTGGGAACTGAAGAAAAATCTAAGAGAATTACAGAAGAAATTATATATTGGTCAGAAGTGAACAATGACATTGTGAAAGCTGTTAAAGTATGCAGAATATGTAAAATACATAGGTTAAACCAGCAAAACAGTCCATGTTGCTCATATAGCAAATATAGTTTTCTGTAGCAGAATAGTCCTAGATTTATTTACAATGGCTGAAAAAAAAAATTCTAAACAAAACCCAAAGCACGGAACCCTTCATTTTAGAGTGTTATTTTTACTTCTGTAAGATAATTTCATGGAAGATTTTACTGCTAAATAGGTGATCATAAATTTCAAAAATCTATTCTTATTAGAAATAGTATGCTTGGCATAGTAATTTGCATCAGATTTGACTATGGACAAATGTTCCTTTCAGTCATTTTAAAAGGGGAACTGCTGCTTGGTAGTGTACAGTAGCTGTTGCAATGAAACAGGAACACCTGCACATTCTTGTAGTTACACAAGTGAAATAAATCCCTGAAACACTAAATGAAATAGGTTATGTACAGACATTAAACTTACCATGCAACAAGAGTGCAGAAAGCGTTCTACAGCCATGACCAAACAGACGCTTATGGCACACACAGTGCTCTAAGAATGGTGGATCCCACTCTAAGTTAACCTTGGACGGATGTGGTATTAGACTAAAGTGCTTCAGGTTAGAGGGCTTTATTAAATGTCTGTTCCAGATTCCATTGAGACTCAAGTTAGGTCGCAGTCCCCCAGCATTCCAGAGACCTCTCGCCGGGTGCTGTGCTAGCCTCAGCTGGTGCTCATCTGCTCTAGGTTAGCACTCACCCAGCCCTGCCCCAGGGCTGTCACAGAGAGGACAAAAAAGGCTCTGTCTCACTGCTTTGACAGGTGTGGGATGTACCCATCCTGGGGGAATGTGGATCTTCCCCCAGCTTGCTGGCTTAGCTATTTTGGAGGGTGGGTCATGTCTATGTGTTGGGAGGCCTCCATTCCCCCCCTCCCTCCCCGAGCCTCCTGACAACTGCAGCCAGGAGCTACAGCTTGGGGCTGCCTGGCCTGGCTTTTCACTGCAATGGGAAATAGGGGTAGGGGGTGGGGAACAGAGCCCCTTTGCCATGTGCCGACCCCCCAGATTGCTAGCTTAGGTCTTGGGGGGGGGGAGCAGACTGAGTCCACATGGCAGTGGGGCTCCATACCCCAAAACCCACACCCCCAGTTCCCAGCGAAGCAAAAAGCCACATGTGGTTCCAATTTGCAGTTGTCAGGATGCTGTGGTGTGGGGAATGGACCCCCCCCCTTGTTGTTCAGGTCCAGTCCCCCCTAAGAGCCAAGAAAGCAAGCTAGGGGGAGCCCATGCAGTGGGGGTTTCCATTTCCTCCCTCTTTCCCCTGCAGCTCCTGTTGGGAGAGGGGCCACTCTGGCAGCCTCCTGGGATGTGTGTGGGAGCACCCCGAGCCTGCTGGCCTGGGCCAATGCAGGATGCTTCCATGCCCCCCAAGGGTGAACATCAGGTTTTTTTTTGCTCCTACACTAATCTAGGATGCTTTGAGTAAAGCATGGTACTTAGAGTGCTTTCATCATTGGGCTTTTTGAATGTCTTTACTTAGCCATAAATGAATAATAAGACAGATAAAGCTAAAGAAGAAACACTTCCTTTGTAAACAGGATTTACTAACCATCTATATTGGGAGTTAGAGGTCAGAACATCAGTAGTGTCATCTGAAGTTGTCTTATAGTCCCTGCAGATTGGCATATACAGGCAAGACACCTTCAAGGATGGAATTTTGTATTTCACTAGACAAAGTACTAATTTAACACAACTGAGATCCAGGACAAATCACTGAGTGAATGTGCTAGGGGTGTAGCCATGCTGGTCTAAGGACATAGGCAGACAAGGTTCTTTGAGTGAATCTGATATCTTTTATTAGACCAACTTAAACAGTTGGAAAAAATGTTAAGCTTTTGGGTTCAAAAACCCTTCGTCAGGCTAAGGAAGTTTCTGCAGTTGGTGTGTGCTTTTCCTGGATGGAATGAAAAGTAAAGAAGCCAGCGGCTGGGCTGGTATGCATACCAAACCATGTGGCACCCACAAGGACAGCCCAGCCTGAGGAAGGAGAACATTGGGAACCTGCAATCCATGGGGTGGCCAGCAGAACGGGGCCCTTTGGGAATCGGAGCTGGGGGGCAAAAAAGGCACCAGTCACAGGGCTCAAGTGCCTAAATACTAATGCTAGGAGCTTGGGGAACAAGCAGGATGAACTAGCACTCCTGCTTGCAGAAAACACCTACGACTTAGTAGGGCTAAGAGAAACCTGGTGGGATTCTTCCCACGACTAGGCAGTACATATTGAGGGTTATAGGCTGTACAGAAAGGACAGGGTGGGGAAGAAAGGGGGAGGGGTTGCGCTCTATGTCAATGAGCAATATACTTCGACCCTCATCAAGACGGAATCGAAGGAGGAGAAAGTAGAAGGATTGTGGGTTAAGTTACATGGGGAGCAAGGAGAAAGGGATTTGGTGGTAAGGGTCTGCTACAGACCCCCACACCAAGGGGAAGAACTAGATTCGGGGCTCCTGAGGAAGCTCTCAGAGACCATAAAAACTAAGGAGGCGGTAGTCATGGGGGACCTAAACTACCCAGACATCTGCTAGGAGACACAGACAGCAAAGTCCCACCATTCACGCATATTCCTATCCTGCGTACAGGATCTCCACCGGACGCAGGAGGTACATGGTTTACTTAAACGCATGGAAAAGTTTCCTGTTACACTGTCAGGCCAATTAAATCAGAAGGCAGGGTACTCCACTTCTGATGAAGCAAGCTGTACTTACAAAAGTCTGTGCATCTCTGATTTAATTAATGTACAAGATGCAACTCTACCTTGCCTTCTGCTTGACTTCAGACTAACACAGCTAACTACTGCTCTACACACAAGTTAAATATCATTGGCTCTTAATTTAAGTTGGTAGAGGTGACTTAGTGGACTAGCCAGATTCATGACCTGCTAAAGGAGAATGAAGATATTCAATTTAAAGTAATGGGAGTGAAAGAAAGAAAGAAAAAAATAAAGAACAAAAGTTTAACACAAAGTAAAATAGTTTCAGTAGTACTTTCCTGACTTTTTGTTCCTCTAGGATAGTTGAAGCAATCCAGTTTCATTGTTCTCTGAATATCTCATGAATATTTCAGTTCCAAATGGTTGAATATTGTTTTTATTAGTCCATTTGGATTGCAGCACAACTATGTTTTCCTCCACGTGGCTGAGATTTGGAGTTAGGGAATATTTTGTGGCATGAGTCAATAACCAAAAAGAAATGCATAGTGTACAGTTCAATACTGTTGCAACAATTGAATGCTTTTTAAAGTTCACAGTGGTAGCGCATCATAGATCTGCAACTTGACCTAACATGCTATTTATGTTTGAACATTAATTTCTTGCCAATAGCATTAACTGCTTCCTTCATCCAAAAGAGCCATCAGAAGTGAGCCTAGGAGTTCTGATACTGGAATTCTTCTTCCCACGCCAATATTTTTCCTTTATACCTTCCCCGGCTATCCCAGCTACACAGGTGCAAATAGGAACACAGTGTGCTTTTCCACAAAGCATATTCTTCACAAGTTCAAGTAAAAACAAGAATTGATTACTCATTGTTATAGCATCCAGAAGTGTGCTACATCCTTAGTAGGCCAGTAACAGGCCAGGTCCTCAAAGAAGACTGCTTATATCAAACTGACTGGGCAATACCCCATTAAAAATGGAGGATAACAAGGATATATCAAAAATGGTACCTGCTGAGTTTCATTTAGTTTTGTATTTTTCCATTTTACTTTCCCACTGTATTTTTATACCCTGGCTTAGTTAATACATATTTTTACAAGGCCAGATTGTAACTGTCAACTCAACACAGATTTCCTGAAAGCGTGCTTAATTGAAGTAGCTATAAATGGCCGCTTCTTGAAATGGGAGGGAGGAAAGCTGGTGAGGTCCCTTAAGAGTCTGTGCTGTTCAGCATATTCATCAATGACTTGCAAAGGGAGGTGGATAGTGAAGTTGCCAAGTTTGTGGATGGCCCCAAAATATTCAAGGTGGTAAAAAACAAAAGTAGATATGAAGAGCTGCAACAGGACCTCAAAACATTTAGTGAATGCATGACAGAGGTCAGATGAAGTTCATTGTTCGTAAGTGCAAAGTGATGGCATGGAAAAAAACAGCCTGAGATGCACATAGGCAGTGGTAGAGGTTGGAATTATTATGGGTAGTGATGTGAAAAACATCAGCCCAGTGTTCAGTAACAGTTAAAAAGGCAAATTATTAGGAAGGGAATTGAAAACAAAATAGAATGTCATTATCTGGTACGCCCACATATTGAATACTATGTGTGGTTGTGGTTTTCCTTCCTCCTCCAAAATGATATGGTAGAGGCAGAAGAGGTACAGAGAAGGGCAAAAAGGATGATCAGGAGGATGGAGAGACTTCCATATTAGGAAAGACTAAGTAGGCTAGGACTTTTCAGCTCAGAGAAAAAGATAAAATGGTGGTTTATAAAATAATGAACAGGATGGAGAAAGTAGGTAGGTATTTTATTAGTTACTGTCTCTTAAAATGCTAGAGCTATGGGGCAGATGATAACATTATTAGGAAGTATGTTAAAAAAACAAAAGTTATTACTCAAGAAGCTTTAATTAACTTGTGGAAACCATTGCCTCAAGGTGTTGTAGAGGCTGGTACTTTAAGCAGATTCAGAAGATTAGAAAAGTTCATTCAGAATAAATGCATAGGTCTGAAAGCTGCTTTAGCAAAATGCTTAGCATAACCATCGCCATTTTGTGCCTTGATACAATTAAGTGAATGCAGCAGAGCAGTGGGTAACAGTGTGAGGTAACCTTTTTGTAACCCATGTCAGCAGAAAGTTAAAGAGGATGTAGTTAAACAGTCTGAGATAGCAGGAAAACAAATTACCATTGTGAAAGATAATTGGTGGATATTTGTGACAAAGGCACATAGCACTAAGCAGTGAAAAAATATATAAAGGTTGCTAAATACAAATGCTGAAAACTGAACTGTTAAAGGGTGTGCAACTAAACATAAAGAAAGCATGTGATCAGAAAAGGCTGATTGGACAAATGGTGAAACAAAATCATAACTGTAGCAATCGCAACCCTAAGTCAAGAAACCATATGGAACATGGGACTTGACCATCAAGCAACCACAAAAGCTGCCTAACACCCCAAGAAACAGTATAAAATGCAACCAGGCATCACAAATTCAGAGAAACTTGAAGCCAAGAAGATGACGACTCAGGTAAATCCCAATGCAGTGAGAAATGCCTGGCCAGCTGAACTCACAGTTTCCATCAGAAGGCTTATATAAGAATATCTATATTGACTGTTAGAGCTTGCTTAAAGGGTAAGCACTGCATTTGCTTACATATTGGTATTGTGTGTGTTCAATAAATTAGGATTTCAGACCAAAATAATATGACTGATCATTTCATATATTTTCCCCCTACCCCTTAACTAAATTTAGTGCAACAAGTCCATCAATAGACATTAAAAATTACAGTTAAAGGTGCTGCTACCTACAAACTAGAACTTGTTTTGGCCTATGAAGATGTAAGGGAAAGCAGGCAGCAGACGCACCGGTTTTGACAGGCCCTGCATAAATATTCTTACTTTTGGTGTCCCTCTGCCGCTCTGTGATACAGGCTAGATGGACCTGTGACCTGACCCAGTATGGTATTTCTTAAGTTCTTAAAGTCAGTGTGATGTATGGGCAGAACTGTTTCTAAAAGGTATCTTATTTTTTTTTCAAATGATTTTAAATTGTTAATTAAAGGTGAGGTGTTACATTGCATAAACTCCCTTATATGATGCATCCAGCTAAA